>NW_008237174.1:4245629-4308779 GCF_000691975.1 Corvus brachyrhynchos | reverse complement strand
TTCCTGCTGCACATAGATGAATCTATCTTATCTCCGGAGAGCCCAGACTGAGGCCTTGACAGCAGCTAACAGAGGCACTGCAGCAATTATACATTTAAAAAATAATGCAATTTCTTCCTTTTGTTTAGAAAGGAGTGGGTAGAAATTAATATGCTACAGAAATACAAATGCACAAGGGCAATATGAGCATAAACATTACCCTTCATGCCATTCAATACTAGAAACAAGACATTTTTTAACTGTGGGGGTCAGAGTACAAAACCATGAATGAAGACTTTAAAAAAGGATACCAGGTTTCAATTACAAAGTACATTGTTAGACAGAATAGAATTCAGTGTTACCATCTTTCACACCTGTGCAATGATCTCTGAGAGGTTTTAGAAGCTGAAACAATGGACCTCAGGGCTTTAGTCTGCTGAGCAGGCTGACCCCAAGGGAAGCACTGACACACCAGCATCATTGTGAGCAGTCTCTGTGAAGGTGCCACATACCTGAGTTGTGAACTGCACTTACACTCCCCTCAGGGTGCTGAACAGATTGGAGTAATTGGGGTTGGACTATCATGTGATTTACATGGTCCATGAAGTTGGAGTTGGAACTGTGTAGGATATTAACCTGGGAGAAGAGAAAAATAAGAGACCAGATACTAAAAAGTGTTTTATATTCCAAGCCCACTGGCTCCATATATTACATTGGACTATGAAGCTCATCAGCAGATAGGAACACTATTACATAGATCCTAAAGGCCAAATTAACTTCTTTTTTTATGCCAGTGGAAAACACACAGCTTAATATATTTCTAACTTCTAGCATGAAAAATGCATTCTAACCTTTCTGGCTGTTGACTCTGAAGTGTCACAGAACAGGACTCTTTTGATTTACCTGTTTAGTGACTTTTTCTTCTCGCTATATGAATCAGCTTTTAGGTGTTATCTAAGCATTATGAAATAACTGTTAATTTTATTAACAATTACTAAGCTGTTAGTAGTTTTTATAAACAATTATTAATTTTGACCATATTGCTAAGTAGGTCCTGCAATTTCCTGTAGTTGTTACCTGGGCTCTAGGCCTCGGTGCTAGGTCAGAAAACACAACTCCAAGCTGAATTCATTGCTCACCTCCAGGTTGAATTCATTGCTGGTGTAACGCCCATTGAGCTCCGAGCACTTGACCCTGAACTTCCTGTCGGAGGTGGCCGAGGTGGCCCAGTTGCGGTAGCGGAGCTGCCGCAGCACCTGCTCATAGCTGAACATGCTGTCCACACCTGCAGGGTGGGAGGGCAGGGACAGCTCAGGGACAGGCAAGGGAATGCTGCTCTGAGCAATACAGAACAAATCAACTGCTCACAGAAAACATGGAACTTGGCAGAATAGTCTGCAAATGACAGGGCATCAAATATTCCCTGATACTCGATCATGGGAGAACAGCTTTCGGAACTGAATGTAGCTCCCTAATGGAGAGGGATGAATACAACAACAAAGGTACAGAATAAATTACTTAGCGATCAGAAAAAAGATGGCCAATGTACCAGCATTGTACAGGAACACTGAGGAATCCCCTCACTCCCACATTCCACTGTGATGGTCCACAAGAACCCCACATTTAAAGAAAGCAGGGATACCATTTTCCTTACTTGGGGAGTAGCAGGAGGGATGCTGAGAATCCAAAGGGCAAACCAAGGCACATCCAAAGATCAAGAAGCAATTGTGTTTTTTAAGATACAGTCACTCTTGGGATATTTATGTGTAGTAAATCACAGATTTCTGTCTAATTTCTAACATATTAGAGCTTTCATTCCAATATATAACCAGTGTGACAAAATAAGGGAAAATAAATTTCATGAACTTACCATAGATTGAATATCCTGCAGTGGAATTTGTGGCATCTAGATGTTTTCCTTGCAGCTCCCCATGATCAAGTTCTAAACACTCTTGTTCAGGGTCTAGTTCTGCACCAATGACCAAAACATCACAGAAATCCAAGTTGTGGAGCATTTCCTCTACTACCACTTGCTTATTGGCTGTGAACCCATGGCATAGATCATGAAAAAAAAGAAGGAAATTAAGATAAATGATCACAAACCAGCTCAGTCATTTTATGTGCTTTGCATCAGGGCTTTCAATTTTTGCCAAGATGGCTGAACTGTTTTTGCTGATATTAAATCCAGCACACTTGAAGCAAATCAAGAGAAGTATCCTGTGTGTTCTGGTGCTGTGATGATGAAGGCCTACAAACACCCAGTGGGATAGATAGAAAATATATTGCTCTGTAATAAAAGGCATCCAAGAACACTACTGGAAGTAGAAAACTGAAATTTGATCTAGGAAATAAATTCATGTAAAAATTCCGTGTTTCAATGCTGTATCAATACCAGGTTCCTCAAGGAAAATCAAACTGGAAAAATACACAACCAACATATCTATGCTTGGATGATTCTCTCAGTTACTCTATGCCCCATAAACAATTTGCATTACAAAGACCTGGCCATCTATCCAAGAGCAGGGCATTATCATAAATAGCAAGATCCTATGCTGTATGACTCAAAGAAATTAAGTTATAAACTGACTGTCCTTCAATATGTACAAGTAAAAAAATAATTCTATCACTGGAAAAAGAGTAGCATATCAAATTAATATTTAAACTCTCTGATCAACTTAGCAGAGTGTGTGTGGCAGAACTGCTTAAGCAGCTCCCTGAGGGCACAGACACAGCAAGCCTGGAACTTCCTGCCCATTTTGTGAATTTGATGTTAGAGGGTGTATTGGGAAGGAGGGCACAGACAGGAAAGCCTTATGCCCTAGATTCCCAACTCCTGGTGCAGTGAATTTGGGTACCTAAACGATAGGTACAGCTGTAACATATCCAAAAATATAGACCAAGTCAAATTTGTAGGCCTCAGGGAATCCACGCCCCTAAACTTGCATATTATTACCCATTTTCTCTCTTCTACACCTAGTTGCTGCTCATTCTAGTCCAACAAACAGTGTTTAGAATGATTCCTTAAATTATGAGATATTTCATCTGCCTTGCACACAAACATCCAAAAAGAATATTCCTTTATAGACAATGATTTTAAATTTGATTTATACTTTGGAACATTCATCCAGTGTTGAGTAATAATAATACACACATTGCTCAGCATTAAAATAAACTGTCATCATTGAAGAGAAATATTTTAAAATGATTATGCATACATTTTATAGGTGGGAAACTGAGGCACAAGATTACTTTCTCAAGTACCACTCACACGCTAGTATCAGAGCTGGAAACATAAGAGCAGACTAAAACTTCAACTTTTGTTCAATTACTGCTTTTCACTTTATCAGCACAATTAACAAAATTCTGTTACAAGTAGAGACATTCTCATGCAAATACCCTATGTAACAGAATATGAAAGGACGAGTAGGAAGGAATTATTCTGAATTATACTAAATGGGCACTACATGGAAAATCTGCTTTTTTTGAAGCACATTCTGACCCATTCAGCACATTTTTCAATGTGTTGAATTGAATTTCTTCAGTGCAGCATTACTGTGGCCTAATTAATCTGGGTGAAGTGACTTCCTTTGCATTACTTGTTTGCACCATCCTTTAAAAAACATGAGAAGACATTAAAAATAAGTAATAATATTTAAAAAGAAAGACACAAACCTCTGTCATGTTCTCTTAAGTCCACTGGATGCTCCATTTTAGTGACTGTGCTGACAATCCTGATGTCAGGTAACAAAATAACACCTCTTTCACTTTCAAACTGTGCAGCTGGTCTAGCAAAGTGGTCCATGCCAGTTATTGTAATCTTGGGCTCATTGGCCTGAAACACCATTACATAGGCATCTATATCTGGGATACTAATGCAGACATCTTCACCAAAACATCTGAAAAAACACATTAGTCATTAATTAATGCATGTAACACATTGCACATCAGAGGTGTGTGGCACTGGCACTGCCCCAAACCCAGCTCACGGCTCTCAGATCAGTCTAGTTCATCCTTGGACACCGACACACATAGGGACATATTCCTGTACCACTGTGTACGCAGGCAAGCTCTGTCCCTCTCATCCCTTTCCACCTTCACAGCTGCTCACACTGAGGGACAAAGTCAGTCTTTCCTAAGGTCACTATCAGAATAATATTTTAATGTTTAAGTGACATTTAACAGAGCAGTAAATGGTTAAAAAAGTTAACTAGGTAACAACTAACTTTAGTAAACCTAACATTAAATTCAGAAAGTGACAGCTAATGAATACAACATGGTTATCTTGTCATGTGTGATTAAAAGGGCCTAATTAGCCATTTAAATTGGTCCCATCATAAACTCTTTTTGGCACCCTCCAGTATTTGCAGGGGTCAAAAGGTGCCTGTACTTCCACTTTCATCTGAATCAGCACTGTGCTATGGAAGTGAATCTCCTGACAAACTCTCCCTCATTTCATCTTGGCACAGGACCTGGGCCAGCCCTGGAGTGTGCAAACTGGACTGCATCCAGTGAGACTGCTCTCCAAACAGGGAGGTCAGCCCACAGCACTGCCCTGAGCCTGGCACTTCAGAAGAACTGTGCCCACAGCAGGTGAGAGTCGGCAGAACCGGTGTTTGTCTTCCCTCTAAAGCCCTGCTTTCCCTGCTCTGTACGGAGCCGTGCCCCAGGGGAGCCCAGCAGAGGCTGTGGCCAGCTGTAAACGTCATCATTGTGCAGCTTCTGTCACTGCTGCTGCACGGAAGGGGAAGGACACAGACTCCTGCTTAACACCCTCCACCAGTGCTTCGGTGACAGCACAGATGTGTGAGGGGACAGACACACAGAGGCTATTTCAAGCACACCTACAACTAGTGTTCTTGCAGATATGTCCTCTGTTAGATGGAACACGCCTGCATTAAAAAGTCACGGCTCTGGCTATCCTCAAAAGGAACTATAAATGTTTAAAATTAAAAGTAAATAAGATTCAGTCCAGACAGTATGCCCCAAACTATAAAGGGAATGCAAGTACATTACATTAACAAGAAAGGTTTCTTAAGAAGATAATATCAAAAGAAAACCACCATGTAAATTGGCATAAAAGTAAATTAAATTAATCCTTTAGGTTCAATAACAAAGCAGTATGATTTATCAATTTAATTTAGCCAAAATTATTCTTTTTACATGGCCAAAGAAAAAAGCAATTCATTAAAAATGTTACTAATCTGTTCAATTCAGCTGAAGTATAACTTACTGGACTTTAGATGAGACTTTGAGATGTCGTATGCCTGCAGTAGGAAACTGTCTGGAATTGATGTATGAGACCTTTCGCAGGGCTTGATTTATATTCTCAATGTCATCTCCTTCCATGACAAGGACTGACTGGGAAGGGTTGAAGTGATACTAGGAGAAATGCAAATAATTAGTATTTAAGGGACCAGATACAGAGTACAAAATAATGTATTTTTTAAGGAATGTTGCACAGACATAAGTTAAAAATTTAAGGATTTAAGAAAAAAAAAAAATCTTAGTAGCTTATCACTGGCTGAATCCACATGTTGTTCTCTAAAACATGTACTTGTACCAGTCACCTAAATAACTACTGTTGTAATTAATTTTGTTGTAAATTAATCCCAATTTGCTGTTCTTTGCCTAGCCTTATCAACCTTGCTGATACTATTTCTGCAGCAATTTCCAATGCTATTTATTTTTGAACTCTGTAGAGTTCAAAACCTTAACTTACCACCATGATTATTATTCCTATGTAATCTTTTTAGGTTAAACACATTCCTCATATAAAAGCATTGCCTTGAGCCAGCCTAGCATGCAGAAGCATATTTTGGCTGCTTTCTGCGTGGTTTTATCTTGGGCTACCTTTCTGAGATATATTTCAACATGAACGAACAAAACAATTACAACATTTGCCTCCTACATCTTCATTAACGTCAGACACACTAAAGGGGGCTCTCCATCCTGTCTCATGATCAATAAGGGTGTCATGATTTAAGATGGAGTTGCTCCTTGCACAAAGCTGCTCACTTGGGCCAGCAAACCCTGCAAAGTCAATGCCTGCTCTTGTAGCCCCGAGCCTTCTCTAATCCATTGCACTGAACACAAATCAGTCTTGCTGACCAAGAAACTTTGTCAGTGTTGTGACATAACCAATGACTGATTTTTACCTTCATCATAATTAATCCTAATTCCATGTTTTGTCTGTTAATTGGTTCAGTAAACCATCTGCATTGCAGAGGAAACCAGCATAACCCCCATGATGTTGTACTCTACTGTTGTCAGCACAGAAGGCAAATGCACCTCTCTCTCCCATGTAGTCCCTCCCCAAAGCTGGGCATTGATTATGTGAAGATGTTCTGTCTACATTTCCTTGCAGCCAGAAAGGTTAAAAGCAAAACACATCAAACAGACTGTGAAGAACAGGAGGAAGCGCAGGGTTCTCTGTCAAACACAACATGGAGGACTGGGTTTAAAGCTTGTGCAGGAGGGTCATAACAACACTGAAGGGTATTTTTTAACAAAGAGAAGGAATAACACGAGTCCCAGCCTGCATACACTTCTTTTTTCTGTCTTTAAGCTAGCAGCAGTAGAGAATAAAATTAGCAAAAGGAGACTGTAGCTAGCCAGTTAATAGCTCAGCTGCCAAAACAGCTGGAATTCTGCCAAAGGGACCGGAGAAAGCCCCAGTCTGAGCCATTTTTGTCTTTCTCATTAAAAAAAGCTAAAAATAGCAACAGTTTAGACAGTGTCTCAGAGAGCTGTTACAGATAGTTGAAAATTAGGCTGCAGCCCAAAAATGTCCAACACTATCGTGTCAGAAACTGCTCTTTCTTAGGTGGTTAAAGGGTGAAATCTCCATGGTCCAAAGTGCCCAGAAACACCTTCCAGCATCAGTTTGCCAACACTGAATCTGCAAAGCACCACGAACACAGTCCCACAGAACCCATTGTCTGTGCAGCTGTCACACGTGCCTGTCTGGGATCAGGTGTGCTTGTTTCTGACACCACAACACCCTTCTCTCTCATTTTCTGTTCAAGGTCAGGCAACTGTTCTGCTTTCAGCTGAGCTTCCTTCCGTCAGCCCCTTAAAGAAGCACTTCCACAATCTCTCTCTGGCTGCTCCTTTCATTTTTGCCTCCTGCTGTTGCACTCACTGCTGGCCTGCTGAGGCAGTAAAAGCAACATCAGTAACTTAAAAAAACCCACTATGCCTCATCTGTATTTCAGAAAATGAAGATGTTTTCAAGGTTTGAAAAAGCATAAAAAGGCAGAAAACAATCCCTTGTCTTCCGTTTTCCCTCTGCACTGCTAGTACAGTAAGGAAGCCAGTCATGCACGCTGGAGCAGCAGTGGGTGGTAGAACAGGGATTTTCCCAAGCCCATGAAACTGGGGTGACTCAAGTATTGTCAGGTTTCAGAGGGTAACAACAGGGGAGGAATTACTATGCTTTTAAGCACCACAGACTAAGTGTACAGTGCTTTAATTCATGGAAAGTCCCAGCAAAGAATTTACTATTAGGCATACACACATGGGTTCCAGAAATCCCTACCTGCTCCTTGTATGCACTGCCTTTTAAGAACAGCTTTTATCTATCTAACATATCACCCCTGTGACATGTTGCTGTGAGAAGCAGCAATGTGAGATACTTAATGATGTCATCGGTACAATAATAAAAGAATTCTTTGGGGTCTTTCCTCATATGTAAAAGTTAGAGCTAGCAAAATTCCTCCTTATCTTTACACTTTCAATTTTCATTTTTACCTTTGCTTTCAGAAAATGTGTCAGTTATACTACACCACTGCAACCCATCATCACCTGGACAGACATTTGGGCACATTTCAGGTCAGCCTGTACAATGGAAAGGTTTAGCTAATAAAATGTAGTCCATGGCATTCCCCCTGGATGTTCCAGGTGGAATGTTACAGCACCATCCTCCTGGCCCCTGAAAACCCCACACTAAAACACCCCTGTGCAGTTTCTCAGGACGCATTGTCTGCACCCAAAGGAACTTCCTGGGTTGGAATTGAAGCTCAGCTCCTTTTGAAGTAGTATTTGTGTGCTAGGAAACAGCTTCATAGTGCATTTACATTAAGCAAGAGAATACTGTCACCAAATAATGGTGTCAGTAAAGGAAAACTGACAGTACAACTCACTGGAATAGCCAAGATCCTACATATGTATCCAAAGAATAGAACTTGTCTGAATGGATGCGAAACAATCTGGCTACCAGGTCAACTGAAACAGGATTTCCCTGTCTGTTGTTCACCAACTTTAGAAAAAGCTCTACATTACCAGTAATCATATACATAATGAAGATGGATAATGACTTATATTCAAATCTAAAAATTTAATTTCTTGACTTTAGGGTTTTCATTGTTCAATTTTCATGTACCATAAAGTTTTCCTCTTTGAACACACTGAATTTTAGAATGCTATTGCATTAGGACTTTTGTGTTCCACTGCTTTAAAACTACTTGAGATCAAAATTCAATAAATCTTTGCAATCACATCTATTTCTGTAGAAGTAACAAGCATGAAAACACAGCCTGGCAATTCTAAAATATCAGCAGTGCCTTACTTTCTGATCATCTAGCTCTGCAATAATAGAAACATTTTTCTTTGCAGTGTCACAGCTCTTCTACTGTTCTGTTTTTTCTTTGCATGATTTTATGGGAAATTACATTGCTTCTGGGAGTACATTTGTACTGTGTGTACTCTACCTTAGGCTCTCCACTTCATAAATCAGATCTAAATTTTTATCAAAGATGATGTCAGTTCATCCCTCACCTTTATTCCTTGGCCAAGACTCTCAAGAGAATTAATATCGAGACCTTCCTTGCAGGCCTGCAAACAGGAAATCACTTTCTGACTCTCAATTTTCCCTGGCCGGATTGTCAGACTGGCCAGGCTGCCATGGAAATACTGAGCAAATCTGGGCTTGGTGACTTCACCTCCTACAAGAAAGAGAATGCAAAATGGTTATTGGTACCAACACAAAAACCACACATCTAATATATCACTTTAGGTTTTAACACATTTAAAGAGTTTCTATCCGTCTTAGCCAAGTGTATTTGAGATCCCGTTTATTGTGGTGCAGTGGAATGTCTTTGTGGGTTGTTGGGTGGGACCTGGTAGCAGGCTGTCTTTAAGATTCTTGTTTTTCCAGGATTGTATTCAGGTGTTCATAAAGCTGTGATAGCAAACCCAGTGCTAACATGGCTTCCCAAATGTATAAAAGGAAGCATGTGATTTTTAAAAATGACCTTAAATACCCAAACGCCAATTTAAGAAATGTTTAAGTCCAATATTTATTTATAGGGAAACTGTATTTGCAAGTGTTCCACAACAAGATCAGCTACCTCTGCCTTTCTACTCCAAAGAACGCAGTACCAGATGAGCTGAGTCGTGGCTCTGTGTACATGAACTGCCACACTCCCTGTGAAGAGCTGCGTCTGAGCTATGCTGTGAACTCCCGCAGTGAACAGGGACCCGTGCACAGCACTACCCTGAAAGGCTGGGAGTGCTGTCCCTCACCCAAAGTGGATCACTTGGTGCCAGGTCTGGTCCTGTCACTCTGTGTTGCACCAGGCCCTCTAGACATGCTCAGTTTGGTTTCACTCCAGGCAGCTCCCAAGGAAGACTGATCTTTAGGAACTGTCAATACAACGTGATTACAGACTGCCTGCTCCAGTGATCATGGCATCTCAATTACTCTTGGGACAGTTAGTGATTTACTCATCCTCCTTTAGGAGAATTTTTAGAGCTTGTCTTTCCTGCAAGTGTTATCTCTTGCAGTGCATGTGAATTACTGCCTACCTCGAGCCTGGGAGGACTAAAGGAGCCACACAGCAATGAGCCATGCAGACTAATTGGATTAGCAGTTGATAAGCTGTTGATAAGATGTTGTAATTGGTAGATAACTCATCTCTACGGTGTTTGTAGCTTTAGTGTCAAACAACTTGTTTTTGCCAGGCAAGATAGCTCAAGCTTGAACTTTAACTTGAAGATCTGTGTGTGGATCAGAGCTGGATAGGGATGAGGTGGCAAATTTTTTTTAGGCTGCTTTTGTTACCTAGAAGCCTGAAAAAGCTTACTTCCAGTCTCTGCAGGATGAGCATTATCAAGAAGACTCGAGCTATTTTATACAGTGAAGAAAATACACACTGGTGTACTGACAGGAAAGAGGTGTCCAAGCAGGCTGTTTCATCAGAGAAGTAGGTAGGTTTTGTTCTTTTTATCTTAACATTACAGCATAAACTGCCTCTCTTTTTTTTACCCCAAAGCAAGGTTCCCAAGGGGAGTTTATTCTTCTCCACTCTCATTCATTTGTCCATTACACAGAAAATTTCCTCTAGGCAGAAGTTTGTTGAGATTTCATAGAAACTTTCACATACACAACAGCTAAAGTTCAGCCTTTCTGATACTTACCAAGACAATTATTTGGTAATTATTTGGTAAATCGATAGTGCATTATGGGGACGTTGGCTTTTCAGCCAAAATGCTGTTATATTTATCTGCTTACACTGTCTTTCAAAGTACATATTGCCACTAATAGAGCAGTAATGTATCTGGACAGAAAAAGGTAAGTCAAATTAAAAAAAAAAAAAAAGCAAACATCTCCTTAAAAAGGAGGCAAAGAGAGAATACCAATTAAGAGCTTACAGAAGAAGAAGGAATCACATTTTGTTTGAAGCTTCACATTCTCATATCACTACAGAATTGTGAAGACAGCAAGTTCCAGGGCTAAAATACCAACACTAATCCTGGAGCTTTGAAAGTTAGAAACCTATAGTGAGTCTGCCAGTAGGTCTTAGTAGTTCCAAGGAGATGCAAAATAAGAAGCAGGCTCAGATCAGTGATGTATTTACATGTGAAATAAAATGTATTAAAATGTAATATAAGACCAGACAAGAAGCCAGAACGAAGAACTCAGTGCTGTGGCTTTGCCTGACAGAAACAAGCAGGATAAACCAAAGCATGCATGAACAGACACGGGTTGTTCTTGCACTTTGGACTAGTTCTTCTCTGGTATTCTTCACAAAGCACTTACAATTTCTAAGTCATTAGCAGTGATACAGTAATTGCCCATAAATCATTAAATATGCAGGATATTCACTGTGCCCAAGCCACACTTTTAAAAAATGCTGGTGCACAAGGAGGTATTGCCATCTTGGAGATGTATAATTTAAAGTCTTCCATCCTGTCACCAACAAAAAAGCATGGAAGAGAATATGAGTGTTTCCAGGAATAAGCTTTTAAGATACTCTGAAAATACAGGCACTACAAAAGCTTTGAGCATTTAAAGATCAAGGCTTACACACCCTGTTCACAGGTATAAAGATGGGGTTTGTGCAGGTGCATAGATCGAGACTGGACTGTCAAGGAGGTGATGTAATCTTTGTTTGGGAGAGGCTATCAACTGTTATGTACGCAAAAAACCCCAAGTATTTCAAGAAAATGTGAGTGAAAAATAGCTGGGAGTAGCCAGTGTCACACTGTGTGAGTAGAGAAAAGCTGCAGAACCATGGCCATGGTGATGCCAGGGCGATCCAGGCTGGGACAATGCACGTGAACAACTGAGAGCAGAGCCTGCAGGGCACTGAGGGATGAGGCTGTCTGTCCCCAGCCTCAAGACAAGAACAGCTGTACTTAATCTATTCTTGATAATATTTCCTGAGCTTCCTAAACTCTTCTGAAGACAGAGGCTCCCCAAGTACTCCACTCCATCAACCACTGACCCTTGAGGTGGACATTTATTCCCAACAGGGAATGTGAGCTGTCAAAATACAGTTGTATGGTTTTTCTTTGCCAGGCTACACGAGGACTTCTCTTTACATCTTCCACCTAACACTGTATGCTATGAACATCCCTGTTGCTCTTCCTGGAACTTATCTTGCTGAAGAACTAACCCTAATGTAGTGTTCTTGTCATGTATGTGTAAAACAGGATGTGCCTGTTCATTCAGGGCAGTGAGAACACCAGCTTTTAATCACATGAAAAACAAGAACACCTACAGAGAAAATACCATCTTATACCAGATTGCTAAATAAGCTTTCCATAAGCACCTTTTACCAATGTTAAAGACAAAATTATATACCTGCCAGTTCTGAACTTGAAGGTGAACAGAAGTCATTATATCTGACTCTTCTTACAGCTGCTTGTAACTGCAGCATGCTGACATTTTGATATTCTTCTGTCTCAGCATTTTAGAATCTTCTCAGCTCAGTGGGGTATGTTAGCTGCTGATGCTCCCATCACCAGTAATTATTAGATTGCAAATGGACAAAATCAAATGCAATAAAACTGGAAAGCAAAACCCAAAACTCTCACTAAAATTAAAGGAATGGCCTAAAGCCAGTTTCCTACAATCCTGCTTTCTAGCTTGGTTAAAATGTTTTATTCATACTTGTTTCTGCTGTATTAGTGTGTTTGAAAGCTGTCTTTCCTTCTGCTTCTGCAATCTGATGTTCTTTGAGTGTTTGACTTCAGCTTCTCAGTGGGTGGAAATTTAGCCCAGGATGGCCAATCTCCAAATCCTAGTCACTCTAAAATTCTGAGCTCCCAAGACTAGATGAGTATAAATATATTTAATCCAGCATGAACGTGATAATTCTGTTGCATGTTTAAGCACAATGGATAACTGTACCTAATACTGATAGTAACATTTTACAGAATATTATCCAAATTCTTCTAAATACTGATTTTTCAAATAGAGATTCTTTGACCCTGAGCATGATTCATTTCATGTTCCTCACGTAGCTAATAGGCAGCTCAGTCAGTGGCTTTGCTGGGCAGGAGGATGCTCAGTTCCACTGCCTGGATTTGACTCAGCACTGATGTTACAACCTGCTAAGAAACAACTGAGAAAAGACACGAGCTGCTCCCAACAGCCCTTACTGCTTTAAGGGACTTTGAGCTCTTGGTTCTGACACCAAACTGAGCCTAAGCAACAACATTTTTGGGATATGAAGAAGACCTAAATAGACTACACAGAGAACAAAGTGGAGCTCCAGTGACAATGGTCTTGAGGTAATCCAAGTATACTAAAACTTGTAATGGTTCTGTATCACAGCATCTCCAGTTTCTCCCCAGAGCTCAGCACATCCAGTTAACCTAGACTGCCTCAACAAGGTTCACAGGATTTCTCTGCTGTCAGGGTCTTTTTGCACTTTCCTATGAGTGAACTACTGCTGAGATAGAGCTCATCTCCATGAAGATGCTGGTAAATTCTGAGAGAATGAGAAAACCTATTCCTCAACTGTGTTGTATCTTGTGTTTCACTCAGCACTATGTTTATTGATTGCTATGGATTAATATGCTGTGAGTGCTAATTCTCGGGGGACAGTTAAGTACTTACGGCTGATGAATGAGAGGCCAAGAGAGGAAAACAGAACCTTTTCCCTGCTGTCAGGGAATTAAGTTAATATCTACTACACTATGGTTTAGTCACCAGCTATTATTACTACAATTTCTTCCATGAAAAATTTTTGAAGCTACTGATTTTTTTCTCTTCCTTAAATGTAAATGTTGTGGTCACCGTCACAGTTGTGAAGGAATACAGGCCACAGGGTTGTTCAGGTCTTCCTGATAAAACTGTGCATTGCTTTTCACACCTGACCCAGCACACACCAATGCTCCCAAAGTCTGGCAGATACAGGAGGATGGATGGTGGCTTTCAGCATTAATTCAAACCTTGTAAAGGGAAGATCGTGTCAACAGACTGTGGAGGCATCCAGAGGAGCCATGACATTCATAATTATTCACTATAATGCTGTTCACTCCTTAGTCATTGTCAAAGTAGCATTCATCACATCTTTCACTTGCTAAAATAATAACTGTTTTCTGGAATGAGATTCTTCTGTGCTGGTTCTGATCTCTTTTGCTGCTGGAATTATCTAGATAACTAGAACTATCAGGGCATGCTGAAGGGTAGTGTCCCATGATATTAGCTGCAGCCTAGAGGCACCTCCTGCACTGGGGCCAGGGTATTCCTCTCCCACAAAAACCCTACAAGCCTCTGACCCCTTGTGAGTTAGTTCCCTCCTGTGCCATTCACAGCTGGTGCCTGAGCTCACAGCGAGCCCACCAGGGAGCACAGCCAGGGAAGGACTCACCCAGCAGGACATGCAGGAGGCTGCACCCACAGACCCCTCAGTGGGGAGCAATCAGGCTGCCAATGAAAGCAAGACTTTCCAATATCAGTGCTTGGCATAGACCTAAAGAGTCACAAGGGACAGTTACAGCTACTGCCTGAAATTTCAAACATACCAGATCAAATGGAGAAGAGAAACCTACTTAATTTTAGCTGAGTATGTTGCAGATGTGTGTCTGTCTTGGGGGCAGCTCAGTGGGGATGATACATGTGGAGGAAAACAAATGTTTTGTTATAAACAGCTGAAGACTGCCAGATGAACAACAATTTAAGGGGGTTAAGAGCTGTTACCTGGCAATCACCTCTGATTGCAGCCATGAAGAGGTTCCACTAGATACAACATGTTATATCTGTTAGATATAACATTGGAGAGTCTCAGGGTTTGGACTTCATGGGGTTAAAATGCATTCATTAAAGAAGCAGAGCCTGTTTCCATGACACTTTTCTTTTGCTTTTAGTTTTGCATTGAGTTGATAAAAGTGTGACAGAATTTGATTAGCATTGAATTTTACAGTTGTTGGTTTGACTACACAGATGTAAAGTGCTGTTTGCATTCCTTACCAATCTCCAAAGAACAATCAGGCACGTCAAAACAAGTGACTTTACTGAGCTCACAGATTTTGCAGACTTTTTGCCCTATCCTAATAATGAGCAAGCAATTATCGAGGCAGTCAAAGCACAATGAGGTTTTCATGGGAAATGGTGAAATCAAGAGAATTTCCAACTGAGACGCGATTCTTTTAAGATATCCTAGACTCTGGTTATACTAAGCCAGATAATTAGGTAAAAATTGATTATTCAGGGTCCCAACATAATGATTGAATGAATCTGGGAGGAGACACAAGCCATTCTGGCTCTGAAGTCCTCAGGTCCAAGCCTCCAAATTTATCCCATCATTTTATTATGGCAGTTTAGGGAGCTGGGCTTAATTTCCTGACAAGTAGATTGGCTGTTAAAAAGGATGAAACTTAACACAGATTTCAGGAGTAGCCCCAATTAGTGACTTGACATTTTATACTCCCAGAGCTTCTCAGCACAGAAAAGTTTTAGTGGGGTTTTTTATATCATTCAGATAAAAATTAATCAGAAACTGGTCATCAAACATGGCCCATGTTAAGCCTGCCCCTGCTCTGGGTAGATATCATAACCCAACAACCTCACACAGACAGCTTTAGGCTTTCAAGCTTTATCTGAAATATGACAAATTCAGAGAACACTATGGGCTCCCTGCTCTTACGTGTCCAAATGCCAACGATCTCTGTGCAATGCATCCTTAAACCAAACATGGGTATAACTTAACACTATTGAAGGTAAGGTTCTCAGGATAATAAAAACACTCTACAATTTTTCACAATTAAGCCATTACATAAATGTTGCTTAAAAACCCCCTATATCCCTATTCTCCAAAAAATATTTTTGTGCTGGTGCACAGTGGTCCCTGCAGAAATTCGATTAAAAATGGGATATATATCTAGGCTGAATGGGTGACAGATTTGAATGCAAATTCAGCTCTCCAAGAAAACACCCCCCTAAACTAAACCTTCCACACGTGTTTGTGTTTCTACTACAGCTAAAATTCAGCAAAGATCTGTGAATTGCACTGAAATCTGCCCCATCTTTCTCTTGATGAGAAGGACAGTGTAGCAAGAGCAGTGCTGTACCCATGGAGGCATCAGGACACAGATATTCAGCATCACATTGTGCTGAAATTGCCCCAGTGCTCTCGCATTAAGGTGTGTTTGTACGACTCCTCTGAGGTCTCAGGTTTGTGCAAGCTATGTCAGCCCCCTTGGCATGATCCAGTGGTGCTGGATGCACAGTAAGGGCAATCTTTATCTGTTGGATACCTTCATTTCTGGAGGAAGTACAAGGTTGAGTGATGCAGGCTGCTGCTACACTGCCCCCACTGTCTCTCCTTTCTCTGACCCCTCTCCAACTTTTAACTGTTACAGTTCTTCTTGCCTTGAATCATCAGTCAGTTCTCTGACTGCACTGGGTGATTTCTGTGTCAGAGGAGGGCTGGCATGTGAGAATAATAAGGATATTCCACAGAAGGACTTTTAAAGAAAACCTGATCTCTCCAGCATAGGCTAAGGAAAGAGGAAAATGACAGGAGAATAAAAAAGAAAAATAGAATAGAAAACAGCAGTTCCTTAGAAAACAGGAACTACAATAGCCTTCTGCTGTGTCCATGATAATAAAGTTGCTGTTGACAGGCTTCTCCTAAAGACCCTCTCTGTGCAGTGTCCAGCATAACTGCACTGTGAGGCTCCAGCACTGCTGAAGGGGTGGCACTATTAGAAACAGTGACTTACAGTCACAGTAAGCTACAGCATAACCTTGTGACAAGTCATTAACTTGTGTCACTACTTTCCTGACAGTGCTTTAGGAGCGAGACACAAATTCCTTCCCTCCCAAAATGCCTTGTATGAACTCAAGACCTTATCTTTTCAGAGAAACCATGAGGAAGTCTGTCTTCTGCCTCTGGTACAAAAAAATTTATTAGACTACCAAATCACATAACTCGCTCCCTTCCTTGGCTTTTGCCACTGAATGTATAGCAATAAAGGGATCAGAGGGGGAACCTATAAACCTTGGTCTAATGGAAGAAGTTTCTCACTCTGTAAAAGGGTCCATTTGCTATGTCCTCAGATAAACTGAATCAGAAATAATGAACTCAGAGGAGAACTTCCTGGGGTAAGCTCTTGTAAAGTGCACTCCAGGACAAGCTAACGATTTGTTTGCATTGCTCAGGAGAATGAAACAGGATGTTAAAACCTAAAAGAGAGAATAAGAACATAAGATCATGAAGTCTGATTCTATTCTTGCTTTGATGCAGATTTAAGTGACCTGAGGAAAAATCATCTACCCTCTGGATACTGCACTTTATCCCCACGGAGTACAGGTGACTCTCCCGCCTTGCTGCACAATTGTGTGACCTCTTCATTATTTAAAAAGATCTTGAGACTCTTAAGGTAAAAGGACAAATCTAAAAGCATTTTTATGCTAAAGAAGAAAAAGAGTAGTAATGAGAACCAAAGCTGAGCCTTGGGGAGTTCTCTCCTATCCCAATAGACCATGTTTGCTTTTAATATCCATTCAGGGAAGAAGGGGTTCAGAGACAGGGCCTTTTCCCTGCTGTTCTCTTTGGTGTCTTTTGTTCTAGGAGGCAGACGTGCAAGCAAGTCAATTTTGTCCTTTAGATACCCTGAGAGAGTAATTTGGCCTGAAAATTTCTTTCACCGTTAGAGACAGAGCAGCACTTTGGCCTTAAATAACCTGACCTACATCAAAATCACAGCCTTAACAATCATCAGTGAGACCAGCGATGTGAACAAAATTTTAAAGATGCTAAGATTAAGTTATATAATTAACCCTATCTACCTGCAGAGAAAGCTGTCAAACTTCACCAGGATACAGAAAGGGCTAATTCCAAGAACAGCTGTACCAGGTGTTTATTTCTGCCGTCAGTTAGTTCACTCAGAGCGCTCTGTGGTCAGTATTACCTTTTCCCAGGCCTCACATCACTGAAATCACAGGTAAGGAGTAAGTTGGGATTTGCCATGCATGAAGGCTGGCACTGTGTTGGAGTTTAGGTTCTACCTGTCACTGCTCCTGGGTCACAGGTAACCAAACCAACATCAACAGTTTAGCCTAAACTCCCACCCTCAAATAAACCACCCCCACTCAAGTACAGCAGTACTGAACATCAACTACACAAAAAATAGTTCACTCTGGGCTAACCATTGTGAAGGACCCTAAATCAATGAGGTAGCTCTGCTTAGATCCTCCTTTTAATAAGCTCCCTGAAGAAAGAACCAAGGTTTTTATGTTAAAAAAGGAAAATTATACCACAGTAACATACAGACTACCTAATTTTAAGTAGATAAGGTTCATATTGATTATGCCAGAACAAATCATGCAACTTTCCTCATGCCCAGTGTGTCACCTGAGCTGGGAACTGTTCCCCAGGCTTGATTATAAGTAATTGGGCCACTTCCTGGGCTGCAGTAAATCTGACCCTGTGCCTGACAGACCCTGGGAAGGGTCTCTTCGATCACTTTTAAAGCCTGGCTTTCCGCTCTTTTAATGATATTCACTCCCTGCTTGTCTCCAAGAATCTGCCCTTTAGGAAAAGGCTAATTTCCCCTCCTTTTTGTAGAGTCCTAGCACTCAAATCACATTATTTAAAGAAATTTTGCATAAAGTCAGGAACAAAGAAATCAGGCAAGATTTTTACACTGCCAGGGAAAGGGTAAAGATGTGGGAGAGATTTGCTTATTCCACAGACAAACCAAGGCACAGTGAGCACATCATAGGCTAAAGTTTAAATTTGTCACATAAGCCTGAGAAATTACACATTTAGTTTGTTTTCATGCTATGGTCAGGAGAACAGCACTGATCTTAAACTGCTCTTATATTTCACTTGAGCAGCTGAAGGTAGAAATAAAACCCAACCTAACTTTTCATAATGGATGCTACAAACAAGGCTATAAAAGTCAGAAAACAGTTACTCAGGCATTGAAATATTAATAATAGGAAATAATAATCTTAAAGAAAAGAATTTTCCATGTCCAAGATTCCTGCATGATATAACTCTGAGAAAGACAAGGAGGAGGTGCAGGCATGATGCTTGCTGCATAACCCCAGGATGAGGATCAGTGTAAGTGATGGAAAGATCAGGGCTCAAAGAGTCACTTGTATCACAGAGGACACTCAGGCTCCTAAAGAAGCAGCAGAACAATTCCCAGTTTCCAGACTAGAACTGAACATTTTCATATCTGAGAGGGTAAATCCCTCATAGCAGTATCAGACTTTCCTATTAGTGCTAACAGAGCAAATTGCAATTCTTGTTCTTGATTTTTCACTGTCCTCTAAATACACTCTTCCTGCTCCCTGCCAGTTCTTCAGCTGCCCCACAGCCACAATGACTTTTGGCTGTCAGCAAATCAGAATCAGTGTGGGAAGAAAAAAGGAATGTTATTTCTTCTGATTCATTTACTTGTCTGAGTTGAGACTGTTTTTCAAATAATTTGACTTTGACAAACGGATGCTGTGTACTCAGAACTGTAAAATGGTTTAGTAAAGACCTTAGAAAAGAAGGTCTTCCCCTTTCTGAAGGAGGAGGTTAGAGCAGTGTTCCTTTCTGCCAGTGCTTTGATGAAAAGGAAGGAAGTAGTCTTAGCACACCAGAGCTGGAAACTCCTCATAGCCTCTTAACACAGACACTCCTGAATGGCTTATGACACCAAAATCACTGCATATTTTACTGAAATAAATCACAGACTATTGTAAAGCAGCTTTCTAATGCTTTGAAAATGTAGAGGTTTAGACTATTGTTACTAGCCAAAATGTATTAGTCTAAGTAGACCTTGTTAACAGTTTCACAGACAGTATTTATAGTTAAAATATTTATTTGATAGAGCCGCTTTTTCTTGAAATATACAAATTTTGAAAATTAATGTTTTGACTAGAATAGATTGGTTTTATATGTTGAATGATTACTATTTCACAGGCTGAAATGCAGCACGGAATCTTATTAACAAAGTGACTTTCCACACCATCCATTTAAAATAGGTTGAGGTGATCAAAACAAATGTATCAAAAGATAAGCTTGGTCAAAAGCAAAAGCTTGAAATCTTGTTTCACATAACCATTAAAGGTTTATCTTTTTGCCTGACACATGATGGTTTATCAGAATCTTTAGCACACTGTCTTACTAAATCTTAACATTTTCATGAGGTGGAAAATTTGTTTCTACTTTTGACGAGCTCCAATTCTCTCACAACTAAAAGAGCAATAACATAATATTGCAGTAAATATTAACAGCCGCAATAGGTATGATTTCAGTAGTTTAAATCATGTGTTTCAGCAAAAAGGAAGAAGAATCTTATCCTGAATGGTTATTAATTATGCCATCAAATTATCCCAGGCAAAGATAAAAATGTTTGAAAACAATTGCAACTTTCTATTTGTTTAACAGCTTAAATACTAAATGTAGTCCGTGGTCTGAATGTATTGTGGGCCCATGTGAGGAGTTTGGCCTTAATTCCTTCTCTTCCCAATTTCAGATACAGAGACAGAGGTGCAAAGGGAACAAGATTATTGTTGCTGTTCTCAGCTGCCTTGGAGGCTGATGAACCCCACGGATGCAGAGCTGTGGCAAAGCTGGGACAGCTTTTGCTTAGGCAGGGCCTGTTCCACACATACCAGAACTGCTCCAAGTCCCCCAGACGTGGCATCTGCAGCATGATTAACATGAGGTTCATGTGAGGCTGAGGGGAGTGGATTCCCACCAATACCAAGACTTTTAGGAAAAAAAAGCCAAACCACTAAAGACTGCTTTTAGAGAGTAACAAAAACACTAAGTGTGAATGAGAGAAGATAAGGGGAAGAAGTAATACAAGTAACGCACAAAAACATTTACGTTGACCTATGCAGAAGAACCTCGTATAAATATGAAGTGAGGGATTAAAATAAATTTTTTTTAGCACAGCTACTGAAAAATGGTGATTTTTCAGAAGGCAATACTCCATAATTATTCACAGCCTCTATGGCATTTGCTCGTGTTTGGAAAGAACTAAATTTACAAATGACATTTGCATTTGCTAGCTCTGGAACTTTGATCTAAAAGTACTGCACCAATGCTACATAACAAAAAAATCAACCCATGCAAATACCAGCTAGACAAGAAGCAGTCTGTACTTTTCCAAATATATGGGATTAGTGCAATGCTGACCAGCTTATCATACCTACCTCAGTGATCAATATGGTAAACTTAGCAAATCTTGTTTTTAGGATTAGCGAGGCTTCATTCTGCATGTTGTCATTAAAGTAAAGATTGGATCTTTACCCCACTCATAATCTAACAGCTGGATTTGCTTTGAGTACAATTTATACTGAACAGCCCTGCCATGCATAAGATGTCCAAATTTTGCAAATAAGCAGAGATCAAATTGGCAAACAAGGTGATAATGGAGAAGGTGAGACCACATGAAAGAGTGGGGAAGAAACACAATCTATGTTAAAGCATTTTCTCCTGATTATAGCTTCCTTCACTTCATACTTTAAGTGGAAACAAGACATAGTGTAAATAGAAAATCAACATGGAGGGGTAATGGAGACAACTTTACCAAAACAGACAAGCAGAGAAAGAGGAGCACTTCAGGTGTAAGGCAGAGAACAGAGAAAGCAAGTGGTGTAAGGACCAGGAAAAAAAATGAGAAGAATGGGATTATGAAGGGCAGAGAACAGAAAAAGGTAGTATCTAAGCAAAGGCCCATACAGGCACGGCTCAGGGGTTTGGACTTCTGGATTTATTTTACTCTCACTTTTGCCTCTGGTGTATAGCTGGGTGAATCAAGTAAATTACTGGAATTGCTGGTGAGATACATCCAATGTGAAGAGCACAGGATTGGGCCACGAGTTGCAAAAGAAATATGGGGCAGGGACTGAAAAGAGATAGCTGGAGTTCTTTAATATCCAGATAGTTTGCTTAAGGTTGGAGAAAAGGGAAACAACTAAGTGAAGACAAAAGATTACTATCTTTCACACTGAATACACAGACTGTATCCAATATTTCTTTAGATGATGAAAATCCACGCTTGTTAATGTCCTGTCCATTTTATCCTTGGACTGGATTCATCAACAACTCTGGATTTACATCTGATTTTATACCATCAATCTTTTAGCAGTTTATTTCCTATGCAATCAGAGAGACAAGTAAGATTCTTTTTTGGCCTGAACTCCTGATTGTGCTGTGTTAACTGCTGTGATTTTACCTTGCCAGCAAGCCCCCACTGTGAGCTGCATGGCGATGTGGGAGGGGTGGATGGGCCAGTCGTTGGTCACCAGGTACGGCTCGTACGTCGTCCCGTCCATGTACAGCGTCACCACGGGGAACTCCACATTGACAACGTAGTAGTGCCACTCCTTGTCACAAATCTGGGAGACACAGCAAAATAATAGTTAGCTCTTACAGTGACTGATTTTTATATCCCACATGGTTTTTTAAATTGTGTTGTTTCCAGATTCCACTCATAGAAACTAATAATGTTGTTGCAATTTCTACATCTCTAACATTAATGAAAGCTAAAACAATGTTGATACATACTCTTGGCATATTTGCAAAATACATGCGATAAATAGAGGGTTCTTAAAACACTTTTTGAAAACAAGACATGGATAGAAAATAGAAAAATCAGACAATTTGGTATTTTCTCTGTATTTTCACATTTGCTAATACACAATATTAGCTTCTCAATATTTATATCTAGTGTTGAGAATACAAAATTTCATGTAAGAGACACATACTTGGCATGTACTGGAATAGTTACTGGGGATCCCTATTAGGTTCAGATTAAGAAAATATACAGCCCTTAGTCACTAGATTGTTGACTTATTACCAATGATTGCCATTATTAACTTACCACATCACTACTTAGAAAGTCCTGTGCAACCTGCCAGGACCTCTACAGTGCTGAAAGGAACCTGGGCCATGCTCTATGTAACACAGAGAGACCAGCAGTCTGTGTCCCACTGATTTGGGATTTGAACTCACATCTTCTCCACCCTTCATCTTTTGGCCTTGAGCTTTTTCCCAGATGGTGGGAAAATTTCGGATCTTTATGGTTTCCCTGATACCCGCCAGCTTTGAAAAGCAACGGCCACAGTTACACCATACTTTCAGGATGACAACTTTAGTGTCAAGTCACACATAAATTTCTGAGCTGGATAACCAGGGATTACTGCAGGATGGCCAAATTCAGCTTTAGTTCAGAAATGTACAGCTGGATGAACCCGTGCCTCTTGAGAAAGAAGTCTGGTGTACAAATATCAATGTCTGCCCAATTATTTTTTTCTGTTGTTGTATCTTTATGATTTAAAAGTTCAAAGGAATAAATCACAGCAAACTGGTAGGATGGGTGGGCTGTTTTAAAAACAAAGCAATAGTTACAACAATGGTACTTTCAAGTCTGGAGAGATTCTTGTTTTGATGTATTAAAAACTGGAAATGCTTGAATGCAGATATCCTCAGATATCTGTGCTGTTTCACAGAAGCAAGTGGCAAGCAGAAAGTGATGTTTAAACATAACACTTTGTCCTTGGCCAGGTTAAGTGCTATCTGGTACAATATCTGCCCTTTGAAAGCAAAAGCTAATGTTTTGTTCCAGCAGACATTTCAACAAGCCCTTAATCACTTCCATTTCAAACGGATACATTTATTACTGCAGACATCATAGCTCCACAGCAAGAGATAAATGCAGAAAGGGGCTACTGGAGGAAGCCTTTCTTTTGTTAGCAGCAGACAGCACAAATGTTTTCTGAAGGTTAAATGAACTGAAACCAAAATTCAAAGTAAATAAATTGGAAGACTGAAAACTTTACTGAACAAACAGCAACCACCAATAGTATTATGCAGCCCTGCCTTCCAAGGAAAAGCAGCTTGCCAAGCCCCTGACGGGCTCATTAGCATGTGATGCATCACAGCCACATGCAGCTGACATTTTATAGAAAACAAAACCTGTTTCTGAGAGACCTTGCATGGCCAAACCTACAGGATTAGTCCTGGCACTTTATGGAGAAATGTTCCACACTATTTCTGTTTTGCCACCCTAAACTGCATCACTCGGGATGCCCCAGGTGCACCCCAGTAAGTGAGCAATCCTCATGTTTAACTAAAGCAAGAGTACTTTGACAGAGCAAACCCAAACATTTTGGGTCATTTCATACACAAAGAGCACAATAATGTGTAGCCAATGTAATTACTCCATTAGGCAGTTACATTTTTCAAAGAAAACGCTTCCTGGAAACACATTTCATAAATCCCGCAATTCAAGTCTCCTGCAGCTGGGCTCAAGTGCTTCCAAGAAAAATGCAGATGTCCAACTGTGGACATCCACACAAAGTACTTAGTAGCTTTAATTTTTCGTACACATTCTTGAACATAAAGATAATGCAGCTTGGTGAAGTCCTCGAACCATCACTTACATGCATTTCCTTAAATTTCAACACATAAACACAAAAAGCTTTGTTTTGAAGGGAATTTACACACTTAAAGTCCCAGCTCAGCTGTTCCTGAGATTTCAACAGCACGTGTTGGTCATCTTAATTGTCACACGATTTCAATCAAACTTAGGGACACAGACACGTGTCTATTCCTCCAAATGATCTTTCAGTGTAAAAACAAATATTCTACAGGGAAGCAAAAGTTACTTCCAAACTTTGGAATACATCCCAGTCATTCAGCAGCAGGCAATACTACGTGGCTGACCATTTCACAAGCAACAAAATAATGAAATAAATAATTGTGGTGTGTAATTTGTTATGCTGTCATTTCAGACGCCTTCTTTGCCTTCTTAACATAGGAAGCCAGTTTTTTCCTTGCATGTATTCCACAGTGGCAATGGAACGCAATATGAAGCAGTGAAGCCAGGAAAAGAAAATTATAAAATATACTACACTGGCAAATAAAGAAATTTTAATAATCTCAAGTTGGAAATTTATTTTAAAAATCTAATTTATAAAGTTATTCTAATGAGATAAAAGTACAGATGAGTAAGCTGGGCTTTCCAAACCTGCTGGATGGCTTGGTCTAATCACTCTATCACATCAGACTGCCTCTAGAAAGTATTAATCAAATCACAGTGAATTAAACAGCCTGAAATCCTAGTGCTGATTACAAGCCATTGCATTGGAATATGCTTTTATGAAATAGCTGAAAACAGCCTCCATATAAATCTTACAGAGTTTGTGTCCCAAGCTCTTGGCACCTTCTAATGAAAAACGTCAATTTTTGTGCTTTATATTAGAATGCTCAGGAAAAGACTGAAACCAAAGTTCTTGGTCTGAGAAGCATGTGGTGCTTAGAACCAGACTTTGGTGGTCTGAAAAATGCCCCATTTTTCCGCTTTGTCCATACAGGCCTGGCATGCACCTGTGAGAATTTGCCATTTCCAGCTCCTTGAGCTCCCTCGGGTCAGCTGGGGACACTCCTGGAATGGGGGCCATGCACCTGCTTGGCTGCACACACGAAGGCAGCCTGTGCTCCCAGAAGTGTCCCAGTGAAGAGCTATCCATGTTCAACCACGAGCCTCTGCTGAGCTTCCTGCGTGTCCCTCTAGTGCTGTTCCGCAGCGCAGGGAGCCCGAGCAGGCCAACAGCTCTGCACATCCCCTCAGTGCTGCTCAGGGCACACCCTTAGGGCTGAGAAAGGCACGTGTGGCTTCCATCTTCTGCTTTGTGTGACTTTGCTGAGGAAGTGCTGTCAGGACACATTCAAACATCCTCAACAAAAGCAGGAGGAAGAAAAGGAAAGCAAAGAAAGCTCTCTGCCCACTGCACAAAGCACCACTTACTGCAGCTATGAGACAAAAATCCTTCTGCCTGAGTGGTCTGAACCACTCGTTCAGTTGGCAAAAGTGGTCTGACAACCACTCGTTTGAAGAAAGCATCTTAATCCAAATTTAAAGCACAGAGCATGTCACTGTATTCACTTCTCAATGCCTTTTGTAGCATCTTAACATGCTCTGAATCCATCACCCCCATCCTTAGTCATCATTTATTACAGCACATCTAAAACACTGTGCCTGCTTTGGGCCCCTAAGTACAAGGAATATTTAGATAAACTGGAGTGAATTCAGTGGAGAATCATCAGAAGGGCCAGCTCTGGCCACATGAGGAGAGGCTGAGGGAACGGGGATTGTTCAGCCTGAGGGGAGGCAGCGCTAGGGAAGAACAGCAGCCCCGCAGTGCCAAGGCAGAAGTGACCACAGACAGGCTTTTCAAAGTGGACAACTCTGCATTTTTATATCACCTCACTAAAGAAGGCAGGGAATATTATACTTAATGGCATTAGCATTATTCACTCAGCCACAATCCCCAGGACAACCCTCTTGGCCTTTTTCTGAAAGCAGCCAAATGCTTTGTGGCTCTGCTTCAAAACCTGGCCCCCACTACCCTGGTTCAGAGGACTGAAAAGAAATGAAAATTGGATGGGGAGAGGGGTATTGCTTTGAGTTTAAAAAAATACCACCTTTTTCTCTCGATCTCTAAAAAAATCCTTCTGAAAGAGCTTTTTAAAAATTTACAAAGTTTTGCATTGTTCTTTTTCTGTTGATTCCAATAATTTTGATAGATTTTTTATATATTTTGAGACAACAAAATATTTTTATTATGCATTTTGGACATATTTTTATAGCACTGAGAGAAAGCACTGCACTGCTTACAAACAGGAGCTAAAAGGAAGGTTCTGAAAGACTGTTTCATTACACTTTAAATCAGGACCTAAGGAATAGTGCCACTGCCACAAGAAAGCCTAAAAAAGATATTAATTTGGAATTGGTTGGCAGTGGATTTCATATAAATTTGAAAAATTTACATATATTTGCAATTTTTCAAAGAAAAATGTCGTATATTTACATATGTAAATTAAAAAAAAAATTAAGCATTTTAGGCATTTGTTGAGTCATTCTGCCCGAGATTGGTGAGTTTGCATGAAGGCAATTCACAGGTGAGCACAGAGAGCCTTCCTCCTCTCCCACTCTCGGGTTTAACAGGGTTGTCTCTAAAATGGGATCTTTAAAGACACTGAATTAGCTTTAATCTGTTACTTTAGAAACTCATTTATTATCTTAATTGTTTTCCTAATGTCAGTTGTCTGCAATTAAGGCATGTTAGTTTAAAAGAAGAAAAGGAGATACCTTGGGGCATTGCTGTTGCTATAACTGCAGCTTCCTTTTGATTTCTTCTAATAAATCTTTGCCTCAAATTTCAGTAGCTGAGCTACCTGCAAAAGCTGACTAAGTGGTATAAAAAAATAAGTTACACAGCTGACTTTTTGAGCTCTTTTTCTCATTGTCTATAAGCACTTCTTTTAAAAATTATTTTATTATCCCTACACCACCAGGAACAGAAGATAACACTGCTAAAAATGTCCTGGTGGAGATCTCAAGTGCGTAATTCAGTATGCAGATATTCAGTGTGAAGGATGGCATTGCTTCATTGGGTACCTGAGTTACCTGGTGCCTTTCTGTTGTCTAATACAATGAAGAAAAATCTGTTTCTGCTGTGAATATGTGGTTTTATGGTAAAAGTCTGCTTTTGTGGGAATCAACAGATAGTCACTTGAAACTGGCTTTGTGCTACAGTACAGTCTGTCAGCATATTCATTTTGGAGAAGAGCTTTTGGAAATAAACAAAAGCAAAATGCAAACACTGACTAATCAAATCCATTCAGTCACATTAATTGCTGTATCTTATAGCATTTCTTATTCTATCTCAGTAACAGGCTCTGCATGAGGACCTATTTGTCCTCATGTGTTGGCTTTACTCAACCTATTGCTTCACTGGAAATGATTAAAACATCTCTGGGAAAGGGTTTGGATAGTCTTGACCACTAAGTGAAGGTGTGCAGATTGCAAATAGGTCTCCAGTATCTCCACAACCTCTTCAGAAAACTTTAAATAAAGCTCTAAAATACTCAGATTATGTACCAGGGTTTTTTTTTTTAAATACTCTCTTTGTGTTTTGTGTTCTACATTTCTCCTTCAGCAGCTTCTTCACACGGCACTTTCAACCCCCGTCTGTAAAATCAATATACCCTGTCTCTGCAGTGCCAATAGATACAGTATGGAAATAGTAATTAAGGCAGGATGGAAGGAAAATGTACTGCATATAGGAAAAGGAGGCACTGATCCACACTCTCCCACAGTTAAATTTACAGGTGATACACTGTCACAATCTACCAAAGGAGTGTTTTTGTATAAGAATACTGCTGCACACGTAACCTACACATAAATCTTGTAGCTTGAACCTCAGCCTGCACAGCCCTGCTCAAAAGTGATCACAGAGTCTCCCTGAGCAAGCTCCTGAATTCTGACAGCTGGTGGTGGCAGTGAAGGAAAAACCCCAACCAGCCAGACTGCTTTGCTCTGGACCAGCTTTTCTGCTTTTGAGACTGGAGCATCACCACTCTTCCAAGTGTTAGCAGTAGTGGCTGTAGGATGGAGTAATTTGTACTCCTTGGTGAGGAAGCTTTTCCACAGCTATCAGAGCTATATCAGAACTTGGATGTCTCTAGTACAGATGCTGATGTGATGTTACAGCTTTCGTACAGGGAGTTAATTTGGAAAATTAAATAACCATTCTTCTACAACTGCATTTGTAAAGGACTGTGTGTGATCAGTCCTAGAAAAAAGGAGATGAGCACTGCGCAAATTAATCCCTTCTTTCTGGAACCTCAGCTAAGTATCAAAAGAACATTACCCAGAGAAGGGAGCAGAACAGACTTCCCTGCTCCTCATGGAAGTCTCAAGGAAGTTATTGCTTCCTCACAGGACTTTGGGTGAGGAATCTGGAAACAGTTTGTGTTTCCTACCCTGGCTGCATGGATGAAAGGAAGAGAATTGTGATTATCCTGAGGTGGGTAGAGCCACAGGGATGTCATTCTCAAGGCTCTGCAGGCAGTGGCTCATGCCCCAGCTCCTGAATGAGGCACCAGTGACATTACACTGTGAAACCCAGCCAGCTCCCTTCAGGTGTCCCTGCACTGACATCTTGTTGAGAAAGCTGAGCAAGACAGAAGGGGTTTTCCACAACTGTGTATTTTGAAACAAACTGGAGGTGAAAGACTGGGAAGCACTTCCTTGCCCTTATAATCTCACTAATTGAAAGGATAATGCAGCTTCATGCTGATTGATTTCAAATTAGAGTTTGTGTACCTTATAAAAGAATTGTTCCTTCAATATGAACTATTTGGTTGGATAGTTTAGAAAACTGTCCATTAGAAAAACCTGCTGGAATTTCTTGTGCACCTGCTCAAGTAAATGCTTTACACAAAAAAGCACATATCTAATCACAGTCTTTCCAAACTGACATTTTCAACTATTTACTCACTGTCTAGTACATATTTTGTTCTTCTGCTTAACATTTATATGACTTAGACATTCACTAAAAAAACCAGATTTTCAGAGACTGTTCAGGAAACATCCCTAAGATTTGATATTTTTAAGAAAATATGGATAGAATATTTTGTTAGAATACCTTGAGCCCTGCAATATATTATGCAATATGGTTTATTTACCATGTTAAACAGAACTGTAATGTCCATTAAATCACTCAGAAAATTTGGTGAGGAAAGTTCCATTTTTTAACCTTTTTTTTTCTCTTGAGAAATACCCCAACAATACCAATTCATCCAAACTAATTCCTGAAATACATTTATACAGCATGTTTGCCAAGTATTGTCCTTTATAGCTACTGATGTTCCCATAGGAAATGCCTTGTTGCATTTTATCAGAAATTCTTCTTTACTTTGTAGTGACAAATAAAAGTAATTATTTTTTCCCTCCTCAGCCATTTCCCCTCCACATCCATTCAAAAGAATGCAGAAGGAAGAGCAAGCACCTAAAACAGGTGAGTCTGTATTTAGCACCAGACTTACAGATGTAAGACATGTTTTGATCTTTGATTTTCCCAAGATTAAAAACCTGAATCTTGCAGAACTCAGCAGTGTGTTTTATTTGGAGATTGACTGACACTGCCAATGTCTTTCATCTCAAAAAAGAAGGTGAACACAGACACTGCAAATCACCCTGTGGCAACGGGGGCAAATTTCTCATTACTGTGGGTTAGTTTTATTCTGGTTTGTGTATCATAGAATCACAGAATCACACAGAATCACCAGGTTGGAAGAGACCTCTAAGATCACTGACTCCAACCCATGCCCTGACACCTCAACTAAACCATGGCACCAAGTGCCATATCCAATCTTTTTTCAAACACATCCAGGGATGGTGATTCCACCACCTCCCTGGGCGGGCAGACAATTCCAGTACTTTGTCCTCAGTTTAAAAGAGCGAAGTATACAAATCTGATTGTGAGTTTCCCAAGATTTTTTATCTGGTTTTGTCCAAGCTCCCTGCCCCATATGCTGGAGAGAGGATGTTAATTGTGACGCTGACCTCCCTGTTAGCCAGAGTATCCTCCCCTCCCTGTGCTGCAGGCGTTCTGCCAGGCAGAGCAGATCACTGCCTTGCATCTCAGCATCCCCTGCCCCTTTTGGAATCATAATATCCACTCTATTACTCCAGCATTTAATGAAGCCGACTTCATTCCAGTCACATACAACACTTGGAGTCATCTGCAAATGAACCTTCAGTGTGTAAAAACAGAAAGGATTTAAGAAATCTCAGGGCAAACCTCTATTCATTAACTGTAGAAAAAGAAAGGACAGGGAATGAAATACTAATCAAAGACATCGCTTAGCTTCTTATTCTGCAGCCCCCTGATAAGATCTTGCATGACCACAGTGCTGGCCCTTTTCCATCAGAAACCACTCTCATTTGAAATTTATCTGGCTGTTCACCTGCACAGATTCTTCTGTCTTACTATTAGAAGAGACTTGACAACTCTGTCCCATACCTGAAGACTTTTACGTTACTGTAAGATGGAGAGATGGTAAAACCAATTCACTGGTGCAGTCCTTTACAGCTTTTAGTGGCACATAGATACATATGAATGTATGAGATATATAGATACGCATATGCATATATAGACACAAACTTTGCGTTTTTTTAATTACAACCTGTGGGAAATGAAGTTACAAAAAACCCGCAGGTGCTGACAGGGTATGGAAACAGCATTGTGCTTGAACAGACAGAAATGGATACATGTTTCGATCTGAGACCTTGGCAAAGGCTGCCTGAGTTAAAACAATGAGCTTTTGCAGCTTAAAGCAAGAAAGTAGTTTTGTAGTTTTGAAATAAGTATGCCTTATAAGAGTAGAAATGTATTTTTAACAAGTAAAAACATGTTTTATGCAAGAAATAATAGTGATAAGTAAAAGAGTAAAGACTTTTCAGTTTAACAATAAATTTTATAATAGAGTTTTTTAGAAGGTTAAGATGTAGTAATATAAGCCTGTGCAACAGGCCCTAATAGCAAAATGTTGACTGGATAAGAAAACACGCACTGCGGCAAAATCATGTACAGTGACGATCGGTACAAATGCGTTAGCAAGCTTTGTGGCATTTGCTTACTGGCTTAAAAAAGTATATAAGGCCTTGTAGAAAAAAGCTGCTTTTAGCTACCTCAGCTTTTGGACCTGCTGCAGCTGCTGCTACCCTGGCACCTGTGCCTGCTGCAGCTGCCGCCGCTTTTGCTTTTGCTATTGCTACTGAAACTGCTGCTCTTGATATTAGAGATGCTGTTCACAATATCTCTCCTGCCTCAGCCTTCAATAAACATGAGACTGATTCTGCAATAAATCATCTCTGTGACATCTCTCAGTCATCCCAGGACAATCCCCGAAATCCCAACAACAACCTAGAGTGAAACATTTGGAAACAGGGTTGTGGAACAGTTACGTATTTCTAAAGCTTTAAAGTAAAAAGGGAACACTGTTTTTAGAAAGTCAACATGGTATAATCACTGAAATGAATAAACTCCAAACAGCTCATATCGATGTGAATATTTTCTTAGACCAATTAGTACTATTCTACCAGTCGTAAATGTTCTAGTTGTAAAGACTTCACGGTACATTCAACAGCTCCTATCAGAATAAATTGATTTAAAAACTGTTAAAGAAAGAGACATTATCAGAGCATACAAAGATAAAAAACATTTTCAGAAACTAAGTATTTAATAATTGAGTTGAACTGAAATTGAAACTAAACTATTGAAGTGATACACAGCTAATGAAAACTGACACCTGTTAACTCCACTATTAAAGTTATTATTGATATTCCTTCAGCTACCAAATAACAAACTCTTCGTAGGTAATAAAAGGGAAAATAATTTATATAAACTGTTATAATGGTCCCATAAAGAAATTTTCATGGGCTTAGGATGGATGTTGGTTATTCTTCACCAGTAAGGACATTTTTGTTGGCCATTAATCTCTCTCTTCCTCTCTCTGCTTCATGTGAATAAGCCCAGTTAACATTATTTGAATGTGGTGCTCTGGACTGGGCCATGCCTCTTTCCAGGCTTTCTAGGCTGAGGGCTGGTTTGCAAAGGACAGTTATAATGGGAGCAGGGCAGTGGCCTCCTGTTTCAGAAGCAATATTCCCTTCTGAAGCTGTCAGATACCCAATGAAGGGAGCAGCACTACTGCCAGCAGAAGTGAGACAGCCAGGAGGAGAACAGACCACTTAAAAAGTTTTCCAGGTTTCTCTACTATTGTTTAAAAAAATAAGTAACAAACCAAGTAATTGCTATTTTATCTGCTCTTTTTTCTTACAATATTTTACTACCTGTAACAGGAAGCTTTACTGAACAGTAACTCATCCTGGTAGTATTATTTCCCTTTTTTCCTTTTTTAAAAATTCCCTTTATTTTTCTATTAATTAACACCAATCAATCACAAATTAACAAAAGGCAGAAAGTCCCCTGATGTCAGGGAATAAAAATAAAACCATTAAGGATAATGCAAAGAACTTTGCTTCAGAGATGCAGCATGGCCACTGCCAGCTTGGATTTGCCCTTGAAATTCTAAGGCTGAGGAGAGCAGGAAAAGCAAGGGAAGAGAGAGGCACTGTACCTCCCACTACGGATGCTGCAGCTTGTCAGGCTCAATAAAATATTGCCTTGCTCCTACCAGGGTGGAAAACTGCTCCTATCTAAATGGAAAGAATGATCAATACTCCGAGATGAATGCACTTTCTCCCTTATAATGAAACATGGGGACGTTTTTTTAGATCAACTTGAATCAACTGAATCTGAGGAATAAAGAGATCAGCCAAAGTCTTAGCCAGAATAAACACTACAAGTTTAATTTCCTGCCTCCTAATTTAAAGGGCTTCTATGATTATTTTATTTATATGCCAGATACTGATCTGTGATTTGTCAGTATATATTTTCTGCTAAATATCTCTTTAAACTCCAAAAGCTACTATAAATGTTATATACCCAAATGTATATGTATATGATCAGAGATGAAAAAATGCAAAGACCTGGGGAGATCATATCTTTGGGAATTATTCACAAACAGAACACGTTTACCACTTAGCAAATCAGAATAATATTAAGGAGAACTACGAAACCCACCCGATCCTTTGAGCTCCTACCTAACTGAAACAGCCCAAATACCTCCTTTATTTCCTAATCTGAGACCTGATACCTGATTGACATTATCTATTGAAGTGTTCAATTAATTTTTTGAATTTCAGCTATCAGTGCATTTATAAAGCATAAAACTGTTTTATTTCCAAATGGCACCCATTATGTTCCTGAGTACATCACTGGGAAGGGAGCACAGAGATTAGGGATGTTTTCATGTACACTGAGGCCCAAATTATGTTAGCCTTGTTTTCTTGCATTATTAATGTCCTTTCCAAAACTGAAAAGGTGTGGGCTTTCGAACAACCTGACTTCAAAGAGAGCTGAAATGAGCTTTTGGTCTGTGAGTTTGTTCCCTCCTCAAGACAGCACACATAGAATTCATACTCATGAGGCCTCATCATTCATCTTTGAATCTTATCTGGAATTTAAATCACTTTCTCTCATCTCCAGGATCTGCCTTCTTGTTAGGTGACACATGCAGGGATTCTACCTATTAGATATTTCTGTTAAGAGATTGGCAACAAACTTATTTTTCACTCTTTGGAGGGCTCTGTCTGCAAATGGAATTGTGGTCATAAACTAAATGAAATGCCCATTTAACACACCTCCTGAAACACACATTATTTGCTAGAAAACCAAGCAAATACTTTTCAGTTTATTAATAAGACTTAATCAAAACATAGACTTAATAAAAAAAAAAAAAGACTATGAGTATTAATACAAAACAAGCCCTGCTATTGTTTGCCATTACCACTCAAATATTAATATTCAGGGTTTTATTCAGTTTGCTTTCTGGAAACCTGGCTGAAATGCTAATACTCAAATGTTAAAGGTTACATTTGAGTCAGGCATCTTGACTGACTGCTGCTCCAAGGACTGAGGCAACTGGGAGTTCTGGCCACACTCCTGAAGGGTACTCAGTAACTGAGGATTTTTCTTCTCTCTGAGCATAAGGAGGTTGCATGAAGAAAAAGGAGGCTGTCACTGTTAAAAGCAGGATGATACATCCTTCCCTTGCTGCTGGTGTCTGAACAAATACAACACTTGATTCAGGCAGCTTTTAGAATGTTATGCAGGTACAAAGACTGTGATTAATGCAAACTAGACCCCAGAGACAAAGAAAACAGGGTAGCTGGGGCTTGTTTGCTTTGGAGGGCAAACACTTGTGCTCAGCTCTGAAAACACCTCCTGAAGAGAAGTCCTGTCTTCTCCCTCTCACACAGTCCCACCTACTCACATCACTCACTTCTGTCAGACCAAAGGACTACACTCCCTTATCGATTCACATTCCACAGGAAGTGTTATGTGCTGGCATTAATTCATTAAATAAACGTCCAGACTTGATGCCTCAGCTCTCAGCTACCATCTGGGAAACACTGGGATTCTCAGTCTGCACACAGAAGAAAGCCCACCTGGATACTGCCTGGGGCTGCAGACCTGTCCTTTGCTGGCTCTTTGAAGGGTTCCCATCACCTGGCAAATCCCTCTTCAAAGGCTCTGATCTCTGAAGGAAGTGCTGAGACTGCTTGCAAGGGTTGCTTTAAACGTGCTCAGCAAAGGCAGATAGAGCTGACACGGGTGTTAAACACCTTTCACAATTTCCACGTTTTGGGAGAGGCGATTTACTTGAAAGATTATTTGCTCTGTTCAAAGTGCACAGTGCAAATCGGGGATGAAAGAATCCCTGCTCTTACACAACTCTCACACTGAACTGAGAGGATCTCTCCAGGGAACCACGGGGTGAATCACGTGCAGCCCAGAGCCCACTACTCTGGCAGGTCTGGATACTGCAGCAGTCTGAGCTGGAGGCAGCTACAGCAGCACAAAGGCACAGCAAAAATTGGTGCTCCTTCCCCATACAGATTAGTCTTGGATTTACTTTGGTTCCAGCAGGCAATTAGGACACAATGGAGGGAAAAGCAAATGCTATTTTGTTTTTAATGCAGCTAAAAGGTGGCAATGAGTCATACTTGGCTACCTTAATAATTTCTGTAAAGTGAAGAACGGTTGTATGTCCGTGCTTCTGTATTTATACATAGAGATAAGTCAGGAAATTAAACAACCCAAATATTATGCATAGTCTCTTTAGTGAAATGGGGGCTGCTGGGACTTTAATTACAGAGCTGGCATTTTGCAGACGGGCTGATTATATGTTATATGCTATAGTAAGGTAATTAGTTATCAGCTGTATTTCTGACTTTGCCAGAGAATGCTGTTATCTAGTCAATATGCAGCTTGCTTTTAGCACTAATCATGATCATGTTCTTAGTGCTTTTATGGGAGGAAACAAGTCAGCATTGAGGGTCTTCATCCCAGAATAGTTCTGGGCTGATGTTAGGGACATGAAACAAACAGACTGTGGCAAGACATTTTTGATATCAGTGTTGCAAAAGCCCTTAAAGTTTTATGGATCTCATTAAAGTAATTGTTTAAAGGCTCAAACATTTATTCACAATTGAGCTGTCTGGAATTTTCCCAGTGAAACACTGTTTTGTTGATTGGTAAATGGGTGCTGAAACTACTACTGTTAGAAATAAGACAACAAGTTCTTCAGGGAAAAAAAAAACCACTGAAAAATATGCCTTTGTAGTTTTGCCAAATAGGTCAGGTGTTTGCTTGCTTTCAAAACTGTAAATAACTTAAAGAAAAAGAATCTGAATATTAAGGACAAAAATCCTAATATGCTCCCCTAAAGTATGTAATAACAGACCCAGACCAATTCATGTGGAAGTCTTACATGACATGAAACAACTGTAACTGCAGAAATAAAGGTAACAGGTGAATTGTCTGCCAGCTGAGAGCTGTGCATTTCTGAAATTCAAACACAATTAGTCCATTTGGGCTAGAAAGTGGCAGTCAAGGAAAGCAAGAGCAGTTCTGCAAGGAATCCAAGTATGACATTCAGCAATGTCTCATTACCTGAAAGAAACTGGACATTTCCTGTCACCTCTGCACGCACAGGACTATGGTCTCCTATTGCACACTCAGGAGTCAGATTAATAACATGATTTTATGTTTGAATTGTAATACACTTAACTGTGATCCCAGTTCTCCTTCTATTTACTATAGCTGAGCACTGTGTGATCAGTTACTGCAAGAATTTTCATTAAATCAGCCACATTTGGTTAAATATTCATCATACGGAAAACGAAGGCTGAATTTGAAATCAGGGTCTCTGTGCTGGCCATAGAATTACAGCAAACCCTCACTCAGGAGCGCATCCAAATCCAGGGATGTTGGCAGAGGTGCCTCAGGGAGAGAGGGCATGAGGCCGCTTCGCAAAGAATAAAAAATGCCATGCAGGCCATGCATGCAATTACAGCAACAGTAAATTACTCTGAACAGGTTTGAGTCCACAGGTTAATTGGAGTAAACAAACTGGAAGGGATAAGACTGAATCAGTAATAAAAGAATCACTGCAAGATTGGAAAATAACTTAGTCAGACCCTGGACTCTGAGTAACTGCTTGAAAAAATGCAGTAAAATTCTGGAGTGTCTGCAATGCCATTAATTGTCCATTTGGAAGAACACCAGAGCAGGGGGAGGAAGATCTGTGCACTATCAGTCTGCAGCTTTTTGTCTGTTTTCAAGCAGTTGTGGGTAAATTAGAAATAAGAACTTAACTGGCTGCTGTGAGGATATTTTAAAATTGGAAGGTTTGTTATAATACTCTACTAGAACTCTGTGCAACTTCTATGGCCTAGTGATGCTTCTTTTGGGAAATTTGCTTGCTGATGAAGGTTTGTTATGACTTTAATATGCAATTACTTAAAAAAACCCTAATACTAAAAAGCATCACAGCTATCAATAATACTAGAGAATGCCAGGAACTTTCCCGAAATTATGATTCAATAAACTTGGAATTTCTAACATTAAAGTTGCACTTAGAATTTCATTTGAAAACAACTTCTGCTCATGGAAAATTTAAGTGAGGAGACTGCTTTTGCCTGCCTAGGAAGTTTCTGTAGGGTTCATTGCCTGCTTATAAAGAATATGCAAGCCTGAAGTAAAAAACGCTTTCAAGACATGAAATTATTCATAAGGATTTCCATTTTCCTAGCCAGCACTAGTACTGCTACAAACTATAAATGGATTCACAATTATTTGTAACCTAATCAGGCCATAATTACTAATGAGAGAATGGTTAATGTTAAATTTTGAAGTTATCCTGGCTATGCCATGCTCTGGCAAAGCTCACGGATCCAAGCACAGCTTCAAGACTACATTTTTAATTGGTGGCATTGAATTGAAAACCTGCACGGTTACCCTGATCTTATTTAACAGCTGCTGATTCTCCTTTATTCTTACACAGTGAATATCCATTTGGTAAGGAAGCAAAGGTTTGGAATCTCAGCCAGTGCAGATTCACACCAGTGGAAGCACTGGCTCATCAGCTCTGCAGATGCCTAATGCAGTCCTTAGGAATTTTTTACTTTCTGCAGCACATAAACACACTAAAAACATAAAAGTTCAATATGGCCAATAGATATCAATTCTTCTGAAAGCCTGGTGAATGCAAAAATTGTTTTTTTAATCTATGTCTTAAGACAGTCAATATCTTTAAAAACGTAGCGCTCTTTATGAAAAGTGAAATTGATCTTTCTTCTAATTCATGTAAATCACGCATTTGGTTTCTCCACCACAGTCATTCCTAATACATCCCAGGAGCTCTGTAAATAAGAATATTGATTTTGATGACCTAGGGAGGTGGTACATTGAGAACTGACAAATCCATAGTACAGCTAAATGACTCCTACAGTCTTAGGTGGGGAGTTGTTTATACGGCTACTTTCACATGACAAATGACTGATATAAGTTTTATTAAACCACTAGCAGCCATAATAATATATTTTTAGAATATTAGACATTACTTAGAGAATAATAGGTAAAGCTGGAAGGAAATTTAAGGGGATATATAAAGTGTATCTCTGTGCCAAGGTTGTGCATGTACCCCCACTACAATTTCAATAATAAATATAAGAAAATAAAATGTACTGGGTAAAGTATAGAAAGGGAAGATTAGGAGATCAAGTTCTTATTTGGTGCAAGTAAACAACTGCATTAGAAAATGCAGCTTTCAAATAAGAATCATTCTATTTAAGGTACATTCACTTGTGGCAGTGACACAGGACACTTCACTGCAGTGGCAGGAAGAGTTTGCAAACTGATTTGCATGCAAGCTGTGAGCTGCTTTTGTAGCCTTGAAACTCATAATGTGTAATACTGATTTTCACAATGGGTTTCAAAAATACGGATGGCTTAATTACAACTTTAAATAATGAAATTGCTTAATCATGCTGACAGATAAAGCACCTGAAAAGCCTGATCATGTAGTGTAGCTGCAGCATGTCTTTGTGCTGTCATGCTGTAACTTCCAGGTGTCTTAGTAAATTAGATCAGTAGTTCATTCATGATGAAATAATTCTATTATAATCCACCTTTCTTGTTGCTAAATTGCATCAAGCAAATATGTCAGTTCAGTAACACTTGATGACTGCAGTTAGGCAGCAACCTGTGTTTAGTTTTTAACTGCAGAACTAGAAGACTGCTCGGTTTTGCATTTTTATATAATTTTTCGTCATGTGCTTGAACATATGCTTTTCTAGGCTTTGACATTGTCAAGAGACTACCCAGATGTTAAAGTAAATCAGTGGAAAAACACCACCATACTTTCTTCCTGAACTGCAGACATCCAGAAACCCTGGCTCCAAGGCCAGAATAAACAGTTCATGCACATGGATAAATTATATTTATTAATAACACAACCTCTTTGTCTCCTAACCTACCATTGGAAGGATAAAGATGTCAGTCCTACCTTTAGGTGTTGTTTAGACAACACCTGAATGCTCCAAAGCCAACCTGCTTTTCTTGTAAGATAAACAACAGAGGGGACTCAGGAAATTGCCCAAGATCTTGAACATTTCCAAAACAGTTTGTGCGTGTGCTGTACAAATTCTGGTGGCATAAGTGATCAATCATACAGTGTAAAATAGAAATATTAGAAATAGCTGACAAATAAAGTAAATGTGACTGTTAACCTTCAAATCATACTTTGATTGGGACTTTGGGTTCTAGGCTTTAAATTTCCCATGTTCCCAGAGTACTGTAGAACCAGGGCATTAACAGACACTTTAATCCAGCTTGTTTAGGTGTATTAATAACTCCATATCAAGATATTCTCTAAGAAATTAAATTATTTTGAGGGCCTTCCCACAGTATGCTTAAAGAAGGTTAGAGTTTTTATTATTTCATAGCGCTATAGACAGTTTTAAATCCCTTTTATTCTATGCAGAATTTCCTTCTTTTTCTTTTTCCTGCTTTGATTGAGAAATGGGTGTCTTAGGGGCTAAAGGGCTTGGTGTTTGCAACAGTTCTAACTTGCCTTGGGAATGATCGTAACCACATATGGGAAAAACAGTTGCCCATGTAAGACCCAAAGGACAACACATATTAGGGATCATTTAAGAAGGGTCAACCCAGCTCATTCAAAGTCTTTGGGAACAGTAGCTGATCATGAACAGGTGTGAAAATTCCATACCAGTGTAATAAAGCTGTAATAAAACAGGTCACAAAATTGCAAAATGTAGAGCAGAAATATGCAGAAAAATGTCCAAATAATTTCAAGCAAATGCAAATAGAGAAATTATAAAATACTGAGCTTGGTTGCTCCTTAAGGTCATCGAAGTTTTACGGGAGCACAGAGCAGTTACTGTGTTTCACACCAAGCTGTACTGCAGAAATCAGAAATGCACAAACCCACACCAGATTGTAGGGAATACTTCAGAGGTGGCCCAAGGGAACTTCTGTATGTCATAAAGCAAGTTCTGGACAGCCACCGTGATTGGTTTGTCAAGATTTTGTTATCAGTGATAGAGCAGTTGCATTAAAAACTTCTATTAAACAAGCTTCTTTCAGTTGGGATCTCAAAGAATATTTTTGGCATTTATCATCACTGGTGACTCATCCTTGTGCTACCAAAAACTGTTTTGAAGCAAGACACTGAATAAATATTTGTCAAAATAGCATTTAAAGATGGAAAGTGGCAATGAAGTGTATCAGAATAGACAGGGCTGTAATGGAAGGCACTTGAGGTGCCAGGGATGCTGCCAAGACTTTTTAAGTCCTGGAATTATTTCATCTCTGTTGCAGAATCAGTGAGATTCATTTATCATTTATCTCTTACTGGCTCTGTAGGAAAACACCTCACTGATTTCTTTCTGCAGTTTTATTAGAGATGTATGCACAACACAGTGCAGGCCTGCATACCAAATTCTAAACTAAGTGTTTAAGAGCATAAGAAACTCTTTTGAGCTTCAAGTAATAAACAACTAAACTACATCATTAAAAAAAAAAGTTAACTTCAAATAGAGCATCATGTTTAAAAGGATGGGACTGGCAAGCCTGAGGACTTTTACCTAGAGGAGAAATTTCACGCACAGAGATGATGGAAACTTGCAGCATCCTGTCTCTCTGTGTACCCTTAACCCTCTAGGACTGAGGTCGTTGTGTACTTTCCGTAAGTATTCACTAGTTTTCTCTCTCTCTGAATCTCTCAAGAGGGAGGCCACTCACAGTTTTCATTACATGAAGGGTGCTCTTCTCAAAACTGAATGCACGCACATAACAATTCTAAACAATGTCTAAAAACCCAGCATAAAAGAACAACTTCCAAGCATAAATCCTGTTATTTAATGGAAATACCGAATTTAACCATAAAAAAAAAGAGTCCAGATACCAAATCAATTTCACTTTACCCTCTAATCATGTAACATAAATTCCTTCAAAAGTCAGTTCCTGCTCTACCATGTCCTTGTGCAGTACCTTGTTTTAAAAAAGGAGCTGGGAGTGAAGTGCTTGACTGGCCACAACTGCTTTCTCCAGGGGGAAGCCCCTGGTGCGTGTGTGTGGCCAGTGAAGGGGTGAAATGCAAACCAAGGCCTTGCCTTGATCCTTCAGCAGTTCCAGTTCAGTGCCCACAAAGACAAAATGCACACTTAGATTTAGATGCACTACCTTTACCTCTAGTTCCTGTTAGAAAAGGAATTGTTTGGGGCTTTTCCACAAAGAAAAGCACTGCAGGTTAGTTGTGGATTATTCAAAGCAATTTATCTCATCTTAGTGAAGAAACAGTAACTTTCTGCGTATTTATCTGGTTTTGCTGACTTAGAATGACTCCAGATCATGCAGTGCATTCCCTGTTTTTAATGGGATCAATATCAATTTTGCCCATGGCGTGAAGACTGTTTGCAGAATGATAACATCCTGAAAATAATGTTGCGCTGTGAATAAAGTACATGAAAAAATTGTTCATCCCTGGCTCAGAGACCTTTTCCCTCTAAAAAAAGTGCTCCTATCCTATTGATTTAGGAGAAGGAAAAACACCTTTTGGCTTGACTGTCCTCATATTTGTGTGGCAAGTGTAATACCTGTGCTGGACAGAATGCAAAACACACTGTCCTATTTAATGTTATGTATTCCACTGCCACCAAAGGCTTGAATGCCATGGTTCATCATTCAAACTACAACTTTGGTTTGGTTTGCAGCTTTCTAAGAAAGTCAAAGACTGTTCTTAAATGGCCCAAATACATATTTGGCTAACTAAATAATTCACTTAAAATCACACCTATGTTCCTATCCATTTGAGACAAATAGATGATGATTTAGTTGCGTTTTACTGTCTTTGGCAACAAAACTTCTTGTAATAGGGTTTAAAAAGTGTCTAATAGTTAAAGTATGAGAAAAGAAATGACAAAAAAGCTGACAAACACATGGTGATACTCAATTGAAACTTTTAAATGGGAAACTCAGAAAAAAGGTCATGATTCTGAAACAAAGGAAACACCTGGGCTTACAAGGAAATAAGTAAAAGGAAGGAACCTCCTCTACCTGGGCATCTATTGCAGTTTTTATTTCCCAGCATTACAAACTTGACACTGATTTTCTTTAACATTGCTCTTTTTATTCCTTTACTTCCAAATTACTGCTAATGGATTCTCTCACAACTAAGACACTTTGCAAAAGGATGAAAGTGGGGAAAATCCCAAACTATCTACATTTCTTTTTTTCCCATGTTCCTCATAAACAACAAGGATACCTTCAGTGTAGACTGTTACCCTTGATCATTAGCACCTTCTGCAGAGGACCTAGCAGGTCACTGGTAAAGGCACGTCTGCCCAGGGCTGTGGCACTCCCAGGTCATGGATCAGTACAGGAAGTTAAAAATTCACCTAGGAAAGGCCATTAATGTAACAAATAGGGCTAAATAAACTCAAAGCCATACTGGAAATAAATCCTTAGGTTTATGAACTGACTTCAAGACACAAATCTTCCCAGAGCTAACTTGGCAGACACGGTCATGTGGAGGTTCCAGACACTTCTTACGCAAGGCTGTTACAGTGCCAAGAGGCTTCAGATGCACTCAGGTGCAGCTGTATAAAATGTTCTGTGAATCCCTGTATCCAGAAAAGGATGGAGCCTGCAGCTGTGTGCCATACTCACCCACCACAGAAATGAGATCTAGAAAATTCAATTAGACCTGGAATGACAATAAGCTCACATTCCTGGTCAGTGACTTGAAAGAATGAGGAGTCTTGTGGAGTAGATAGAGCCCAGAGCAGCTGGTATCATAAATTTTACTGTTCCACAGTGAGAATGATAAATGATTTCACCAGTTCAAGCTTCACCCTCTTCCAAGGTCACTGGATTCCTCTCAGCAAAAACAATCTCTGCATTGTTGCACTCATAAAGTGAGCTCAGCAATAAAGTGCTCTGCCACATTTTACGCTGCTCTGGCTGTGCTTGGGACCAAGCCCTGGAGGGTCTTGCAGAGTCATCTCTGCACTGTCCTGTCTGCAGAGTCCTGTCCCACAGTGCAGATGGGGGCACACGGACAGCAGCTGGGCACAGCTCACTTCCCAGGCTTTTCTTAACATAACAAAAACAAGAAAGCAGAGAGTGTGCCACTACAGAATGAACTCTCTGGAGGTGAGATTTCCAGAGGTACTTCAGTGTCTAAATATGCAAATAATCAACTTAATCTTCTCTTGAAAGTCTAGCCCAGGTTCTTTTCATATTGAGTAGGATCCTAATTTGTTTTATGATGTGGTTTTAAAATATCCTGTGCTTTCTAAGGTGGACCACTCTGGGTATACAGTTAGAAGAAGGCATCATTTTACTACATTATAGTGAAAATTTCTCACTGCCTTGTCTTCAAAACCATGCAAGTTCCTTCCCAGCCATTATTCACATATATTTTATTTTCAGTTTCTTTTAATTTACTCTACCATATAGGCCAGATGGAGCATGAAGAAGAGATAAAGCAGCAATTTTTATGAGGTCCCTTCATGACAAAACTTACAACAGTATCACCATGACAATATAAATTTATCTTCATGGAAGTCTGGGCACACAACCCATAACAAACTTTATTTATACTTTAATCTTACTTTCTTTTTCAGCTATAAACAACAGCTGAAAATATACTGTGGAAATCAATTGACAGCAGCCGAATGAAAGGAAATTAATCAAGTAACCTAAAAAAAATATTTTCTGTCTCTGGTTTCCATCATGTAGGAGTTTTCAGTAGTAGTTAGGAAGGTTTATGGCCAAGTTACAAGAGTTACACACACAAATTTCTTTTATTGAGAGGACACTGGCTCTTCTCTTATTGTAAGGACACAGAAGCTGGCTGCACTCAATTTTCAAAATTGAAATACTTCCCACAAACTTTGCATTATCATTAATTTAGATGCTTACTACAAAGTTAGAAATACAAATACATCTTCAGCATTCAGAACAGCCTTATCTGAGGTGATGTCAGTTACTCTTGACTTGCAATCTTCAATATGATTTAATTTAAATTTGTTTTAGACACTGTAAGATTTCATATCAAGTACAGCAGAAACTGATTCCAGACTGGTTAACGTGCATGCAAAGCAAGTGCTATGATCACCACAGGCTTTCATCTGATAAACACGATGGAGATCTCATTTTTATATGCATTTAGAAGGTGAATTAGAAAAGTAAACATCCTATAGCTCATCTTCAATAGCATAGTTTGGACTCAAAGATAAGAAGAAACTTGCTTTGAAAAAACAGTACTTTGCTGAAGTCTGTCTTCTTTCATCCAAATGATCCTTATCCTGCCTAGAATTAATAAATCTATGAAAGGCGACTCTTATCTCTTTAATAATAATTTTCTCGCAATATACTCTTAATAGTAAGGAGAAATTACATACAGCACAGCAGATGAAAGAAAAGGTCTGCAGATTGGATTTACAATATAATAGAAGAGCCCTTCTGTGTCAGCATACTCTTTACTGAAAAGGTTTCCATCACTTCCATTGTGCTGATAAAGCAGATTTTTTAAAAATGGTAAATGGAAAACTTTTAGGGAGCCATATGCAATGTCACGTCTCCCTCCACTGCCAAAGGATATAAATCTCTACTTACCGTTTAAAGTGGCTCAATTAAAAAAAAAAAACTCCTGCATAAAATGACTCAACAAAGTTAACTCATTTCTCTCTTTTTATGTGGACCCTAATTAGAGTTAGAACAGCTGGAAGTTGCAGTGAAAGTGCAGAAGACTCCAGACAGACCCCGGACAGACTTCAGAACAGTTGCTCTGGGATCTGGGTCGTTCCCTGTGCTCTCTAAAGGGGATGAGGAGGAGGGAGGGTCCTGGATAAGAGGAAGCAGAGAGTACCTGGTCCAATTTCCAGTGGAACTCGGCGGGGCGGAAGGTGTCGGCCTGGTCGAAGTCCTTGCGCAGCAGGAACACGAGCCGGCAGTTGTGCACGTACAGCGCGTAGTGGTGCCGGTTCATCTCTGCGGGGAGGGACACACCCAGCTCAGCCACCCCACACACAGCAGCACTTCTGGCTGTGTCTGGAAGTCTCATACACAGACAACACCCAGCCAAATAAGAGAAACCCCAAAGAACTGAGTCTTCTCATGGATCATTATGGTTCTTGCCGGGAGCATCTTCTTGAATTATGCCGTATCAGCTTTGTTTATGGAATCATCCTATCCCAGCTAATAAATCAAATCCAAATGCATATTTCATATAACTAGTTTCAGTGAAGAATTAGAACTGTTTCTCCCAGTCTAAATAATGAAAAAAATTAAACATAATTTCATTATTTTATTAATTAATTTCTGTGAAATCGCTCTAGCTATGTTATCCCAGCTGTGTTTGAAATTTAGGCAGTCATCAGTCCCCTCAATAAGCTCTCAAGTCAGCAATGTTTAGAGTGGCACCATCTGAGATTAGTTTTTTCTCAGACCAAACAAAATGAGGAGAGATGGCAACACTCTACCGCTGTTGATATTCCCTTTGCATAACATCTTTTCCATACACAGACTCACCTGTCTTGTCAGAGTTGCAGAGAATAGTCTCCTTCTCAGCTCTTAACCCAGGACTAGGTCCATGTTTCATCCACAGAGTGATGGTGAATTGATCAGTTAAATTTTTCGGGACTATTCCATCTGGGATTTTGGCTCCTTGCTTTCCATCAAATTTAAAAATGATGTCATTGCTATCCATGAGCAGCCCAGCTGTCCAGTTGGTTGTTGTACTGGGAGATGGTAATAGGTCAATGGCACCTGAGGAAGCTCCTGCAAATCACATATCATGAATAACACGATGAGAGACCAATGAAAAAGCTGTGAAGATTATATTAATATAAGCCAGGGTTCTGATTCACACTCTTTAGACTATTTTACTACGCAAGTGGCCCTACCAGCCTCAAAGCCAAATCACTGAAATGTTATAAAATACCAACCATCGTAAACCAGAAAGAGTTTTCTAGATTAAATGTAGTGCACAGGAAACTATAAAAAATAACGTAAAGTTACCTTTCTCAGAAATGTTCATTATTTTCTGAAATTCATTAATGACATTTCTTCAGCTGTTTCAAGATCTGCTAAGAGTCAAAACAAATTTTCTGCATTTATCTTCCCTCCCTGACAGCATGAAGATAGGTGGGGATGACGTGCGATAAAATACAGCATGGTGGGGATGAGTGCAGGACAGGCCACACAGTGTCCAGCAGACAGACACGGATATCCACAATAACTCTGGTAGGAATGTCAATTCACAGGGGGGATTCACCCTGACCAGGTAATATCATTTCAGTGCTGGTTTCTGGTACATATTTGATGGTTGTAACTCCACGTGTTCTTTAATGATAGACCGAGATGGAAAACACCGTGGTGCCAAGGTCTGATAAAATAGCACAGTTCTTCACAGCTCTATGTTTCCTTACAGCTTAACAGCTGCCAGGCACTATTAAAAACATGTAAGGAGCTACCCAGAGCATTTACCTACTGGTGAAAGACAGCATTTAGCATTAAGGAAATACAATTCCAAGAATCTTTGTGTTCCTGTTGCTGCTTTGCCAAGTAACAATATTGTGAGCAAACCGTGACAGCATAAAAAATCCCCTGCTAAGATATTCTGCCTTCACCATCCAAGAAGAGATAAAAGATCCCAAATCTCTGCAGGTATGCAGAATTTTAAACCAAGAGTGTGTAGAATTGTATCATATGGACTTTAAACAAAAAGTATTATAGTAATGATTTGGAAACATTCACATTATTCTGTAACTGAATGTCTTGGATTCTCCTCTAAAATTTATTACTGTAAAATGAGGCTATTTTGAAGTGATATTTTAAATACCAAACCTAACACCTACAGGTTTATAGTTTGAGCACAGAGACAAAGTTTATTTATTTTACAAACTGTAAATTCTGAATAATACACGACACTGCATTGCTTAATACAGAGATGTTACCAACAGGAATACATCAAACTCAATTTATCCCGATGGCACAATTTGGGATCAACTTTTTTTTCTTCTTTAACTCAATCACTAAAAATAAAATTATTTGCACAGGACACAAGCAAAATCATTATTTTCTCACTCATTTTCCTTCTGAACTAATTTTTATATTCAGTTTTTTAAATTTCCAGAAGGAACAGAAATACCTTGTACCACGGTTTATATCAAAGAAAATACATTTTTAAATGGGCACATGGTTGTATTAGTTAAATTATGAGCTCAGAGAAGCTTCACCCCTCACTATCTACTCTGGCCACAAACATTTGGAAATATCTATTTTTTCTATTAGAATTAATCCAAGGATACACTCCAAAATGCAATTTTCTCATGGTCAGAGTATCACAGAATGGTTTGGGGTGGAAGGGTCCTCAAGGATCAGTCAGTTCCAATGCTCCTGCCATACGTGGGGCACCTTCAAGCCCCATCCAGCCTGGCCTCAAACACTTCCATATTGCTAGTTAAACTCAGCAGAGTGCTCAGGTAAATTACCTTATTTACCCAGCTTAAGGTCAGGCTTGTGCAAGAGCATTTGTATAACCAGCACCAAGCTCAACAGGTTCCACTTTATCTGCCCATATTTGTATGGAGATTTATGGCTAAGTTTGGAATCTCATCCTGTTAGTGTGTTTTAATCCTGCCCTGAGAAAAACCATTGGATTATGTGCTTGGGAGACTTGGCTGGACCAAATCATGCTTTTTCTATCCTAATAAATCCAGCCAGAGTCCCAGGCTGCTCAGCTGTGTACAGAGACAGACCTGGAACAATGCAAACAGGATCTGTCTGGAGGTGTTCCCAGAACAGCCTTATCATTGCATCAGTGCTCTTCCAAAATGTAGTGCCTGATGCCCTCTTCTCCCAAAAATGCTTCCAGAACAATGCAGGAACTGCTGCATGAAGCTCAGTTTTGGGCTGAGATCCCTGAGGCACCTCTTGCATATAAAAGTGTTTATTTTCACAAGTGATTTATGCAGTTGGCCCCACCTCCTCTCCCAATCCTGCACATTTGGGCTCCAAACTTTGTGCCAGGATAAGCACACAGTGATGCTGCTTGCTGAGGGACCAGACTGCTGTCTTAGCTGGAACCAAATCATCCAAATAACACCCAGCCCTAATTGTCCTTCTTGATCAGATCAGCAACTTTCTTTGAGCTTCTTGCAATGCTGCACCACCCAGGATAACAGAGAGAGGGCAGGATCTTAGCTGGAGCAGGGCCTTGAGTCTGATACTCAGTGTTGCCCTGACTCAGTTTCCCATTTGCCACATATGAGAATTAGCAATCCCATTATTTTCTGTTTTACCTACATTTAGAGGGAAAGGAGACAGCACCAGAGCCATCTTTCCACTATATTTTAGGCTCCTTAACCTATATTTCTTTTAGCGTGGTTTATTCTATGTTTTTGTAGTCCAAATGGCATCTTTCAGACAGTCTGTACTTTTTATTATTGTCATGTGACAAGGTGAAAGAATGCTTACTAAAATGCTTTGAGGCACAACACTAATAATTCCTTGACTTTAAAATGACTCAAGTGCAATTTAATCATTTAAGCCGCCCACCTTGACCGTCCAAGGGAGTGCCGATCTCTGGGTTAAGAAAAGCAAACTTAAACTTTCTGTCATATAAAAAATGAATTTTAATTCACCCTCCTTAGCATCTGCCTTCTCCAGATTTCCAACAGATAAATGAAGAAATGAGCACAGGATTTATAAGTGGGATCTTTAATTACACACAGAGAGCCTTGCATTCTACATGGTGCAGAGCTGTCTGTGAGTGCTCAGTTCTGCACTCTCTGCAATCACACAGTGCTTCACTGGACAAAAAATTCAGGGTTTTCTTCCTTTTCAAAGGATATTATCATCCAGCCATTAATTACAATAAGGTAATTTCTGGGAGAAAACTGATTTCCAGAAATAATTTAACCTGCTTTCATAAGAGTTCCCTCTACATTAAGGATGGTAATAAATACTAAATAGCAAAGTACAGGCCAGGCTAAAAGCAATTCTCATGTAAAGCACATTGTCACTTACAACCCTTTTATCAAAGTCCTGTTACAAGTTTCTACTATGTCTGCTCTCTATGAAGATACAGAAAACTTGGACAAAAAAACCAAATTCTTTCCGCAGTGAGAATTTTCCCCCTATTTACATACACCCTTACACTCCTATCTATTTTCTCGAGTGCTTTGCATTCTGTTCCTTCACAGATGTGCTGAGCAAAAGCTGAAGTTCAGCAGTGACATCTGTCCACCGCCCAGAGCTGCCTGCAGCCACCACAATGGCCCTGACAGACCTGAGAAACTCTTGTAATTCTCTTTTCTACTCAAGTGTCAGCAGGTGAGGCAGTCAAGCCACACTCTGCAAACTGAACCCCTTAGAGTTTGCACAACCTTCCTCAACTGAGGAATTTTATACCAGCTGAAGGTAACTCCTTTCAGCCCTACACTTTGAAATGATAATGTTGGATACAGCTGCTACCAGTGTTTGATTTCAAGGTAATAATTTCGTGGTTTAGGTCTTGTTTGTAGTGATCTGCACTAAGTGACTGTGCCATTTGGAGTTCAGGTCTGTAACAGCACAACGCAATGTTCTTTTGGCTGCCAGTGCAGGTTCTTAGAGGAGGCAAAAGTATTTAACTTTGGCTATAACATATTTATTTTTATTAAAATTCTAGTACTTTATGAAATCAAGCCTTGCTCAGCCTCTCAGATTTAATGTCATTAACACGATTAAGATGCATATTGGGGCAGATGGGTTTTCATCTACTCTTCTAGAGCCCAGGCAGTTGGATAAAGACACACAAAGTCATGATTGTTTCTGCGATCTTAACTAAGCAATTTGCAAGTTGAAAACATTCAGATTTTATGACAATGCTACTACTCCCACTCGCCTTTACCTCCCTTTCTCCATCTCCACTGATAACTGATAATTTAAACTGCCAACTATTCTCCCCTGGAGACTGCTTCTCCATTTTTAATAATTTAGTAACACTGGCTGAAATTTTTCATTTACAAAAGTTACTTCTTAAAGGTTAGTGTATTGATCTTAATGTATCTGCAGCACTACTGTGTGGTTATCAGAGCAAAGGTAAGCCCTACACCAGAGCACCCCAAACCAAAATCCATGCATTTAAATGGGAAAAAAATTACACACTTGCTACTGTAGCTGAGACAGGGGCCAGGCAAAGAGACATTTTGGAGAAGATAGAATCAATGTCCATACCATCAAGGCTTCAGAGGAGGACTCTAAAGACAGGATATTAGAGGAGCAGGACAGATAGCTGATCTCAAAAGATAAAGGCGTTATTGCGTGGCCATTGCTTTGCCAGATACAGAATCTTGACGTCTCAAAAAAATGCAGCAGTATCTTCAAGTATTTAATCTGCCTTTCCAAATTGATTTGTGCCTTTTACACCAAGTTATCAAAAAGCACAAAAAGGGAGGAAAATAATTAGGAAATGTTTCTTCATGAGGTCAGCGCTTATCTGAAATTCATGTTTCTTAAATATTTTTGCTCAAATGATTTCCCAAAATACTCTTCCACTTTTTGGTTGTTTGTCCTCTGGCACAGCACTGAGCAGCAAAACAGAAAGCTGAGTCAGGAGGACAAACACAACAGGGAGATTCCCTTCAAATCCTATGGTATTCCTGTGATGGCAAATCTACACTGGAAATCTCACTACACTGTCACACCAGTATTTGTAGCAGAGGGAAGAAAGAAGCAGAAAGATGTGGAATGAGGAAGAAGGAAAAATAGGGAAGGGAACAAGATCAGGAGAGAAAAAAAATAAAGGAAGGCAGGGAGAAAGTATGAAATAGAGAAAAAAAATGGAAAAGAAGAATGAAGCAGCTGTCAAATACCACCACTCTCTCCATTTTCATTGCTACAATCCAAGGTGAATCATCTGAGCTAAATCCAAGTGCTGAATGCTGGAACTGGAACTTTGTCTGGAAAAAAACCCCCATTATTATGTCAACTGAAAACCATATTCATACCACATAATTTCTGCAGAGACTTTTCTGAGTAGGTTTCACGATCACACCCCTTTCCAATGTAATTGGTCTGCAGTTCAATGGTGGTGTGGATTGAGGACACTGGTCCATCACACGTTTCTAGATGGATGCTGGGAAACAAGGGTATGCTGCCAGAGCCAGGCCTGTATTCAATCCGTTTGTTCCAGTCTGGAAAAAGAAACAAATAAAAACAACAAGATCCAATAGTGAGTAAAAAAAGGGAAGGGAGTTATATAATTTTAAATGACATACTGTTCTCAAAGGTCACTGTCTAAGGCAAAAATAAGAGTTCCTGAAGTTGGTAGCAATAAGCTACTGTCCTAAAAAAATTGGATTTTGGCCCTGTTTTTCTAAGAGAGTCAGGCTCAACTAAGTAACACTGCTGCTGGTTGAGTCACACAAGCATGGGCTACACACATCTCCTGACAAGAAGTGCTAATTGGTGTCAGTCTGGAGCTCCAGTGTCCATGTTCCCGTGACAGACTACAAGCCAGCTCTACACGGAGGAGGTGTCTGCTGTACCCAATTTGGTCAGATTTCACAGTGTTGTGGTAAGAACAAATACCTCCAAGAACCAGGCTACACACGTCAGTCTAATGTAACACCTCTGTAGTGCCACTTGTCTTTGAACATCTTCCTAATTTTGTGAAGCATTAATGACAGGAAGTTCCAGCTGAAAGGACGACTTGTGCTTCCAGCCAGATCTGACTAATCCGTGCTTATGCAGACGCCTCACAGCCCACAGCATTTAAACAATCCCCTGCCTTAGGCAGCCACCTGTTTGTGCCACACATACCCCTGTGCTGCTCAACTGAAGCATTTAATGTTTGAAATCCAATTAATTATGGTGTTTGCAACACGCTTCAGAGAAAACCCAAACAAGCAGCAGTAATTACAAACGTGTATTTTAGCTGTCTTTACAGCTCGTGTTTTCATCGAGTCACAGAATGGCTGGAGTTGCAAGGGATCCTCAAAGCTCTCTTAGTCCATCCCCCTGCCACGGGCAGGGACACCTTCCACTAAACCAGGTTGCTCAAAGTCCCATCCAGTCTGATCTCAGACAGCTTGAGGGATGGGGCATCCACAGCTTCTCTGGGCAACCTGTGCTGTGCCTCAGCATCCTTCTAGGAAAAAAAAAATTCTTTCTTATATCTGATCTAAATCCAACATAAAGCTGTTGCCTCTTGTCCTGTCACTACAGATCTCAGTAAAATGTTTTTGTCTTGCTTATAAGCCCCCTTTAAGCACTAAAGAAAGGCCTCAGCAAAATCTCCCTGAAACCTTCTCCACACTGAACAACCCCAACTCTCTGTCTGATCTTAAATGAGAGATGCTCCAGCCTTCTGGCCATGTTTATGGCCCTTCCCCTCATTGCTCTAACAAGTTCAAATCTTTCTAGGTAAAAGAAGACTTCATAAATGGAAAAGTTCTAGGTCCTAGCAGTCAACAAAATCTCTGGAAGCAAATGGACAGAGACATTCTTTCTAAATATCAGTGGAAGGAAAACTAAGAGTAGATACAAATATAAATATGGTTTTAGTAGGTGAAGGAGCTTGGTGTTTTCCAGTAGATCTCATTTTCAGAAAGCTTGAAAAATGGTGCTCTCTCCCACTGTCTTAAACTGTATTAAACATTTACAAAAAAATCGGAACGTCCAATGTGAACACTCTGAAGTGTAAGGCAGTCATCAGTCCAGAGTCCTGGCAAAGATGCTACAATCACTGGTCTGCATTTCAAAATTCTCAGATCTTCTTCCTGACATAACCCAACTGGTAATCGTGCAGCATTTTGTTATCAAGAGGAAGATGAGACTTTCTGGAACATTCTGAAAGTATGCTTAGCATCTTTTTTTACTAAAATCTTTAGGACTTGTACGTCGTGACTAAGACAACCATGAGTACATGACTGCCTGTGCACACATAACTGAGTTGCTATTTCAGTTGTAATTTTCAGGTAATTCACGCCATTTGTTCCATATTAAGTTAGATTTGATCTACAGTATTGCATATTTCTCTGCAATTGTCAGCTTAAACAGTTCCATTAGAATTTCAAGTATCATATATGGGACAGCATTACAATAATAGGTTTCTGTTCCCTCTCCATTGCAGAAATTTGAGGTTAACACATTTCCAATAGAACAACAGCAGCAAATTCTTCCAAAGTACTTCACGTAAAAATAAAATAGTTTTATAAAAACTAGTAATATATGAATTACTGATGTTTATCATCTCTTATTCACCAGTTCAGGCATTATATTCCTCTACCCAAAAGGGGAAAAAATTAAGTCTTATATATATATATCTGAAGACTTTCTGATATTTCAGCAGCTTTCAGCCACATTTTCACTTCTCAGTTATACCAAATGAACCAGCACTTATACAAAATATTCATTAGTGGATGAGAGATGTGACTAAATTACAAACTACAAGGTATCTGCAGCTGCACGCTCACCTCCAGCTCTACGAGGAATGTCCTACAAAACCCACACCATATAAAATGCCACTGTTCACTAGGAAGAATAATGGGAGCCCCCTGTTTCTGCCACAAGAACTGGAAGAGGTATTTTGTTTCACAGTATTACCTTTCAGCTTAGCAGAAGTGGGAATTTGTACCCAGAGATCATAAACCCTGCACCCCCCTAAATCACTCACATTAATCTCAGCCCTAAATCGTAAAACATCAACTAGACTTGAACCAGTGTTTTTGTACTTTGGTCCACTGCACCATCACAGACCAATCCTCATCCTACCACCACTGCCTTCACTGACTTAGTGCAGATTTAGGAATTCCACCAAGATGTCCCTCTCCATGCCAGAGGCATTCCCAGGCAGGCGTGAGGCAATACTGGAGTAGGTTACAATCCTATGATGACAGAACAGTCCCTAAAGGCAGCAACAGCTCTGATAAGAAACAACTGGCTTATTTCTATAGTACCTGCCCCCCAAGCACTTCAGCATCCCAGAGCTGTGCTGAGGCCAGCACCCTCTGGATCTCACCACCAGTACAGGCAGCAACACTGGGAAGTGCACAGAGTTGGAAAAAGCAACAATAAGTGGTAGTCACAGCGTGAAGAAATTATTGTGAGAGTAACCCAAGTCTTCAAATTAATTTTGAATGGGATGAATATCATTATTTTGCTTTCTCCCAGAATAACATCCCATATTGGACTTCCTCAAAAGATCAGCACCTTCCTTCAGGAATGTGATGGCACTTTTTCATTTCCTCTGAATGTGACTCAGAAGAAAAGTCTTATGTAACCTGAGTCTGCAAAAGCCTCTGAATTTAAATATTTTCCATATTTGTTTAGATATATAATCCCACCTGAACTGGCAGGTTGCACTTAGATTAGCTAAACCCAACCAACATAGCTCCTCCTTTGACACAAACCTGACACAAGTCCTGCTACAGCACCACGTTACACTGCAAACTTAGGAAAGTAAACACTGTCAGGGTAGAAGACTAATCCCAGGGGGAAAGTCTGGATAAAACTAGCATTGTTTAGTCCTGCAGCCTCTGTTTGGATTTTATAATTCAACGGGCTTTTGCTTGTCATTTGTGGCATAAAGCTACTCCAGACATTGCAAAACAGCCCTAGCTGGGTTATCCCTACAATACAACACTAGAGTGCAAATATCACCATATCAAGCTTGTGGTTCAGATTTCATCAATTATAAAGCAGCTATGTAAACCTGGATCTTGGTTTCTGAGACCCTCAAACTATCACAAGATCAAAATGGATCAAACTTCAGTAACAGTTTGAGCCTTTAAAAGTGAATCCCAATGCACTAAACAAATTTTCCTTTTAACAGCAGGATAATGTAAAGACTTTCCTTGATATCTAAACTTAAGGGTTTCTGTACTGTCTTTGAGATCCATGTTTTATACTTTAATTAATTTCTAATGCTAGATGACACTAACAAGGATTTAATCTGATTTTTTCCCTTGAAAGAGATCATGCAGAGAAGGTATGATCTGATTCATGTCTCCTACATGTGTGTGGCCGTAAACTTTGATTCCATCTCATGGTTAAAAACAACAGCAATGTAATTAAAGATAATCGTAACACAATGAAATGCAAAACTTCTCTCCTGTTGCACTGAAGATGTGCATCTTGGCAGCTAAATGCAAGATAAAATTTATGTGGTGCTGTTAGTGAGCCTCTGCAGCATCCCTACGTAATTGCTGGAACGGAAGGTTCCCAGAGCAGTGTAATTGGTATCTCTTCTGTTTCCTCTGCAGCATCCTCACATCTGTGCTGTTTATGTAGGCTGGAGACTTGGCCAAAGGTTACTCTGGTGCCTTTTTTATGTGAAATAAGATGAGTGACTTGTTAAGGAAATGAGAATCAGGTCTGACTCAGTTACAGGGTTTCCACAGCGAAGAGAAAACTCAAACTAATGTCCAAAGCTCTGCTACAATACCATGGTTTGCTAAGAGATTGGAGTGTGTATCTCAAAGCATAAACAAACATTCATATACTCCTTTTCCTTCTGCAGCATGTTGGTAGTTTTAAAAAGACAAACAAAAAGGAGACAAAAATTTGTGCTCAGTACAGGACAGTGGAAGGGCTGCTGCTCCAGGAGCTGGTGAACCCTAATGGAATAACTGTTGTGCCTGACCTACTGACACTGAATATTCCATCAAGTGATAAAGTTCCCAGCTCTAATGGTGCCTAATTATGTGAAATAAACATATAAGAATCTTAAAACCATGAAACAACAGCACAGTTAAGCTACTGTTTGTTGTGAGATTACATTTCAATAATGTATTTCCCACAGTGTCAGAGCCCCAAGGGCACCAATAAGCCCTAATGAACCTCCAGAAGCTTCACCTGGGGCCTCCATCTGCCCCCACGGGCCTGGAGCTCTGTTTAAGCTCAGCCCCATCAGGCTGGGCTGCAGGTGCTGGTCTGGCTCAGCCACAGGTTTCCTTGATCCAGGAGCCAGCCCAGTGACTTGCTGCTCTGGCCTGACAGAGCCTCATCACTGTGGAGCTGCCCAGTGACCTGACCCCAACCCTCATCCATGGATCCACTTCCTGGGACCTCCTCACCATGAGGGGTGATCTGGCATCTTGGCTGAGCCTGGCCCCCTTCTCTGGGTCTGCCCTGCTCCCCTCAGCAGGGTGAGGGGTTGGCCCTGGGTGATGAAGGCTCTGCCGGCTCTGTTACTACAACTGGCTCTTTGCTTGCTTTCCTCCAGGAAATAACTTTGTTGCCAGGTTTGGGTTGGTCACAGACTTCTAATGTCTCTACTGGAGAGTCTGCAAAGTGCTTCTCAGATTCTAAAAGACAGACTCTGAAACACTGCATGGAGTAGTTATCCAAATCAATGAATTGACCGTGTCATAACTCGTGTGGAAAGTCTTCAATTTCTCAGCCCAAGGTCTAAGAATATGTGGAACTTTTTACATGCAAAGAAAAAAAAAATCATAAAGAAAAGCTTCAAACCTAACTGGATATCCTGTAGTGCTTTAAATTTTGGGCAGAGGAAATGTTAATGGAAAGATGCTGTCAGCTGCATCTCAGAGATAAGAAACTTCTCAATGAAATTATAATTTCCCCAGTAAAGCTCAAGAGGATCTTGCAGTGAAAATTCAAAAAAGAAAAGATTATTTTTGTCGTTGAAAATGCAGAAATATGAACAAAGGAGTTATCTTCCACAGAGGTCTATGGAAATAAGAATCTAGTTACATAAGTCTAAAATGAATGGGGGTTTTCTATCACTTAAGAATGGAAAAGACTGACTTCAGTATTTCAGTCCTCACAGATAAGCAGAACAGCCTGCAGAGAGGACAATAATGGGTTACTCTGAAAATGTGAAGTTCGTGGTACACAGGGAACTAACTGGTAATGATCCCTGTGAGTCTGCCTTGGGAGTGTTATTTGATATTTCCATTTGCAGTCTTGGCACAAGACCAGGACCACGTTAGTTACTGCTGCCAGTGAAGGGAAAAGAAAGCAGTGCCACACTAGAAGTCAATCTAGAAAGAGGATAGCCTAAGCATAGAATAAGGTGACCTTGAGAACTGGTGTTACAGAAATAGTGTTTAGCAGTAATGATAGAAATTCAGGAACTTCAGCAGACTGCTGAGAAATCAGTGAAAAACGACAAACGGAAAAAAGAGCTGATTTCCATTAAGACAAGAACAGCATTTCCACGAGCCACCAGTCTGATACAGCCAGGCAAAAGAAAGGCAGTCTTGGAATGTATAAAGCACTGTGTTTTCAGTAAGAAGCCATGGTAAAAAGAGACATGAAAGGACCTGGAGTGTGCAGGGAAGAAGTATATAGCTATAATGCAGACACAGAACTTACTGAGGGCATATCTTAAAAATTAGATTGGAACAGGCATGACTGCTTTCTCTGAATATGTCTGGTAGTCAAAGAAAAGTAAAAAAAATGTTGATACAAGTACAAAAACAAATATGGACTTATGTAAATTTTAAGCTCAAAACTCCGTAGTGCTCAGGAGTTCAGTTAATTTTCAAATGTCTGGAGTGGTTATTTAAAGTGGGTTTTCTACTAAAACGGTGCCATTCAAGTTAACAGCTGAATAAGTAAGTATTTCATTCTGATTACCCTGGTTGAAGGATGTATGGCTAATGCATGCACAGCAGTGCCAAGTCTAGACTGGCATAAAGACTCCCTGCTTCACAATAAATTTCATTTATAAAAATATGGGTGAATATCTTACAGCTAAGACAACACAAGGATGGTGTTTTGAGCTGCTAGGTATGTGCACAAGTGAAATACAAGTTGATTTATGTTTAGTGCAGAAAAGATTTGGCCTTTTAAAATTGCTTCGGAAGACTGGGAATATTATTCTCATCAGCAAGGTTTCTGCACTTGACCACCCTCTTCCAAATAATCAATTGCCTTAGTACTCATATTCCTCCTTGTTAAAAGCACTGGCAGAATGAAAGCCAGTATGGTTTTGGTTTTCCTCAGTAATTGGATCTTAGTAGAAAGCCCCCATGAAAACCATTCTGAAGTCACTCAGCAGCTACTGCAAACAGCATCTCTGAGGAATGTTGACTCAGAAGCGATGTAAGATCACTCTGCTGCTGAAATAGCAGGTCCTGCCCTTCTCTGCACAAAAGAGGAGCTGTGACTGCACACAGCCTCTGAATAACTATTCAACCTTAAAAAGGTGGTAGGCATGTGCCTTTTGGTGGTAGCAAGGGCCCAGGTCACCTTAGTGAGCCCTACATGCCTTAGAAAAGAAATTATATGCAATATCTTTGATACATTAACTACCTTTATTAAATGTTTTTATACTCTATTAGGTGAATAAACAAAGAGAAGCTTGTATTTCAGAACTATTTTTAAGCCAAAACTATATGAAAGCAATTGAATTTTTCAGGACTATCTCTTTTAAGATTAATTTTTAAAGAACTTCAACCTCATTCTCTTTCTTGGGTAGTTGGGTGTGGATGCATATGGGTTCACAGACCGTGGAAGATAAATGTAAGAAATCTTTTCAGATTGGTAAAACACTTGAGGCTGGATGCTGTGAAATCCTGTTTTCTATTCAGAGTCCTAATCGTCTGTTAAACTGCACGTTAGTCACCATTGCTTATGCAAGGGCATATGAAACTTGGCATAGAAAAAAAGTCTTCTTTCATGAGGGGAGACAAAGTAACTTTTGAGTTTTGGACTGTTGTCTTTGCTCCACACTCATCTCCCCAGAAGCACAGCCAGCCTCCCCTGTTGGTTTAAGGAGAGCAGAGTTCTCTGAAATTTTCCTGGGGTATTCAGCCAGTTGCTTTAGAGAAGCTTTTTTCTTTTAATAATGATTTTCTGTCTGAAATCAACTACATTTTAGGGAGCAACCTCACTTGTGGTTTAATTGCCAAAAATTGAGCAGACCTCTAACAGTCTCAAAACATATTTTTTAAGTTTGTGGGTTCATGATTCTGCCCTTTCTTTTTTGAGGCTAAACTCTTTTTCTCCCCACACAGTACATCACTCACGAGAGAGCCTGGTACAGGAATAATTGTTTTCAATTTTCTGCTATCTTGCATCTTTCAGCACATTATTTTATATTTCATTTCCATTTGTTATCCCACTATGGGGGAACAGTAACAGTTTTGTGAAAACTGTTCCTGGAAGTAGCAGAAATGTGACAAAAGGAGATTACAAGATCATAAATGAACTAAAGGAAACCTGGTTTAGATTGCAGGACATTTCACCTCATGCTGTTTAATGAAAATATTTTATGGATATTTAGTACTGTGTTGCCACAAGTCTGCCCACCCTGCTTTGAATAAGGAAGATGCAACTTTACAGAAATCAGTATTTGTGACATTAAAACAACTGCAGTGAAATGAACCACACTGCAAATGAATCCCCAGGAAAAAGTGTAGTGTGCACTTTGTGTCCGCAGAGCTGAAATCAGGCAGAGCCCTGGAGGGAGGGACAGAACCTGGGGAAGGTGTTGAAGATAACAGGGTTTTGCTTAGGATGGAAACCCCTTAATTTTGTTTAAAATGTTTTAAACCAAAAATCAAAATATCTTCAACTGCAGATCGAGCCATAATGATGTCAGGAGTACCATCATCATCCAGCTTTTCTTGGTAATGTAGTCCTTTACCTACCTAGCAGGACATGGTCACACCGTTGTTTGGAAATCAGGGACATGAAAACACAGCTGGCATGAAGAGATTTTGTAGCACAGCTATAGAAGTCATTTGACAAAACTCACTAATGAGAATTTCCAATTAAAATAACTGATTAGGAATTAATTCAGCTCATTGATTTATATTTTTAGCTTGCTCAGGACACAAGTAACACTCCAGAGTGGTCTGTTCAGAATAGTTTGATGTCAGCTCGGGTCAAGTTTGTTTCTAAAGTAGCCTCTTAATAGAGAGGAGGCTTGTTTGCTGAAAATGTCTGTGTGGGGATCTGGCTGCTTGTGTATTAATGTCCATCATCAGAGAGCAGGGAAGCAGCTCCTAGATTTAATGAAGTCTTCAATTCTATCAGCCCAAGGGAATATTGATTAAAGGAAAGCACCTTGGCTTGTGCAGCCTTATTTGCTCTGTCACATGTCAGTCACGTGCCGCTGGCCTCAAGAAACAGGAATAATCTTGAATTGTTTTACATAAGCCTGTTCTTCCCAGTCCCAGCCCTGCAGAGTGGAGGTTGTTTGAAGGGCATCTACACTGAATTTTGCTGCACTAAAAATTTTAATACTGAATTTGTGTTAGACTACTACTATCTCTATTCATGATAGTTACATAAACAAGTGCACAATATTTCAAATGACAAAAGCCATTAACTTTTAGGAACTAAGTGCCAATACCATAAATTGAAATTCCAAGTATTTGTTTGTTCAAGATAACACTGAAGAACAAGAAAAAAAAATCATGTATTTTAGCAACATCTCTATTATAACCAAAGACTCAGAATATTCCTCTTTTCTGTCAAAAACCTCCCATTATTTTACTTCCTGTAGTCATCCAATCTTTACAAATATAGCATTATTTCAAAGAAGATGGAGCAAACCTGCTGGCTGCCCCTTTGTGGGGAGGTCACAGAGCAACAGACACAGGGAAGAAAGAACACTCTAAATATCTTCTATTCTTAGTCTCCACATTTCCTCTTTAACTACTAGAAATACTCTTGGAAAGTTTTGCTTATTTGATCTTATTTTTTTCCCTAGAAACAGGTTATTTTTACAGATACTGGCTCAAACTGGAAAACAGCATCACCTACATGAATTTCTCCACCTTTAAAAATAAATAGGCATAAAAAAAGTCTCATTAAGAGAAATGTATAAATTTCTGGAAGTATTGTGTTGCAGCACATTTTCAAATTACAATTAATGACTTAGCAATTAAGAACTGAAGCCCTGTCTACCCAGCTATTTGCCTAAAGACCTTCTACCCTGAGTAGGAGACATCCCCTTGCACTTTGTGCTCCTTGACCTGGGCATGTGCCAGTGAGGTGAAGCAGTCACGTGTTTGACAGATGGAACATACAAATAACATGAACAAAGCATAAAAAAACCCCCTCAAACCCCAACCAAACCTGATGTGAGGTTTTTTCAATTACTTTTATTGGTTACCAAGTGTCTAAACCCACCTGACAGGACCAGTAATAACCATCTCTTCTATAACGGTTTGAACTACAAAGTAACTATGACAATAGTGGGAAATACAAACACACCATTACCACCTTTGCAAAACTTATTCAATCAATAAAATACCTAAATCAAAAAATTATAGCAATGAAAAAATATAATCAACAATTGCACCCATCTTAATACCAATCCCAAGCTAATTTGGGGGTACTTAATTTATCTGAGATAACTCCATAAAATGGAAACAGAACATTTTTCCAGTGTAAAGAGACCATAATTAGTTTTATAGAATAAATCACTTGAACAGTAAGATCAGTTAGAAAATGTGGAAATAGTTCACAGGTATTGTGTACTTTTTTTAACAAAAATGGTATTCAAAGTACTTGGGTACTAGTACATCCCAAAAAACTGAAATGTGGCTCTGCTCCAAGTGAGGCCTGTGGAAATGGAATCCTGCTATTGCAGACATTTCATTACAAACTCCTCTAGACCAGGGCTTCTCATTTTACAAAGAAAACCTTTTTTTCTTCTAAATGCCAACCTGCAAATTTACCTTTAAGTACAACAGCCAAACTGATTTTTTTCTTTCTCAATCATTATGTTTAAAAATTACAGTTATGAAGGTCAAGTTAGTCCTGAATGACACCTGCATAATGTGGTCGCATCCTGTTGGTTTGTATATAATCCAGCCCAAATTTTCATCTTAATTCCTAATAATTAGTGGCATATCTATCTTCCCAGTACATTGTCAGCTGGGGTTTTCTCCATTCCAGACAGAGTGTAGATCCTTACAGCCTTTTTAGAAAATCAATTCCTACTGAAATGTCTCAATATAAAGACAGGAATCAACTCTAAAAATGCTTATCACTCCCAGTGAGGGTGCCTTGGCTCCTGCATGCCGTGAAAGCCAATCCTGAACCTGGAACAAGATAACCTGAACAACTCCAGCTCACATGGCAAAAGTACCTTGCTATGGTAGCTTCAAAAGTGTTCTTTAAGGGAATAGTAGGAGAGTGGCAAATCAGCAGCATTTTTTTTATCCTTCCAGTATGTTCACTCTGACTCATAAAATAACTTACTAGAATTGAAACTTGTCTTATTTCTTTTTGTCTGGTCTGCTCTTTGTTCTGCCTAGAGAAGAAACATGGCAAATGGAAACAAATGTGGGATTATCATCCACTTTGTTAGCAGGCTTGGAATGAGGCATAAGAAATAGCAGCAGTTTTCCACACCCATGCAATAAGCACCCTACTTTCCTTACTGCGAGGTAGAGGGAAAACACCAAAGAAAAGAGATTTAAATAAAAAATTAAAATAGATAAGCTATTAAACCTTACCTTGCCAGCCTGGTTTGCACACTGGTTTGACATTAACTCGTACCAAGACATCTTCTGTTGCATGTTTCTGCCCACAGTCAAAAGCTGTCACCATTATCTCATACTGGTGCTGTTTATCATAGCTCAGTTTCTCAGTGTTCCTGATGTTACCTAGAGATTCAACACAAGAAAACATTCAGAGATTCATTCTTGGCTAAGCATACACAGACTGCAACATCTGGGTCCTGGTTCATCAAGTGCTTTGTGACTTTGGGCTCTTTAAAGCACATCGGACATCCACAGGCAGGACGGTTCTGAGGAATAGGAAGGATTTTCTTTCAATCCAGCAGAGAAATAAGAAGACTGTAGGCAAATATAAGATGGGAGGGATATAATGTGGGCATAGCTATATGAGAAAACATCTGCTCAACAACACTTTCTAAAGTAAGATGGTAAAAGTAATTAGCAGTTACATCTTGACACGTGAGGTATGAGTACCCTCATTTTCATATTTTCCACGATACACTGCTTTAAAAGCCATGTTCCTGAGATCCACTACTGAATCTAAGTATCTTCCTGTTTTCCCAAAAGCTATTACCCTTTAGATGAGAGACATTTTATAAATAGGAAAAGCCCCAGAATCACCTCCTGCATTACAGTGCTTAGCAGTATTTGATACGGCAGCAGAGTTATCACATGGAAAATAAAACCCAGCAACAA
>NW_008237174.1:4121259-4245595 GCF_000691975.1 Corvus brachyrhynchos | reverse complement strand
CTGAACCTGACACACATATAAAGGTTACAAATTACCTGCTTCAAGAACAAAGACATCAGAACTTTCAGAAGGAAAGGGAAAGATCTTTCTCAGAGCAGTTCCTGCAGGACTAGGAGAGCACTGCGCAAAATGTATGGGTTTGCTATTAACAATTTCAGCATTTTAATTCTGTCCATTTCCACTGAAATTTACTTCTTGCACAAGCTGAAACTTCATTCTGTTTAATCCATTTCATGCTTTTGCTCAGGGCTGTTTGTTTTATCATCTCTTTGAATGAGGATTTTTGTTCTAGAATTCAAGAAACAGACGTACTCTGCAGCAATGCTCCACATAACTACTTTCTAACAAAGATCAGCAAAATCCAGTTGATTGTGCTAAATTTGAAATGGGCAGCCCCCAAATCCTAGAATTTAGTCAAATGCAGTCAACTGATCCCCACAGATACTGGCCAAAGTCTGTTTTGTCAGGCACAAAACGCTAGGCTTTGTTTGGGCGTTTGGGTTTCATTTTCTTTTTTCTTTTTGCTTAAATGAGTGAGAGATAGGAGAAAGCAGACAAATGCAACTTTTTAAAAGAAGTCTTTCACTAAAGCTCCATTAATTTGACAAGTGAAGACTTTTAGCAGGTGTCTCTCTGCTGCACACTCCTTATCTTGTCAGAGCCCACCACTTCTCTTTCTACTACTACTACATTAAAGCCAACTTTAGGAGTTTAAGTGAAACAGATGCAAAACTTTCCAGGTCAGGCCTGAAGAAAGGCTGCTTTTTGCATTTATCACCATCTTCAGGCTCAAAATTTGTAGCTTAAATAGACTCTTACATCTGCAGTTATAAGTCAGGCCCAATACCCCATTTACTGTTGACTCTGAGTCTCTCTCCCTCCCTTTCTGAGCCAGGCACAGAGGAGCACAAGCCCTTCTGACATTTTTATGTCTCAAAAGGAGAAACGAAATGAGCTGCTGAAGGCTAATATGGAAACAGGACAGTGTCCTGCAGCCTCTGGGGTTCTCTCTCCAGGGTACCTCATCTTGCCAGGCATTTTCAGGCCTGCCATGGACACAGCTCTTTCCTCCCCACAAGCAACTGCAACAACCACACCAACTACTTCATTGGGTTTTGAGTTAGTAATTGACAAAACAATCTAATCACCCATTTTACTATCTTGAGTTGCCTGATTAGTGGCTGCCTAAGAGATTTCATGAAAAACTGCCACTGTATATACTTCAGTACTGATTTTATGTCTGCTCAGTTCTTCTGTCCTTTCTGCATTATATTATTTCTTAAATTAATCTTTATATTTCCCTATTTGGTTCTCCTTGGTATTATTTTAGTCTGTGATTGGCAAAAAAAATTCTCAAGAAACCAAAAATTGTCCAAATCTTTGTTAGCAGATTGCTAGAATTTGTGTGGCAAATTAACTGTCCTACAAGATTTATAAATCATTACAACACATTTATATTTCATTAACTCTATCCTCCAAGATCTGCATTTCATTATGGCCATTTCAGATTTGGACTACAAAGATTTTAACTCTTAGGTGTTATTCTGGAAGGTCATTTGGATGACTTGCAGATGTTACCCAATAGCTTATTGATTTCCTAGTAATTTTTTTCTCTTATCTCTGACACTTTATGATTCTTTGGGTTTTATAATTTAATCAATACGATTAAAAAGTAGACACAGAAGGAAAGCACTATAAACACAGACTAATTAAATTTTTAGAGATGATAGTCTGAAAGTTTCTGTTTACATCTCACCCATAGACAAAAAAGTAACTAACAACATTAAAAAGAGAAAATTTTAATGGGAGAAGTAAGCACATTTCTATGCAGTTCAAAATTAGGCCGTAATTTTTTTTTCAGTCTTCCAAATATCTGCCTTTTCCTGGAAATACCCAAAGCTATAACAAATTTTCAAACAAAAAGCAGATAAGTGACTACAGGAATATAAAAAGTCCTTCCTGAGGACACAGACATTTACATCTCTGTTTCTTCAAGGTCAGTTTTAGGGATGGATGGATATAGACATCCCTCTTTTATGGCTCTTTCACCTTACTTTGGAGCAGTCACGAGAATGGGGAAAGACTTGACTGATTTTATATGGTAATTCCCTCCTAAATTCCACAGTTACTAAGTCCATTGAAGGGTTAGAATTTCTTCTTGTAAAAAAGATTCATTTTTAAATGATAATGGAAAGTATCTGTCACTTAATAAATATATAAATATCAAATGCAGACGCTCAGCTATAAAGTTTGGCTTTACTTTTCTGGCAACATGAAGTTTGCACAGCTCCTACCGCAGCTCTCAGTGCTGTAAAGGGGGACCTTGTGAGGTCCTGTCCTATCCAGGATGAAACCTACCGGCCCCTATCTCATCTTCACATTGACCAGTCTGAACACGTATTTGTGAAGTGCTCCCCAGAGGTGGGTGGCAAATAAGAGTCATCCCCATTTTAGGTGAGAGTAGGTCAGAGCTGTGACAGAATTTGTATCTATACCTGAGCTCTCTGATCATCTGACCATAATCCCTGACAAATACAGCACAAGATATGTCAATAGAAGTGGGTTTTGCTGGCATTACAACAGATCTGTGCATTGTGGTTTAATTTTTCTGTCACCTGAAAAAAGCAAACACAATATTGATACAGTAACTGACTTGATTTGGATTCTCTGCTAAGGAGAAAACGAGACTAATCTGAATGCAATAGTACTTTTAAAACATATTTTGCCTTATACATTTAATCACAGTCCTTTGCACAGCAAAGCATAAATTTGTCTTTTGCCTTTACTTGACTGTATTTTATGACTAAGAGTTCATTACCCTCCAAGTTGGGCTCATCATATACAAGAGTAAATTTTATTAGTGCTATAGTTTCAGAACACAAAGTAATTTTATTCACAAAGAAATTACATACCAAGGCCCAGAGCTCCCAAATGTAACTGTGAAGTTTTATATTACCTGCCCAAAGTGCCTACATTACAAGGACCTGTAGGAAACACCCCTGAGCTGATGCTGCTTCCTGTGCCCACCCACTCCTGCCTGCCATGGAGTGGGGATGAGGCAGTCTGTGCACCAACACGGCCTGCAGGGCTCTCTCTGCCTTTCTGCAAATGTTCCCCAATGCATAATACAATTTTTCAAGGCCAAAAAATGCTCCATGCATGGATCTAGGGACAAGAAATAAGTTTTACCTAACAAGACAATGACCTGCCAAAAGAAATAGAGCTGGTAGAACAGCTTCATCTTTTTACAGACCTATGTTTGGGGTTAGTTTCGTATGTTGGTCATGAAAAAATCCACCATCTGGGGCAGACAATTGCGTATTTTCTCACAATTCACCCCCACTTCCATCTTTTGGGGCCCCTGCAGTATTTAGATTTGATTTTAAGGTATCTGCTTATCCTCTTTCTGAGCAATGAAGCTCCACGTGTAGGTGACTGAAAAGCATAAAAAAATCACAACCTGCAGAAGATGCAAGAACCTAGATTTGTATTTCACAATGGCTAAAAAAACCTGTTAACAAAATCCTCATTAGCACAGTATTAACAGACAGTCCCAGGCATCTCATACATCTATTTTAACCATCCTATAGGGAACAAAAATGGGCATGTTTCCAAAGAATTTGCACCAGAGAAAGTTTATATCAGCTGCCACAGAGAGACATTCTCAGCAGTGAAATGTGTTGGAACTAAACAACATATTTCTGTCACAAAATAAAAGTGTAGCCATCTATTCTAACTCTGTCTCTAATCCCAGTGGGTTTAAGCAATTACCATTATCTTTAAAAATTGCAAATTAGACTGCAATTACTGTTGGTTGTGGCAGCACTGCTCTTTTAGTGAACAAATACATCAAAAATATTAATTGAATTCATGACCAAGAAACTGCAAGTATTACAACCTTATACCAATTATTCACTGCAGGCTTTAAAGTCATGTTTAAATCAATGATTTTCTCATTGCCTTTGCTGAAAAGCAGGTCCCAGGCACATGAGGACAAAGATATAACCAAGGATTCCTGACATTTCCCATGCTTTTGATCATGTTTTGACTGCAAAAAGACACGATCACTCCTGAGGCAGCTGCTCTGTGTGATAGGAGCTGAAAAGGCACAAGCAGTAGAAATGACTCCTCTGTATCACACCAATTTCAGGGTATTCTCTGTCGCTTATATCTGCCACAAACCTGGCAGGAAATTATGAAATAACCTGTGAATTCTGTAAGTACCCACCCCTCCATACAGGCAAGTCACGTGGACCTATGGAAAAAAAATTGATTCAGAGACGTAGAGAACTTTCTCTTATGACAACATGGGAAATCTCACAGTTAATAAAAACCCACAGAGAGGAAAAGCTTCTAGGGAACTGCTTCCAAATATCTACTTCCAAATGCCCACTTCCTGTAAAAAATCCTTTGTGCAGTTGTCTGGATTCTCAAGAATCCTCAGGATTACTGTGCCAGCTGCTCATTTACCCAAACACAAACATATTCCTCATGATTGCACTTCCTATACCATACCTTTGCTTCCCAGCGAGTGATAACGAGATGGATTTTTCCCCAAAGTCAGTACAATTTATTGATGTAACAGGTTATTGTCTTCTCATGCTCACCTGTGCATTGTGCAAGAGCTGCACAAATACAGATTAATAACTTTTGAACGGGGTAAAGAGATTTTATAAAACATCCCAACATGAAAATGACTGCTCAGAGAAAACTGTAGCTCCATGCATGCTTTCAATTTACAATTTGGCCAAAAACAAGATTTAACTTCCAAACTAAACTCTCCTCCTACAAACAGCATGGATTAAATGCTTCTGCTAGGGGAGATAAATCAGAGCACTGCTGGCTATGTACACAGGGTGTTTCTTCTGGGGAAAGTATTTTGTATTGTCGGAAGCAAGCAGAGAATGGGAGAAAGGATCTTCCGCACACTTTTCATGCAGCTCAGCCACCATTCCCAAACTCAGTTTCATGTTCTATGCTGTTCCAGGAAGCTGACATACAGGCCTACCAAGGTCAAAAACCACTGCATATGGAAAAATTAATATGGTTTATTATTTTCCCTAAAATATAAATTATATACCTTAGAAAGACATCTAAAAACAACAAACAAATTTTAAAATTCTACTAATTCTCCAAAGCACATTTTCTTCCATGCTGCAGAATAATGGATCCACTTCAGGAAGCACCACAAGTGGGCAGGTCTGTGGACCTGTGATCCTAAAAGTTTTATCAATACACATATGCAGAATATTGTATATTCAGGCTCTGCTTCAGGAAGTTCAGGGGAATGGGACTAGCTGTAATCCAGTGAATAAACCCTGCATTAGGGAATACATGCTGCATTGGGGAATGCCATCACTTGGATGGGAAACAGGATCTGAGACAATTAGGAGAATGGACTGAGTGACCAAGAATCATGTCACCTGATCTGGTGCCTTAATTTCCACAGGAAATTACTGCATCGCTGTCTGCCCCAGTCTAAGACAAAAGGGATGGAATTCCTCAGTATAAGGATTCCTCCGTTCTCAGAGATGAGAACAGGATTTCTCTCTGGAGTTCACTCTCCAGCCAGGTGATCAGCTCGTCCCAACAGGCACTGACACCCCTGCAGACAGCCCTGCTGTGCCAGCACTCACCGTTCCTGTCGATGGCAAAGGGCACATCTGCTGTGACAATCTCGTAATTGCAGATCTGGCTGTACTGGGGGGAGCAGTCCTCATCTATGGCTTCCACCTGCAGGATGCTGTCGTAGATCTTCCCCTCTGTCACAGTGGCCTTGTACACGCTCTCCTTGAATGCTGGGGAGAACTCATTGACATCCTTTACCTGGATATGGACCACTGCCCTAAAATAGGCACACAAAAGATCAAAAAGAAAAATTAGTTTATCATGACACCTCACTAACAGTTTCTTTTTAAAACACTTGAAAAGACTAACAAAACATATCTAGAAGACTATATAAGCCCCTATTAAAATGAGATATTACTGAGTTTTTATGTTTAATTTGCCTAATTTAGTATCTTAATGTGGCACTAGGTAAAAGTCTATTACCCTGGCTTATAGGGAGAGGGTTTCACAGTGCTCCCTTTTAAAATCTGCCCCTAAAACTGAACCCCAGCAGAAAGCCAATGATATCATTACAGGGTAAAATAAGCAAAGAGAGAGGAAAAAAAATCACAGTAGTCTTACATATGCACCTAAAAATGATCAGTTTACAAACATTCTTCCATATTACATAAGGCTCTCACCTTCTGCTGATGATAATTATCTAATCCTTCAATTAGTTACAACACTGTACATACAACCCATCAAGGCCCTTAGTGAGCAAACTCTAAAGGCCTTGCTGTTGGAAGGATTTGCTTGCTGTTTGGTTTGATAGGCAGGGGAACAGAGGGACACAGAAGGGATGTTCTAGAGCAATGGCAGAGCCACAGTAAACGTTGGGACCCCAGACAGCGTGGCTCTGTGTGTGTGTGCTACCAGACAAAGTCTGGTGGCAGTGGGCCACATTTCATTTAGTCAAGATTAAACTAAAATTTTCCACAAGTGGATTTCTACCAGATTGTTACTGACAGGAGAGGGGGGAACGTACTAAAATTTGGTATTGTGAAGCAAAACCTGTTTCTGTGATTTGATGGTTATCTGCTATTGCAGGCTTCCTCCTAAATCTGTATTCTTTTTAAATATCCTGAAAACTTCAGCATGCATTATAGACCTAATTAAATCTTTAATTGTCATGTGTCCTGGGTGAGCAAAAGGAAGAATGATTACTATAAATCATTTCTTATAATGGCTCTCAGCAAAACGAACAATTTGTAGAGCACTTACACATCTACGTGAGTTAAATTCATCTTTAATGACAAATAGTCTGGAGCTTAGTTTCATGAATTTAAAGGGAAAAAAGGCACTGTACCACCTAAGCTTATGCAGGGAATTGGCTCCATGGTAAAAAGTACCACCTTCTGACCTTCAATAGACTCCTCTTCAGAGGATTTTAGTTCCTCTGAGACTCGCTGTCCAAAAGCTGAGGTCAGAGACTCTCTGTTCAAACGTGACACTACTCAGCATGTGACATAAATATACTAAAAAAATGGGATGATTCCTCTTTTCTTACCATTTGAAATGAGATGAACAGAGAGAAAACCTATTTAAAAATTGTGACTATCAATTGAAAGCCAGCTTCGATGACCTGGATGTATTCAACGTGAAAGCAAGAATGGAAAATATAAACCAAAACTGAGATGCATTTACCCAGTTGAACAGGGATCCTGTCAAAAGCTTTAACTGAAGCAAACAAAAAGGAATATATTTTCTAATAGGAAAAAGGAATGAAAAAATGGGTAGAATATTGCAACAATGGTTCATCTTATTTGCTTTCTACCTGACAATAATATAATGTAGAGTGAATGTATGCCAAAGCAAAAAAATACTTCTCCTCATTTTCACCTACTTGTGAGATTTCTTCCAGTTTGTTCCACCTGGTCCCGATCCACAGTCATAGGCCTGGATGATGAATGTGTATTCCTTCTGCAGTTCACAGTCAATCGGACTCTTTGCTCGAAGCCGACCTTCTCCAGATGTCTTGTTCAGCACAACAGCCTCGAAGGGCATTTCTTGCCCATGGATTTTAAAAGCACATATTTCACCTGTGAGGAACAGCACAAAGCAATCATAACTGGGGGGGTCTAAGTCTTATGCACTGGAGTGACACCTACAAAGTTCATTTGTATTTCACCTGCTGTTACAGAGGGGGGACATACAGACTCAGGCAGCAGGTCATTATGCATCCAAAAGGGCCATTAAGCAGGTGCTTGTGCAGTGGGATGCGCTGAGTGCAGCTCCAGGCACACACCTCCCTCTTCCTCTGTCAGTACTAAATGGTTTCTGAAAGCCCCAGAGGCCATCCCATATGGTACCAACAGCAATGCTACGCTAAGTTATTTTTGAGCTGAATTAAGAGACTGTATTTATTTAAAGAAAATAGCAAAAAGAAAAATAGATAATACTTCAGAGGTGGTCTTTTTTTAACTGCTGTTGTTCCTTGAGCCACTTGAGCTGCCAGGTGGTAGCAGATGTGCAGATTCTTGCAGTTTAGTTTCCCAACAGTGGAAAATCTAATGGTGCAGAACATGGGCACATTCAAAATACATCCTGCTTTATTTACAGACATACATCATCTTTGGAACAGAAGTAGTTGAAGGAACACAGACGAGTGTCCCTTTTGGACATCTCAGTCACCCACCCACATTCACACTCTCATACATGAATGCCTTCTTGGCAGTAGCTCACTCTGCCTCCAAACTGTTTCCTAATATAATAGATCCATAGCATCTCTCAGAGGAGTACTATAGACCAAAACAGATGATATAGCAAGGACTAAAAAAAATTGATTTGGTCACAAAAGACAACATAAAGAATCTTGTGAGAATATGAGTCTGGAAAGGGAAAAAAGACACAGTTTCTGGTGTTCCTTTTTTTATCCATCATACTGATAGCAAGGATGCACACCGAATTCATTTTTAACCATTCCAGAATCCAACTTTAAAAATGAAATATTTATACAAAGACCAATGTGACTTAAATATTTTTATGACACATTAAACACATGCTCTTTTATGAGCAAGTCAGTCTCGGGACATGCATTATAGATTCAAAGCGGTCTCCCACTCACATAATCCTTTTCCATTTATTTCCAATTTACAGTTGCAGCCTTTTGGAAATCTCCTTGCCAATCATAGCTGAGCCGAGTGCCAAATTCTAAATTAACTCTGAATCTATGACCTCTAATTCAGGCCTGGCTCCTCTTTCTCTAGTACAACATATTGTTTATTTTTACAAAAGAGAGCAGACAGCGAGTTTATAAAAAGTGCTGAGGCTCATAATTCCTATTATGTGTGAAAAATAAAAAATGGCAAGGGTGCATGTGCAGGGAGGGTGGGGATTAGGTACACTGAGGTAGAAACACAGGATTTTTAGAATATTCCCTCAACTATCATCACACAGGCTTCCCTTTATGACCACAGGAGCCGAAGCTTTGCTCAGCTACATCCACTGGCATTTAGGCAGACAAATCCCACACTTGAAAATTGCAATCAATCCTACAAATGTCTTTATAGGATCAGCACGCAGTTGTTTTGGTAATTATGAGGCTCTGAAAACGTCCAAAAAGCATTTGCTTGGACATTTTCCTGCTGCACCCCCTCCCTCCAGGGGTGTGAAAGGGCCATGGAGTTTCCCAGGACAAAGCTGTGCTCTTTTCCAATCACTCCGCTGTTCACCCTCAACGAACTCAGATATTTGGGCTACAGAAGAAGCAATGGACTTTACCCCGAGAATCAGATTTTGAAAAAGACTAACACTTTGCACATCCATAAAAGCAGGCTGCACAATGGTAATGAACTGTGCACAGGGACCAAAGCATGAGATTAAGAGAAGGCTGAAGTGAAGCAGCTTGTTCAGCTTTAACCATGGGCACTGTTCACTGAGTTTGTATCCCACTGCTGTCAAACACAACCTTTGATAAAAATTATTCTAATTTCCTTGTAACTTCAAAACAAAACAAAACATTCATCTAAAATGATATTGTGTATTTCAGTGTTATTTTAATTGAATACAAAATAAGCCAGTGCAAACATGGGAAGTCTAATGGAAAATACTGTTTGTTATGTTCTGTGAAGACTGGCCTTCATAGTTTCTTAATGAAGGTTTCCTGAGACGCACAATCCATCAACAGAAATCCTAGCTTCTGTGGTTTGTGTTTATTATTTTATTGATCCACTGTTTGATTGCAAACCATACAGCATTTGCAGACATCCAAGCTACCGTTCTTAAAAAACAGAAATAGCTCTGGGCAGAAAAAAGTTCTCTCAGCCCTTATCTAAATATTTATCATTTTTTCCTCTCCAAAGGCAGAGCCCTAATGCAAAGCAATCATAGAAGCAGCACATGTTCCAATTAGTTCTCATCACATATTTTAGAAGTCTCTATATCCCGCTCCTATGCGAGATGCTCCAGCTTTGAATATAACTCTAATTTTGTCTCCATATTCCCATTTGCCAAAGATAAAATAATGACAGCTGCCTGGATACGGTGAGATATTTGTAAACACACACCAAAAAACCCCACACTGACTTCCAGAATGTGGCTACAGAAACCTACTTATATGAAAACAACTGCAAATGTTTTTAAAAACTGGATAAGAATTTTTTTCAAAAAAAGGGCTCTACTGCTGTTTCCAAAGAAATTAGTTAACACTGTGGAAAATTAAAATGTATAGGCTCATGATGTTTTTTAAAAGGTGTCTTAAGAGCTGTATTGCAAGTGGAAATGATAACAGAGTTGTAAGAGCTGTAACAAAGCAGAAAATTAAGTAAGGTCCACTGCCAGACACACACCCATTGACAGATATATGGAACGACTATTACTAACCATTACAAATAGTGTCTTTAAAATGTAACAGATACTATTTCTCATTAATAAATAGAGCTACAGGACTTTATTTCAACCCAGCTGAGCTAACCTCAGACCTACATGATGCCAATGGGAATTGTGCCAAGCTTGGGTAAGTATGGTTTTGTAACTCATTGGAGGAAAAGGAGACAGAGTTTCTCTCCTACTCAGACTCACCACTGAAGCTGCAGGACCTTGGCACCACCTTCCCCCCTTCTCCTTTGCAAGGCTGAAATGATGAGAGTACAAATCGGGACATTGTTTTTCTCCCAACAGACAACCCAGCAAAATTCTGTGCTTTTTTCTTCATTTCATTTGAATGGGTTGGGGAGCAGGTGGATATAGGATTTTGTGACCATGGAAGCAGTAGTAGCACTGAATTGCTAAAAAAAGGATAAGTTGGTGACACCATGCAAAGGTAGAAGCACATTCATGAGATGCTATAGCAACTTCCAGGGCAGAGGGGAAAATATCTCTTCTCCCAGGCCAGGATGCACATCCTGCAGGCTTCCAGTTGAACTCTGCTGAGAGTTTCACTTTAATGCATATTTTAACTAAACTCTGGACACGTTTTTTCTTCAAATCATTCAGACTAGCATTAGCCATAAGCACCTATTAATTTTGAAGTTTACATTCTTGTAATTTTGAAAGCCTTGGTAGAGATCCATATGTTACTACTGCAGGGATAACAAGGACATAATTTTCTCTGTAAAAATTGCAATAGCCTGAAAAAAAGCTACTGATGGTTCATAATTTCTGAAACATAACCAACAAATTTATCCACTGTTTGGAAATTGATAAAGACAATGTTTCACATTCAGTTACATTTACATGCAAAATTTAGTGATTATAATCCTTAATCAATAAAACTGTATTACAAATTACTGCCTTTTATATGAAACACCAAATTCATAGAAATAATAATCCTCAATGTTACTTCTTTAATAACTACACAGCCTCACTCACTTGAAATCAATTTCAGACGTTATTAGAAAACACTGCATGCTTATTTGGCCTTTCACAGCTCCCTTTGCTACTTCCTCAGCCCTCACTACACCAAGAATACTGAAGACTTCAGATGGAAAGCTGGGATCTCTAATATTTCATCACCGTCATCAATAGTTAAAAAAAGGCAGCAGTTGTATGTGAATCAGGAATCACCAAATGCTGTTTCACTTGGTTGGCTGAGGTTCAGCAAGGTCAAGTGCTGGGCCACCACAACCCTGCAGTGCTCCAAGCTGGGGCAGAGTGGCCGGAAAGTGCCCAGCAGAAAAGGACCTGGGGGTGCCAGTCAACAGTGGCTAAACAGGACCCGGCTGTGCCCAGGTGGCCCAAAAGGCCAGTGGCACTTGGCTTGTGTCAGCAGTGGTGTGGCAAATAGGACCAGGGCAGTGATTGTCCCCCTGTACTCAGCACTGGTGAGGCCACACATCAAATACTGTGCCCAGTTCTGGGTCCCCCACTGCAAGAAAGACATTCCCCAGAGAGGGGAGTGGAGCTGGGGAAGGGTCCGGAGCACGAGTCTGATGAGGAGCAGCTGACGGAGCTGGGGGGGCTCAGCCTGCAGAAAAGGAGGATCACGGGAGACCTCATTGCTCTCTAATTCTCCCTGAGAGGAGGCTGTAGTGGGATGGCAGTCAGTCTCTTCTCCAAGGTAAAAAGCGATAGGGCAAAGTAAACGGCCTCAAGTTGCACCAGGGCAGGTTTAGATTGGATGTTAGGAAAAATGTTCCCACCAGAAGTGTGGGTCAGGCACTGGCACAGGCTGCCCAGGCCAGTGGTGGCATCACCATCCCTGGAGGTATTCAAAAGACATGGAAACGTGGCACTCAGGGATGTGGGTTAGTGATGGGCTTGGAAGTGCTGGGTTAATGCTGGGCTCAATGATTTTCAAGGTCGTTCCAACCTTAGTGATAATTGCATGCTTAGGCAATCCCATGATTCCTTACGGAACAGAGCTTACAATGTCGTGTCCAGAACACATCTGGGTGGTGATGTACTCACATGCATTCGTTCCTGAAACCATTCGTTAACTTCAACTACATTTTAAAGAGATGAATTGTTTCCCTCAAGTGCTATGAAATGATGCAGCTCCACAATACAGAGATGCTACAGAAAAAGCATAGGGGTGACAAAGAGGTCACATCTCACTGAACAGCAAACAGAACACACGAAAGTGTTCTAAAAGCTCAACAAGAAGAAAAGCTGCAATTCTATCTTGTACCTTTTCAGTAGCAGTAAATCAAACGTGAAGCTCAAACGTCTAGGAAAGCAGGCTTCATTAGTTTGCTGCTGACAAAATCACTCCTTTACACTCCTATCCTGTTCTAATTTTATTACTCTCTAGCCTTTTATTACACTTCCATGTGTGTTTTTCTCTGACATGCAAATCAACATAGATAATCCTTCATTTAAAATTAAGGTTGCCGTTTTATACTTCCTGAGGTAAGCACAGAGTCCCTGGAAGATCCCAAAGTGCCTAAGAATCAAAGCCCCAGGACCACATGGCAAATCCAGTCCCACCTTGAAGGAGGCAAAACCCCTGCTCAGGACAGATGCGTATCAAGTTTTGATTCAAAGGACAGACAGAAATGCCACGATCAAGGTGTTACAGTGACCTCTAAAGCTTTGCACACGAATGACAGTAACACTGCTTTTTCCTTAGGCATGTCTTTCAAGAACTTAATTCAGCTCCATGGATCCATCAAGTCAGAGGTATCTGACAGCCACCACACTAATGAATCTTCTTCGTGTACTACATGCCACCAGTAGGCTTCCAAGAATTTTATGTAACATGTGGATTTGCTTGTGGCATGACTTTCCTCTTGTTCTAACTAAAAGTTTGTCAACAAAATTGAAGTACTGTCAGTATGAATCAAATTTGAATCTTTAAGGCTTTACATGTGGATGGAAATCCAAACAAAGGCATGCTGTTCTTGGAAAATTTATCAGCAAAGATCTCTCCTGGCAGTTGGATGGACACCTGAAAATAAGCACCACAGCTGGGACACTGCTCAATTTGCTGTTTTCTCAGAAACACAGCACTGAACCACGGCATGCTGTCAATGTCAGATTTACCAATAACTTTTTTAGGGGTTGCTGTTTCTCTGGGTTTTTTTAAATCCAGCCTTCCACAATAACAGCTGTATACAAGTTTCTCTGCTGGAATCCTGCAAATACCTCCTACAGTGCAGAGCTGGTGACCTTTTGAGTGACTCTCACTGGGAAGGTTTACAGCTTTGACGAGTTTTTCTATCACAGGCTGTAGCTACTGTTTAAATAATTACAGAATGCAGAAGGTTATGTTTTGAAGGAGGAAAGGGCAGTTTTTTGGGAAAGGGAGGCAAAATAATAATTAGAAATGTAAAATATCTGTAAGGATAGGGAAAAAAAAATAAGGTAGTAACTACTGCATATGCTTTCCAGCTCAGTTAAGTCCATGCTATTAAACTCATACTGAAATACTAAATTCCAGGAAGCAATACTGAAATCATGAACAGAGGGAGGTATTCATGCCTTAACATAACACCAAAATTTATTATTTCCTCATATCTAATTTTATGGGCAACACGCTCTGCAAAGCAAGAGCATAAATCCACTGCTACCCTTCCTGTTCCATGGATTTGAAACTGGAAGAGGGGGAAACTGCACTTGCACTTCAAGTAATTCATTGTTGCCATAAGCTCACATCAAATGAACCAGGCTTCATCCTTCCACTGAAGAAGGGACCAATTGCTCAGGATAAAAATATACTTCTGTGGGCAGCATAAAAGCAGCAGTGATATCTGGGTTTCCTCCTGGCTCCACAATAAGTTTCCCTACTCTACAATTTTGTTTACATAAATCTTGCTTAAAAAGTGTGATTTTTCTGGACAAACTGTGATTCTAGTGAGATATCTGACCACACTGCTCTGTTGGAATCCCCCATTGCTGCGATGCACAACACGTCCCACTCAGGTCTGCACTCCACCTCAAATGAGGGAGAACTGATAGATGTTTATCTGAAAACTGCAATAAACACTGAGGTGGATTAGAAAAATACGTAACAAGGAGATAAATGTTTGTGCACATAAAGATGTGCTTAATTAACTACTGACTGTGCCTTTCGCAAACACCTTCTATAGAAATATAAAATATTGTTATTCCTTCCTCCCAGCAATCAAACCCTTACCAAATTAACACTCTATTGCAAATAATTTCAAACACTTCTTAATCTTTTATTCTTTCTGAAATCTGCAAGATTCAAGGGAAAAAAAAAGCAAGAAAGTGTGATTTTAAGAACAGTACCAAAAAAGTATAGTTTTATAATCAATGTGTGGAGCTCCACGCCCACCTGCACCAATGGAAGGCTTTTGTCAGCCTCAAGTGTCGTGTTTGGAAGTATCCCATGGATTCAGGAGTGCATCCGGTGTCACACAACCATGCACTCAGCACACAGGTACAGCTGTTCCATTTAGTTACAGTGCTGTAGGGCACAGTACAGTCTCTTCAAGAGTTACATGAGTATCCCTAAGAAATATTTGCCTTGGCATTTTTTAGAATACCACATTATAATAAACTATTTGAAAAATTAATCCTGCAACCATGTAATTAAGCCTGTGGAAAAAGCACATTAATAAAAGGAACTTTATCCTCCAGGAGCCAAGTGAAGCATAATGACACAGCTCCCAACTGGGTCATTTTCTGCTCTACTTTTTCACAGGTGTCAATAACAATCACAAACACCTCTGGGTCGTTTTCTTCACACATAGCCTGCATTCTTTGGGTAGTGCTCACTTGAGGCTGCAATGTTTGCTATTTTAACTGCAGCTTTCCTGCTGCTGCAGCAGATCAAACACCACACTTTGCTTCAGACACTTCTCTTCCAGGAAATACAGAGGCCCAGATGCTCCCACTGCCCTAATTCCATGTTCGTGTCTGAGAGATGGGTCACGAAGCTATTTCACCTCTAGATTAGTGAGGTCTACACTGAGACAAACAGGAGATAACTTGCCTTATGAGGCCCTGACCCAATTTACTGTGTATATCCTTTAAAAAAAAAAGTGGACCTATTTCTAAAAGAGTGACCTAGATCTGCACATAAAATTAAAAAGGTTATTACTATGCTTGCAATAATTTCCTGCCACTAAGTATTACTGAGCAGTTAAAGAACAAATGCTAATAAAATATGTGAAAGTAGCTAATGATGTATAATGTTCCTAAGATCTTCAAATGAAATAGAGACCTAGAATTAGGAATGTTGGCTAGCAAATATATATTACTTACAGAGTTCCTTCAGTCCTGCAAGCAAACCTAACAAAAATATTTCCTGCAGCAGGATACGTGCTCCAACACGACCTGCTAGATTTGGCTCCCTTGTGAGATACACAGAGATAAATAAGAAAATGAACATCAGCATGTCACACTCAGAGTAGAAAATCAGCAGCTGTTTAGTCTGCAGAGAACTCGGCAGACTGACAGAAAACCTTACTTTTTAATTAAACTACTTTCCCTTGAGCCCTATATCAAGGCAGACAATTTCTGAGAAGGCAGCTTGGAAAATGTTGAATTTATTAAAATGATTATTTCCCTGAATAATTTTAAAGGCATTGTTTTGGGGCATAGTTAGCTAATTCAAAGCACACAGTGAATGATCAATCAGTTTTTCTGTTTCTTTTGAATCAAAGGCATGAACTAGCTCTAACTTGAGAGCTAAACCAGGAACTTTGGACTGGCTAGCACATAATTTAAACAGCAGACTCAACCATGCAAACCAGAGAGGAAAGTATTAGGAGCTAGGGATGTCCTGCAAAAATAACAACCATAAAATAGTTCCAATATTATGCCTTTGAATAATTGTGGAGCTTCCATGGCATTAGCAGCCCATGAAATGAGTTCAAAGGGAGAGTACGCACTTTGGAACTTTTCAGCGGCTCCTAAACTCTTGCTTACACACACAGTAAAATGTCAGAGATGCATTAGGTGTCTCAGAACTCTTCCACCTTTTGCCCAGAAGAACACACGTGAGAGGCAAGGCTTTGAGTGAGAGGTTAGGAAAGGGATAAAGTGCTCACACATCCTCAAGTTTTCACTCAGCTATTTACTCTGCTGTGGCCTCTTCTTACAGAAGCAGATTAAATAAAAAATTTAGGAACATTAATCTTGGCATGGAGCCTGGACACAAGGGATTAGTCTGTGCATCCTGCAGACACGCAGCAAAGTAGAGCACTGAGTTTAATTGTTACAAGACTACCATATGGTTCCTCCTGATCATGGCTTTTTTTCATTTGTTTTTACTTCCACTTGCCTGTCTTTAAACAATCTGAAATACTCAGCTCCTGATGTAAAGTCATAATTTGGACTGGATCTCTAGACAGGATGAGTTACTTTGGACACAAATGCTTCTGCTACAAAGCATCCTCTCAAATGAAAAGAAACAGTCAAAATTACAGCATCTGGCTTTTTATCAGAATGGAAATCACATAGCAAATATAACAAAATTCATCAAAAGAAAAAGTAAATGCACATCTCCCTAAAAGATCAGCTGTACTCTAATTTGTTTGGACACTTAGAATTGCTTTTTCTATTTCTAAAAAAATATATTCTGTTCATCCTATTCCTCTGAGCCTCACAGTCTCCTCCTCTTTTGTTCTGTTTAGTTTAATATTTCCTACCACACCTTTATAAAGAGAAATGTCAGTGCCTTTTTATATTGTGCTGGTCTTAAGCCCAAGGTTGCTCCTCACCAGCCCAACAACCCACAAGACAGCTCCAGCCACTGACCAGAGCTCAGGCAGACAGCAAATGTCTGTGTTTTTATGCAGAAAAGGCTTGCAGTGCTGTGTCACTCACAGGCAGTTTAGGAGAATGCCTGCTTTCAGACACAGCAATCCAAGACTCCCCAGCACAACTTTGTGTTGAGCTGCCTTCACCTGCTCAGGCTTAGTATTTGACACATGAGAGGTGTGAGAACCTGAGCTGTGTGAGCTGACTACCTCAGTACTTCCAGCTGCCCTTGGGAAACTCCTACTTGATATTTCGCTCCTTATTCCCAGCTTTTCATTCTCCTAATAGCAGCACAAATGCTTAAGAACTGCAAAACCCCAGATTTTTCTGAGACTGTGACGAACTCCTACTCAGAGTTTAGTAAGATCCTTGTTTCTCAATGCAGGACTGCCAACCTTAACAGGTCCTGATACATTCCATGATTCAGATGGGACTCCAGCCACCAAAGCAATTCCAGAAGCACAGACCCATGGCACAGTACTTATAATGGCAGGGGGGATTGTGCTCCAGGAAATCTCTGACTGAGCAAAGACACAGCTCTCTCATGGAATGGTATGGTCAGTACTAGCACAAAGTAACTTTTCCTATATGGAAACTTAGATTAAGGTTTTTATACTCTCACTGACATGAAAATAACTCTAATGGATATATGAACTGCAGCTGTATTCAGACTAAAGATACAGGACAGCCATTAAGAACTCCATTGTAAAAACAGGGGCTCTGTCCCTTCTAAGATTTTACACTGGGATATCTTACTCATATTAATTATTCAGCAATGCAAAGAGCTTTGCTTTCTAAACTGTAAATTCAAAGCCACAGTGATCTCAACATGCCTTTTTTTTTGTGCTTTTTATCATCTAACCCACTGAAAAACCCTATTTATTTGCTATATCTCTTAGATGTTATCCTATTTCTTGCCCTCTTGAGCAGCAGCTCCACAGACGACAGAAATGGTGTTGTTCAGCAGCTTTGAAGATGGTGTTAGCTTTTTTTTCCCCAATGTGAAATTAAAAACTATTTGAAACTTTTCATGAAACTGAGATGTGTCAAAATAGTTGTTTTCAGAGAAAGTTCAGTCCTCTCAAAAACCCCCTCACCACTGCAGAAATGGCAGTAATATCAAAAAATCCACAAAATGCTTCTACTTCAGTACAATTATATTTTTGATAAACCATATTTTTGCCAGCTCCACTACAAATATTTAATGACTTTGCTCTTTCTCTTTGACTTCTACTCCACGTCTGCTGCCCACTTCTGGCTGTGTTAGTCTGAGAGGTGCTTGTGACTTTTAGAAAAATTACTCTTCCTTGTTTCCTCACATGTCAGAAACTGGGGGTGCCAGTCCTGAAAACACATAGCACTTGTCACAGGCTGCAGTGGGCCTGGGAGTTCAGCATCAGATTTAGTTCCTACTTTATGTGAATTTGGACTTTCTAGGAATTTCTAATCCCTGGATTTGTTGTCCTCAAAGCATGTGTGGTCTTGCAAACATTTCAGTGTCAGGGGATGTAACAGGGTCATTGCTCCCTCATCACCTGCCTCAGTTCAGCCTTTGAGTAAGTCCCTGCTGCAAGTGCAAAACTGAAGTCCTGAGGGAATGACAAAAACTCTAGAAGTGGACTGAAGTGGACATGACACAAACCATGTTGTGGATACATATTTCAGTTTCATCTCTACATTGAAACATCTGCAAATTTATGACCTATTCCTTTAAATTACTTAAAATCTTTCTTTCTTTTGGCATATTTTGCATCCCTAAGAGTTAAGACTTCTGTGGGAGTTTTGAGAGGTCTGGATTTAAGTATAGACATAAGTCTTTGCATAGCAAACCCTTTTAATGTTTTAAAATTTGAACTCCCAAGTTCTGAACAGTTCTGTATCAGTTTTTTGAGCAAATGAGATACCACATTAAAAAAAAAAAAAAAAAGACTATCTGAAAACAGAGCTGAAGTTAAAAGTACAGCCTGGGTCTTACAGATTATTTACAAATTTTGCACTGATATCAATGGCAAAAGGAATCCCTTGCTGAGTGCTGCTAAAATCCGTAATTGCTAAAGGCTAAATTAACCTTGGGAAACCAAAGTGTAATAAAACTAAAGGTTGTAGTACAGAAATGAACACAGATCTCACAGTTACCAGCAGCTGTTATGAGTAACATCACAGTTCTTGCTAAGAGATTTTTTTTCTACTTAGTCTGTATTCCACCCCCACTTTCATTCTAGAAAGTGAAGACCAAAGCTTATTTTTTATGCTTTAGGAGCTATGGCTGAACTTCAGTTGCAATTTAATTTTTAATCTGAAATTAATGGAATGAAGGATGCAACTATTAAAACCAAACATGTGCAATATAAAGCAATAAAAAAGTAACACCATGTAAATTCCACAATAATAAATCATTCCAGTGATTTGGAAAGCGCAAATAAATATCTCTGTAGTTTCTATTTAACTGTTCCGCAGCAGTGTAAAGAAACAAATTATATTTGCAGTTTCTGAAGTAAATTATAATATTAATTTGAATATATCTAGTAGGAAACACAAAGTATTTTATCAAGATGTAAAGTTAATTCAAAGCCAGTTTTGTGGTTACCACTCAACAACGTTTATGGCATTTGCATTTATACTTTCACAAGTGGTCAAACAGCATTTGGCTATGGCAGAACTCCTTTGTGAATGCTCAGCTCTAGCCCTGGGAAGCAAGCACTGTGTCGACAAAGTTTTTAGAACAGCCATTTACAGACCTGAATTTTTGGGTAACAAATGTGTTTTTGGAAGGAGGAACTGAGTAACTGCTTGTCAAGGCTGAAAGCAGCTTCTCTATTAGCTTTTATTCCATATATTTTTGAACATTCTGATTTCATTTAAAAAGTGGTATTTTCTCTCAGTGAATATGGTGCAAAGCTGTCTTCTAGGAATGATCAATAATGGCTGTGCTATCTGTACTGATTGGGTTATTTCACTCCAGGTCACTCCAGCTTGCTCTGAGGGCACAAATGCCACTGAGAGTCTCCTCTCCTCAGCCCTGCAGCACACAACTCGCACCGAGTGACCAGGATCACGCTTCTCCTGACACATCATTAGCAGCCTTGTTTACTGAAAAACTCATTTCCAGATGTATTGAGTAAATGCTGCTCCTCAGGAATTCACTGGAAATTGCAGGTGGTTACAAAGACTAAAGACCAGGCTGTCATGATCGTATTTGAGCTAAATAACATAACTGTACAAGTGTCTTTAAGGGCATAATCTGAACACAGAGGGATCGAACAGTTGTCAGCGAGAGCCCAAGGAATCTTTATTCTCATTAAATACTTAGAACATTTTATCTCTGTAAGACTGGGCTGAACTTATACATGTAACAGTTTAAAAAAGCTTGTGATTTGTTGCAAACTGAGCACAAAAGAAAATAATGAAACAGAGTGACAAACAAAATAGTGCTTTAAGAACTCTTAGGAATGAAGTAATACAGGAAATTAGCCATGCTTGTGCCAGTGCTCTTGTCTGCAGGGCAGAGCTGCACACCATGAGACAATGGGGCCATCTCACAAAACCTAGCAAACACCTGGGAACAACTGGGATTCAGAACCATAAATAGGCCACCTGCACATGCACTTGTTTCCCTGGCATGGCTCTCTGGGCAGGGTGCTCTCCTGGGGACCAGAAGGAACCCAGAGAAACAGGGTGCTCTCAAGCAGGTAAGTCTCATCTGAGTGAAGTTCTTCAAACACTCCAAAAATGCATTAACACCAGTTCTGTGGTTAATGAAAAATAAGCAGTCTCAGCTGGCAAAAACCCCAGCAACCACCCTCATCATCCTCCCAGTGCTGCTCCATAATCACAACATTATGGCTGTCAAAATTACTTAAGCAATGACAGCTCATTTAGCAGATTATGTACCATTATGGTTTAAAGAGCCATAATAGTACAGGGATATGCAGCTGAGTAACCCTTGAAGAATTTTGAGTATTACAGGTCTGATGAATTAGATGATAATGTTTTTCACAAGTTGTGATTTTCAAATTACCCAGTGTGCCAACTTTTACATCTACAAACCACATTCTGCAAATGGGGTAAAAAAAGCTTCCCAGTTGTGGCACTGGCACAAGTGTGTGATGAAGTCTGAAAGGAACACATTTGGCCCATTCAGGCAGAGCAGCAGCTCCTTCTCCTCTCTTCTCCAGAATTCTGGGAATTCTCAGAAGAGCGTGTGTGTGAGTATGCGTGCACTGCAGAGAGCAGGTGGGAAAATACTAATGAAACCCAAACATACAAAAACCTCCTGGCTCGAAAGGAGATGAACCCTGAACATCAGGAAAGGAAAGTGTAGTCACCACGGAGTGAATACAACTTTAATCATGTGCCAGGCTTGCTTGGTCTTTTGAAATGGTTTCTTCTGGTTTCCTTTCCACAGTGGAATAGATGTGTAAACCTTCAGGTATCCGAGCTGCTTACACCACTGCCCTCGGCACTAGACAGTGATTTCAGAGAATCCCTTCCCCCTCTTTTTTCTTTTTGTAGGGGTTTTTTTTTGGTCTGGTTTGGATTTTTGTTTGTTTGGGGATTTTTTTGGTTTTTTATTTTGTGGGACAGGGCAGCAGAAGGTGGTGGGGGAAGAAGAAGAATCAAGTGTTTTATTAAACAACCAGTGTTTCTCTTTCACAGTTTTACATTCTGGGTAGAAGGCAATCAGGTAAAAGAACTGATAATGACTTTTTTGTGGGTTTAGTGATGAACTAGATGATGAACTAGATCTCTCTCATATCAGTTTATTCATAGCATTGTTCCACTGGCCTCAGGAAATTGTTCTCTGTTTTTACAGCTGGAAGTGAATCAAATAAGCACAATAATGCCCAGTGACAGCTGCAAATGAGGCATTTTGGGGGGGAATTCCAGAGCATTAATCCCTTTTTCCACTGTGAATAACACACCAATATTTATTGTTTCAATAGTGCACATCCACTGTAAGTGTAAAAAACTGTGCAAGAGTCTGTGTAAATTCACTGGAGATCTCAAAAGCATAATTTAAAAGTTATTTTTACTGTTACTAGTCACTAGTACTGTGACCTATAAATCAAGGATACATGGATACAACCACATGCAAAAAGTGATTCTATTGGCCATGACAGAGGAATAAACAGGTGTTTTTGCACAGTATCCACAGCATCTGCCCTGAATTATATTCTCTTAGACTGCAAATGGAAGTAAAATATGGATGTGGAAAGGATTATATGAAAACACGACCACAGTGCTACTCTGATAGGAGCTTTGGAAGGATGTTTGACAGATTGTGCTATCCAGGAATGAGAGATCTCTCTGCTTTGATCACAAGGAAAAAAACAAACAAACAAACAAAACCAAAACAAAACGAATCAGAAATTCTTTAGGTAATACTGGATTTGAAACAGTGAAAGCACCAATTCGAAATCACAACAACAAAGTTTCCACAAAACTGATGACAGACATATAAAACACAGGTAGAGCCAGAAAAATCAATATTAATTATTCCATTAATTCCTTGCTGTCCAGAGCAGAAGCTCTGAAGAGGTCACTGCCCACCAGGCAGCCTATGGATCAAAAATATTTAGTTGCAATGACCCTCACACGTTTGATTTCTGCTGCTGAATGGCACCATTGGCAGAATGACAAACCAGGCTTAAGGTGGACAATATTCTGGCAACAATTATTCTGAGATACTCCCTGTGTTTTCAACTCTGTTCTGTAAAAATATATATAAATAAATATACTCTACAACTCAGTGTGGCTTTCTGGTTTCTATACTGAAAATGCTACTGATGCCAGAAAACAGGGACTTATTTCAAGTGAATGATACAAGTTCCTCCCTCCATCTCTTTTAAAATCATTCTATGAAACAGACTTGCATCAGAAATAACAGTACTGGATGAGGCAAACCAAGAAACTAAATAATGATGAAAGCAAACCTTCCAAAGAAATAGCTGAGTGGTCTGTGAATGAGCAGTGAATAGGTTATCAATAAATCTGCTGCTCTCAGACAGGGTTAATGAACCTGTAACTCCCAGGCTGAGAACTAAACCCCAGGTGACAGAGAAGTCCCTGTCCCCAGAACAGAGGGGTCAGTTGCCAACAGGTGGTTGATGGAGAGCAGGGCAGGAGGCAGCAGGAAGGGGTGTCCCTGCCACAGGTTACAGACAGACCCAGCATGACCAGAGACCAGAAAGATTATTATTCTAATCTAGAATTATTTTTGTAATTTAAGAATAATTAATCTGTGTAATTCCACACCAAGCCAGGCTTAAGAGGGTCAGGCAGAGTCAGGGTTGACTCCAGCAGGATGCCGTAAGAGACTGGTAGCAAAGAGAGGGCAGCGACTAATGCAGACTTGTCAAAACCTCATGGAATTAAAGAAACCTGCAGTTTATGGTCCCAGTCCTACCTCACCTAGGTTAAACACCAGATTTAAATGCTGTTAGAGAGACCTGTCTCTTGGAAAGCATCTTTGGCAGAGGAACTGGGGAACAAGGCATGGATCCAGCTTAGCTCTGAGCCATCACACCGTTTTAAGGAAAACAAAGCAGGCCAGATTTTCAAGAGTCAGAGCCAGCAAAGCTATCAGAAATACAGCATTGCAGGAATTGCACAGTTTATTCTATGCCCATCTTGATTTCCTGAATACAGACACATATATTTGGAACTAGAAGTTCCTAGATATACATACATATTTTCTCTTAACTATCATAATTTTAGCAGCCCTAGGGGTATGTGAGGCACATCAAAAGATCTTGTACATTCTGAATACAAGGTGGCCATTTGCCACCACCCCCATCGAGAGGTTACCTGAGGGGCAGATTGCAAGACCTTGTCCTGAATGAGGTACAGGTTTGCTGTAGGGCCTGTTCAGAACCCACACCACCCAGAACTCTCTGTCCCCTCAGGTAGCACCACGAGTCTCTTGACATGAGATCTCAGGACACTCTGAAAAAAATTTTATTGACGAAAGTACTGTGCAGGTATTACCGACATCAGCATCTGGTCTGCAAAAACCTGTCAGGTTAGCAACTCTGTCCACAGAAGAGACACCCAAATTTTACATGTTTTACCTTCAGGAAAAGAAGCTTTTTTTCCTGAAAACTTCAGCATATTTAAAATGGAAATTGCTGAGGCACAGTAAACATTAGAGCTATGTCTCCAGTTTTACATCATCATTATTCACACAATGGCTTTCCTTTAAAATACTCTTGAAGAAGTATCTAGGTTGATCATAAAAAGCTGTGTTATAGCCATTATATTTCTTAAACAGTTGTTTTTGTTAGATGTTTAAACTTGCAGTCACAAGAGGACGATTAAAGGTGAAATGAATTATGTAGCTCTGTGGAATTTCTTAGCTTGTCTGAAGAATTCCTTATGGTCATCCTAGACCAGAGAAATGAAATACAGTGCAGTGCTTCATGTTTAAATTTCTTTAAATGACTTTGCATAAAGCAGAGCATTGTGAAAATATCTAAGCTAATGCCTTCTGCTGGACACATTCACTCTCATGTTGTTAGCAGAACACAGCACTTTTCATGTCATTTATGCAATGGCTACAGTCAGAGCCAAGATCTAAAAGTAAGGAGCCAGAAGTAATCCCCAAGTCCTTACACAGAGCTACCTTTTTAAGGGCTCTCATAAAAGGATATGTTGTCCTATGGCAACTACGGGAGCACATAAAAGATTGCTCTTTCTTACAGTCTTGCAGAGGATAAGAACGATACAGACATTATTCTCTCCTCTGGGTGAGGGACAATCACAGTGACCTGGCAACCTCACTCCCTGTTAGCAAGTGAAGTTTTAATGAGGAGTGCCCTTTCTTCCTTAGAAACAAAACAAAATCCCTTCAAATGAGAAAAAGGATCAGAAAAATAGTTTAAAAGTACAGAGGAAGGAAAAGACAAACCATTCCCACTGGACCAATTCAGTCTATTCTCTGTTCAATAGATTAAGCAGTCACATGTTGATTTGTTGGTTTTTTGGTCGTTTGCTTGATATGGTGTTTGATTTGTCAGCTCATTCCTCTCTACTACAGCTATCTAGTCTTCTGTATCTGTTACTCCTTTGTCTGATGTCAGGCAAAGAATCAAAAGACTGGCAACAAGGAAAAGAACTGGAGTGGCTGATCATACACAGTGCACGGCATCCAATTATTCCATGCAGCTTGCTTAAATTATTCAAGTCCCTCTGCTGTTGTTTATAACCTTGTGAAGCTTTCTTTCCACAACAGTTTTTGTGGGAGCTGATTTAAAAGCCGTAAATACAAATAATGGGGCAATGTAGTTTAATTGAGGAGTGAGCTGGTTCTTCAAAGCCTGACTTGTTACAGTATTTCATATTCAAAACACAGAGTTCAGCCTGAATTGAATAGAAACAATGTCCCCCATGCCAGAAGGCTGAATCAGATTGCAGAGGAATTTAGTTGCCTCTCCAAAATGATTTTGTTCTCTGTCACCATTAACTTAACAGCTGGACCTCGCCATTACTTTTCAATCTGTTCGAGCTGACAACAGGGAAAGGTGCTAATAAAAGAAGCAAAAATGGGTGAAAAAACACATGGGATATAAAGCAGTCACAGCTCAAAGACTCGGATTACTCATTTTCTCCTTCAACAAATCTAGCCTGCTCAGAATAAGAATTCAAGCACATTATGGCTCTGAAAATAAAAACACCAGTTTTTTTTTCTCTCCTAAAAAAACCCCCAGAAAACAAACAAACAAACAAAAAAAAACCACAAAACAAAACAAAAAAAAGGAAAGGAAATGTGAATGTAGAATTTAAAAAAATGAAAGCATACATAACATTCACAGTCAAAATCTATCTGTGGAGATAAGAAGTTTATATAAAATGATAAATAAATGATATGACACTTTCTTTTAGAAAGTAATTTTTGTGCTGTTCCTTTACCCTCCTCTTTTATTTTTTAACACTTGTCATGGCTTAAAAAATATTTCAGATATTTTTAAATACTTGCTATGAATTTGCATTATGTCTAACAGGCCACCACTGAATTCACAGGCTGGGTGGACACCAACACATCTGCTTTGGACCAACTTCCCACCTCTGGGCATTACAGATCTGCAGACCCAAGAAAGGCTTCCCTTTTTCAAAGGATTCTTGCAAGAATGCGTTTTAATGACTCATGAAAACTGCTTTATAGGAAACTTGCCAACCAGGCTTTCCATCTCAGAGCAGCCACCAAACAGGTCCTAAGGTAGGAATGTCATTAAAGACCTCATTTTTCTGTGTAGCACACAAAAATTCTTGACTGTATGTAGGTGTAGATCTTCCAAGAAAAAAACCACATCACATCTCAAGGAAAGAAATTTCTCTAAAGGTTTCTTTTTAACCAACTTTCAGCTTCCAACCAGTATGGATTTAATGTTCTCTTCAATATTACCCAAGGCAGCATAAAATATATTGAGAGTTTTTCTTCAGATAGAAGAGAATCATCTTCTTCAAAGAATGATTCAATTTTTTCCTCTAAATACAGTTAAAGTAGCAGTAAATGCATCTTATCAGTCCAGCTACTCTGGATTCATTTTTCAGAATAGATTTCTGCTTAGAGAGATACTTATTTTTTGGTTCTCTGTAAGTTCTCCTAGCGAACAGTTTGCAGTTTTGAATCCATTTACCCAAACAATTCCCCATAAAAGACTGTCAGCAATATCTTGCAGAATAGGAAGTAAAACACAGCAGCAATGACTTGAAATTAAATGAAGCCACAAGAGAAACAGAGAATTTTACCCAAATCACTGCCACCACAACTGCATTTTAAAGCTGTTGGATATTTGCTATTTCAGAAAAAATGCTTTTTAAGGAGGAAAAAAACAAAACAAAACAAAACAAAAAAACAAAACAAACCAAAAAAAAAAAACCAAAAACCCCTCCTGGTCTCACCTGCTGTGCTATGAAAATCTCTGGTCAGAGAAAGCATCTGAGAAAGTTACAATATTTCCTAATGACCAGGCTTCCTTAGACCCCTCATGGGATGTTGAATGGAAATTCTAGCAGGTGGTTTAACTTTTAAATGCTTCTTGGCGTTTAAGATGTATTTAGAAAAAATGGGAAATAGGGATGGTAAAGAATTCTTTGTCAAACAATCTTTGATTAAAAAAAAGTACTTTTTCAGATTAGGAGTTGTTTTCCTTTATTGAAAGTTAAAATGCATTTTAAACCTCTTCTCCCAATTGCCCAGTTCATTAACTGAGGGAAAAATGTATTTACAGGCCTAATACATAACACAAAATTTCTGTAATCTGAGTGGCCTCGTTTATATATATGGACCATATAGTGCACACTTAAGGGTGCTATTTAAAAGAAATTATTTTAAAAAGGAAGCGAATTTCCAAAGAGGAAGTTATGAAAATTAAAGGTAGGAAGAAAAAAAGGAAAAGAGAAATAATAATGTATTTTAATTAATATATTATTTAATTATATACTCCATAATGGGGGAAAAAAAAAAAAAGAGATGGAATATTCAGTGCATTAGGGTAAACTATGCACAGTTTCAAAATTACAATATGGAAAAATTAGATTTTTGCCATCACTACGCAGTTCAGTCTGCACTGTAATACATATTTTAATATCCAGCTTCAAAGGAGTGTCCTTAATGGCAGCATTTCAGTTTTTTCAGGAAAGACAGATGAGAACTAGATGGAATGTAAACATAATGGGAATTCTGCTGTGCCAAAATAGATCTAATTCAATTAGCACACATGGCTGAAACCGCAAGTGAAACTAATGAATTGCAATGTCCAATATGCCTTTAAAACAATTTAAACAACGTCATTATTAATGTAATAATTAATGCTCCTAGTAATTGACAGACCCTGCTTTTGTGTCCATTAATGTATTCATTTACTTGTCAGGCTGGTTTTAATATAGGGAGAGTGGTTTTGAGGTGTTTTCTATTAGGCAGGAAACAGTTAAGCAGCAGAAGTACATGGACACTTAAAACCAAATGATGGTGCAGAAAATCAGTCAGTATTTGCAAACAACTGGTTTTGCTGATAACTCCACTCCACAGTTCTACCACAACTGTGCCTTGGTAGATGGCACCTGGGAATAAATCACTGCATTTCACTAACACTGAAAAATCTTTTCAGTAGTTTTTGTTTGAGCCACTCTGTATGAACTTACACTGCCCAACACCCTGCGGGATACCAAACACAGTCAGTTGGTGACTTCGGGGGCAGAGTCCCTAAAGGCACAGCTCAAACTCTTTCTGCCACGGCCAACTCCCACCTATGAAATGAGAAATGCAAAACCAAATTTAGGTATCTCATGCCATTAAATGTAGGACCAACAGTGATTTCTGCCATCCACCAACCAGACACCTGGAGTGACAGCTCTGTAAACAGGGACTCCTCTAAAATGGCACAGTTCACACAGGATCTGTGAAAACACAGGATTCTATCTATCCTGGACCTCAGAGACCTGGCCAGGCAAAAGGAGGAGGATCAGTCACAATTTCCTACAGCAAAGTCATTTGCTGGAGGGTCCAGTTGACCAAGGGTAAAAAAACCCCAGCAAAATAAAAAACCCAACCTCACGCAACTTCCCCAGCCACTTTTGTTTGCATGGAAAAAAGCAGTATAATATGGCTGCACTCCCACAGACAAAGCCAGCCTCCTTTCCATGTGAGAACATTAACTTCAAATGCCAGAAAGAAAGATATTTCATTTGTGAATTAAGTATTCATAAATGGAATATTCATTTATTAATATAATCCATTTCTAACCATTGTACTACTGAAAAAGTAGTTTGAAAGTACAGAAATCATCCATGAATTTTAATTAGAGTCTATCAGAGTCTGGGTATCACCCTTCACCTTTTATAAACTCACACTACATCAGTGCTCTTCAACAGAATATGTTAGAATCCCCTGATACAGACTCCCACAGACCAGAAAAAAACCAAAAGCCAGCCACCCTGGTGGCTTGGTTCATGGACGTTTCTCCTGCAGTGATTTGATGTCCCTGTGCACAGGTTAAGAACTCCAGCACAACCTGTGAACCAGTGCCAAGCAGGAAGCTGATTTGATCCCTGAGCAATGCCATGGGCTCTATGTGGCTCTAGGGTACAGTTCCCTGCAGCACAAAAGTAGTTCCAAAGAAAAATTAACTGAAGTGAGTAGCAAGACCTCGTCCACACTCTGCTCCTGCTGGGAGGAAATGCAAACCAGTTTCTGTTTGCCAGCATTTCTTTAGTTTCCTGGTGGTATTTTAGGCCAAAATTCAACAGCTGTGTGACTAAGACAAGGCAAGTCCACAAATGTTTCTCCAAAATTCCCCAGGTATGGCAATACACAGGGCCCAAGCTGTCAGCCTTTTTCAACTGCCATTACAAACCAGATAATCACTGATAGGAGTTGATCTTACGAATCAGCCCTGTATTTTTAACTGAGTAACAGAGTATATGCATATGTTAACCTTACTAGGAGAACTTCTAGGTGTCTGTGTAATGCCAGAAAACACCTGCTACTCATGGTAAAAGGGTTGTTTTTTTTTCAGTAGCTCGACATAATGAATCATATTGAAATATAATTTGTTTTTAAACCCTGACAAATCTGATATATTCCCTCTATGTTGAAATATATTATCAAGAGGTCATTTGTCTTGAATAAAACTCTGTGGGAAATAAGGGTTATTTTAATATTGCTGGAGTCTCTGAAAATCAGTGAACAAAAAGAGCGTGCCCAATGCCCAGAAATAAAAAGTGTATGATTGTTGGAAAAAAAATGTTAAGATACAGCCACACATTATGGGGAAATATTTTTCATCTGGAATTCATTAGCTCCTGACACACAGTACTCATGTAATAATTTACATCTCTCTCCAGTTCCTTAAAGCAAAATCTGCAGAAATAAACCATGAACACTTTAATTGGCTTTTGTGTTACTGTCTGAGATTAAACATGAAAAATAAATGGGAAAAATTATTTAATGCCAGTAAGTTGAACATTTTGCACCAGCAGTATTCTCCTCCAAATGCCTTCTAAAATTCACAAATAAAAACTGAAATAATTCTTTGAAATTTATGATATATGGATTTCACAAAAACCTCCTGAAATATTTATCTGTTTACTACTCAAAAACATATAGTACACAGGCAACTTGCAATTTACTAGCATATTAATATTATGCTTTTGTTTAAATACCAGGAAATCATAAAAATTATTCTGAGATGGATTTCAGGTTTTAGTTCCTATTTTCTGATTGATAAAAAGGGGCAGATAAGGAACAAGCATTCTCTTCTTTCATTATACAGTCAGCTAAATGCGTAAGCAAAAACCAGCATTAGTAGCAATCTTCCCTTGCCCATAAAAATTTTCCATGATTTTATTACAGCAGAGAATCAAAGCAAGCATTCTTTTAATTAAAAAAGAGGATGAAAGAAATCTTTTGAACCAGTCGAAAAGATCTGTAAAACACTCTCACAAAACACTGTGTGAAAACAAATGTAAAATTATCAATAACATTATTTCTTTATCTCTCAAATGTGTTCCACGTGTGCAGGATTATCCAACTGAACTACCTTTATTGGTCTTTACCTTTCCTTCTCCTGCATCTAAATCAACATGCAAATATATTGGCATTTCTTTAATGGTACTGTATTTCTTGCTCCAGCACATCTGATCAGATTTGAAAGCACAGTGAAATCAGTGAAGCCAACCCCTCATTTCACCATCTTATTTGTGACAAATAAATTTTAAGAGCCAGAATTTCTCCCTAAAGTGCCCCGGTGAGGTGGGAAAGCTCTGAGATGACACCAACACACAGCCCCAATTCTCACTGCTCACTCTCACCCCATGCTAACCGTGCCTCTTCCTCAGTTGTTCACAGAAAAATACTCATGGGCATGTGTTGTGAAACAGATTGTGAACTGAGCCAGGTTAAAAATAACTCTTAAAGCCAATGCCAAGTCTTCACATTTTGACATAACCCTCAGGAGCTTGGAAAAACCTTTCTATGGCTGTTTTCACATCCATAACCAACCCACCAAAGCAAAAGCAAATACTGGCCAGGCTTTGCCTTTTATTCTTACACTCATCTGTGCTTCTGCTTCATAGACAAAGAGCTATAACTTAGGTTTGTAATCTCACTGAAAATTCTGAGATTAAATCTATGTATAACTAAAGGCAGAAAATCATCAGTGCCATGTCTCAGAGCTAACATAGACTGACTTTCAGTTTCCAGGCCTAGATAGAAGAGTTTAGGAGTTTTTTGATGCCTTTTTATTTGGAAGGCAGTTTCCTCATTTTTTTTTTTGTATGAATTGAGATTTTCTGTTGGTGCCTGTGGAACACAGCTCCTTTTTTCAGAAAAAATTGTGCTCTAAACACTCTTCCCCATGAGAGAAAAACTGGATACTTCAACTCAATGGTCACATCATTTTGAGCCAAAAAATGTAAAATGTATCTTCTCCCTTTCTCCCTCTTGTTGAAGGGATGGTGAGAATTTTTTCCCCTGCTTTTCTTATAATGGTCTAAAGGCAAAGGGAGAGTATCCTTCAGCCCTTCTTTAGGGAGCAGAGTCAGATGAAGAGAGCAAGAAACTCTACAGTCAATTACAGTGGGAAAAAATAAGCTGAAATATAATCCATGAAGGAAAAGCACTACTTGGAGCAGGCAGCTAGTGTAGCTCAAGATAACCTGGATTCACACACGTAAAATGAGATTGGCAGACAAAACCTAAGTCAGAAAATATTGCTATTCTCAAACAACAGTCTTTACTTGGGCGCATCCAGGCTAGAGCAGCCCAGTTCCCTCAGCTGAGTCCCCTCACAGCACTTAAAATAATGCCCCCTCTATGACACAAGTTATACTGCTTGGCAAGGATTTGTCCTGTTATTCATGTGTAGAACATTAAAAACATTCCAAGAAATAGAGAATCACCAAAAATAAAACGAAGCATGAAATAGCAACAGCGCACACACAAAGCTTTAGCACGTTGTTTGTTGCTATTTTCTAACTGCCCTCAGATTTAAATCAGCCATGAATTGTAATTCAAGAACTATTTCTTCAGGAACAACAACAGGGGATGGGTAAAGAGGAAGAGTATGATGCTGTGAGGCACCCTGTGTGCACAGCTACAGAGAGCTGGTGTTAAGTCCAACAGGTCCTTGCTCATCCTGAGCCGTGTGGTTTGGGAGACCTTGTGACACAGTATTAGGTACCTATGCCAGCTGTGCACTGCTCCAGCACTTCCCTCTAGCTTTGCAAACCCCAATCAACCCAAAAGACTGTCTCCATTACTTTTATTTTTTATCCTTTTTTTTTTTTTTTTGTATGTGTTTGTAGAGACACAGAGTATTTAAGAGAGCAATGGACTCCACAGAAAAGCAGTGGGAGCTAGATGCAAAAATGTATCTGTGTGCATTTTCTGTCTCTCACAGGTAAAAGCAACATTTAATCGTAGTGATTCTACAAGTGAAAGTAGGGCTTGTCTAAAGGCCAAAGATTTATTTTATATACAAAGAATCCAAGGATGATTTCTCAGAAGTATTAAAAAGCTTAATTGGGTTGTGATGATGGAATAAGAAATCCTTTCAACCACTTTTATAACATCAGCTCCTAGCAACCAGAGTTATTCCAACCTCACACTCCTACCTGCCAAGGCACAGATATGGGACACAATCTGTGACAAAGCTTGTAATATCCAAGCAGGAAATTGCAAAATTATGGGCAATTCACTTCCTCTGTGCATAGAGCCCTTATTTCCAGCACCTGCAATTTTGAACTGTAGAATGACAGCATGCCAAGTTTGTGTCAATCATGGGTAATTTTGGGACTAAGTAAGTAACAGGGGCCCTAAAGGCAAGCAGAGGCTAAAAGCTTAACATAGTTTTGATTTTAAATGTTAAGTCACCCAACATTTCCTTAGTGAAAAACTTCAGTAATATTTTGAAGCAGAGATATTATGCTCTTTATAAATATGTTTTTTCCTGTTGTGTCTTCCTAACGGAAGTCATATTAGAATCACTTGGTCTTGCATTGTCTTTCTAACCCTAAGTACTTAGAACCCAATATTAATGTATTAGCTCCCCAAGGTGTGATAGAGAAAAAAATCAAGGGTAAGTCTTCTCAATTCAACCAGCAAAATGGACATGCACCGCTCCATTTAAAAAGTACTTTGTGCCATTCTCCTTTTTCACACCAGTTAGTTCTGTGACAAATGCCCCAATTTTGTGACTCACCTTTGACACCCTGACAATACCTAACAACATATTCCCTTCCATCTCCTGTGTTATCAGGAGAATCTCACAGGCTTTTTTTACCCTGCTATTTTCTGTCCTTGTCCCAAAGGGACAGATCACAAAGCAAAGATATGTTTCTTATCTACTACTTTTATCAGCCTAGGTAACACATCCCATGGAGTCCTTTGATGCAAATTGCCTGCTCAGCCTGAGGAGTCTCCATCTTTCCTCTCGCAGGGTAAGTACATATTACTCTTCCTTGCCTTATAAAGGATCCAACCAAACAAAACCAATCCACAACCTCTCCATCACTTACCTATCCATACATTTCCCTGGCTACTCGGCAGCTCTGATGATTCCATATGTTGTTTCTTAAAGCCTAAAGTCTTTTTAAAAAATTCCACCCCATCTACCCCCAGAATTTACTGGGATCTCCCAAAGTCAACACATCCCTGTCCATTGGAAGGGTTTGGTCTCAAGCCTTCGTGCAATGCATGTTTGAGATTCTTCAAGCTTTCAACTCTAAAGACCACTGCAGATTTTACACTACAACACATTCAGATTTCATAAAACATTTCCTGGGTTTGAGACATTACTCCCCTACTAACTTTTTTACAGCTGGCCAAAAAACTTCAGATAAGCATCTGACTTGGCGTTAAAAACCACCAAATATTATATGAAATTTTATTTCATTTTTTTTTAATTTTAACAATTCATTAAGCAACATTGAAATAATTATCAATAACCTCAACCATATTTTACACAATGCAAAGACTGCTGAACATATTAGCTCTGTATTTGTACACCTAAGAGTTAAATACAAACTGAGTGTGAGCTTTTTGGTCCCAGCTTAGTTTTAGGTATTATTTCATAGTACCCTACTGATTGTTATGTGAGACTAAAGATAAAACAGCAGAAGGCAAATTTTCAGCTAATGGACACTTTTATGTTGGGTGTCACAGGGCCTGGGATATGATCAAGAGAGACAGTATTTGCAAGTACCTTATAAAATTCTTTTCAGTTTTCGTACTTTCTTATGAAAATAAATATATTTGCTCTAACATTATAAAAAGCATGTAGGAGGCATTATTTTCATGTTTTTGTCATGTCTGAAGGCTGAAAAATCTTTCTGGTTCAGCTGAAAATTAAACTTTACTTTTTTGAGGCAAGTAGCATGAAAATTCTGAAGGGACTCAATAATAACAACTGAAGTGGCTGTGCATTAAAGGGGCTTGTCACATGCACTGCATTGTTCCAGACAGCCTTCCAGCTCCACGGCACAAACGGGCTGCCAGTGCCTCCAGCACATTCTTCATGCTGTACATTGTGCTTCTCCCCGTCCTCCCCCACCGTCACACCTGTAAATTGAAGTAGCATTTGTGGGGGGAAAGCAAGACAATTCAATTCTCAGCCTACTTTGGAGCCAGCCTGGAAACAGGTGAGACTTCTTAAGTCTATAAATGCACCTCTTGCTTCTGTGTGAAGCTCCAGGGCTTTGTTAATCACAGCCCTGCCACTGCCACTGCTCCTGCTGCTCTCCCAACACCACCAGTGGCACCGTGGGACTAGAGGGGGTGCAGGCTCACCTGCACACAGCCTCATCCTTTTCCAAGAGACAAACGTGTAGTCTGTACACCAGGAAATGCAGTATTGGTAACCCCAGCAAGACAGAAAATTTAATGTTAGGATGTACTGTGACTGTGGAGCAGAAAACTTGCCCCTACTGATCATACAGGATGCAAGTGTCCAGGGGTAAATGAAACAGAAAAGACTGCCACAGTCACACTGCACCCTGTGTAACTGAACAGAAAATACAGATGGAGAGAAAAAGGAAAAGCTAACAGAAATGCAGACCAAAGTTTGGCACATGAGTGTGGTTCTGCAGTATAGAAAGCAGCCCTTAGACTTTCATCTGGCCTTTCATCCTACTTACTACACAGAACTTTACTCGAATTATGAACCAAACGTGGTTCTCTTAGCCCCCCTTTTCAACTTTTTTAAAAAAAGCCTCAAGTTTTCACACAGATTGTACACACAGTGGTTACACTATAAAAATATTTAGGGCTGGCTTAAAGCCAGACTTTTAAGTGTCGGTCCTTGGTTTAAACTATCAATATTGCATGGGGAAAATGAACTAATTTCAATAAACAAACACCACCACCATTCATTAGCCAGATGCAATTGATTCAAGGAAAAAAGGAAAGACTGATGAACATTCCAAGCAATATTCAAGATTTGAGGTATTTCCTAGGTCACAAAAAGCATTTGAGATTTCTCCGCAAGGTCGCCTCTCTCCTTTCCTACGTGCAGGCAAGAGGAGAGCGGAGGACATTGTTCATCTTGACTTCAGGAAGGTTTTCCACACTGTGTCCATAACATCCTCACTGACAAACTGAGGAAGTTCAGCCCAGGTAAGCAGACAGTGAGGTCTATTAAAACTTAAGATTAGAGCAACTGACACGTAAATAATTAAAGTGGTCACTTTAAACCTGGGATGCATCCAGCACGCACATCTGGCTGACATTTTACATCACTGGGAGGAAACATCCCAACTTAGAAGAGGAATATTAAGGCACTTTACAGACAGTAAGAACTGGAAGATAATCAAATTTTCAGGTGTGTTGACAAGACTCATCTCACTATCAAGGTAGAAATAAAATAATTAACAGAAAACTAGGAGAGAATAATGCAGAACTGAGCAAAGGATTCAGAGAAAATAAATATTGCAGTGCTCTGCAGCAAGGTGTGATGTGTGCATGTTCATTATTCACTAGCATAATTCCTTGGAAAGGCATTTTAATTGGAAATATGCAACGTGCCTTCTTGGACTTGGAATATGCCAGGCTGTATTGCAACTTATATCTTGTACAAAATACGTGGAACTAGATATTCTGAAACTGAGCAAGAAGTGTGACCACAGTGTGATTTAAAATCTCTTAAAACACAAAAAATATCTTCCTAAAGAGGCAAAAAACATTTACTATTTTAAAAGATGTACAAGAGGACAAAGGATCTCCAGGTTATTAAGAATTTTTATGGGGTTTTATATATGTAAATTGTTACATTACAGTAGAACGATTACTTTCCAGTAGAATTAGACCAACATCTATTCATTCCAAACCAAGAGAAAGAATCTGATTTTGCCATTTTCCTGTTTTTGACATAAAAAATAAGAAGGCAATTTTGTCAAATCTTATGGAAAAGTTGATCTGAGGGGAGGTAAAATTGCATGAAATAGCAAACAGTTTTGTGGGGAAAAAAACCCCAAAGAAACATTCTGAGTAGTTTCACAGAGCTCTGATGAATACTTATGGGGTTTTATATATGTAAATTGTTACATTACAGTAGAACGATTACTTTCCAGTAGAATTAGACCAACATCTATTCATTCCAAACCAAGAGAAAGAATCTGATTTTGCCATTTTCCTGTTTTTGACATAAAAAATAAGAAGGCAATTTTGTCAAATCTTATGGAAAAGTTGATCTGAGGGGAGGTAAAATTGCATGAAATAGCAAACAGTTTTGTGGGGAAAAAAACCTCAAAGAAACATTCTGAGTAGTTTCATAGAGCTCTGATGAATACCATAATGAAAGAAAGTGAAGGCAGACACTACAGGACAGAGTAATCAAAAACCCGGATGAAAGCACATTATTGTCTCTTTGTTACTGCTCTCGGAGGAAGGAGAGCATGCATTTTCCAGAAGGAGGGGTATTGGAGATCCTGCTTTGGGGACTCAGAAGTTATTTGGAATGACACTGAAAAAGCATGTGTAAAACAAGTAGATACCAGACTGAGAAACAACAGAGGCACCCCTCTAATGACGGATTTCAAAGCACTTTGTTCAGTCCTGGTGAACAACTATGTGTGTGGAACAAGACATTGTCTGTAGCAACTTGGCAATTGTCTCTCCTGGATCTCTGCAGAGAGGTTAAAATATAGGTTATGTGGTTTTTTTCAAACATGCTCTAGGAAAAACACAGGGCCTGCTTTTACTTTTTTCTATAAAAAATTGCTTAGAACACATTTTGCAAGAGTATATTTTGAAGATACTGCTGTGCTTCTTTCTTTGTCTTTGGCATCTCTTTAATGAAGCATTTCTGTCAGGCAGGAAATTCATTCTGCTAAATAATTAACATATACCATGAAAACTACTATAAAAAATTACACATTTCTACTATGGTGTTACGTACATCTTAATAATTTCTTCACCTTGTTGCTAAGCTTTGTCACTTCATATAGTATTTGACAGTATGCATATACTTTAGGGTGCAGGAAAATCAACTGGCTGCTGGAAGGTCCCAGCTTTATTCTGACCTTTTATTGTGTGCTATCTCCAGTAAAACAGTGATGCTGATGCATTTTTAATCTCCTACCCTACAAGGCACAGAGCCAGCAATGAACACTTTTTATGACATGGGTGTGTACACATGGGCTTGCTCTTTTCCTCTCGAGAAAGCTTGGAAATGGAGAAGAGCCTTCATGCTTTCAGCCACCAAAGAGGTGTCTTGTTTCTGTCTACCCTTAAACACGAGTATGTTTGTTAGGCTGTAAGTCTGTCAGCTCAGACACTGTTTTGCAATGCACAGTCAGTGTATACAGGGTACCAAACACTCCACAAACGTAATCCAGCAATTTATTATATTGAAATATAGTCTTTCCAAGAGATGCAGCTTCTCACACACAGGGAGAGCCCTCCATGCTGTGCTTCTCTCCAATTTATAAATACACTTCTGAGCCAGGGAGCTGCAAAGGCCTAGAGCACTTCCAAAAATGACACTGGCAAATGGGGAGGCAGCAGCAACAAGGCAGCTTTCCCTCGTGCTCATAAATAACTTGATAAATGTTTTCCGTCACTTCCAGAATTCCAGGTTTTTTCTTATTGCTCTTGAGAAGAGAGACTCAGCTCCAGAAACAGAAGTAACTAACTCGAGTGCTGGTCTGCTTGCTGGATTAGAAGCCCTGCCACGTGGTGGGTCCAACTGTGCCCTTACTACCCGTGCCTCCTTTCCAGTGCAGGCTGAACACAAAGTGTATCTGCCTTTCTCATGCACAAAAAAGTCTCTATGTTGCTTTGACACCATTCAGCTTTACCTGTCAGGAATATGGATCAAGTGCTACTCAGATTAAATTTAGCACTCTCAGGAAAAGTTGTCCTCTCATATCTGCTGCCAGCAAAACATCTTGTGTTGCAATCCTACCATCCTGTTACTTAAGTATTGTTTTATTAGACAAGAACACTTTTCAAGCAAGTAAGGCTGATTCATCAAGAGTTATCTCAAGCAAATACCACAGAAGACAATCCTGTAGTAAATAACCATACAAACTGCTCTCCAGTCAACAAGATTAAAGTTATAAATAACTGCTAATGAGAGTCCATAACTCAGGATCTCTCCTCCTCTCCTCTGGTCCAATACATTCTTATAGGAACATGGCATTTTGGATCCTGCTTCAGCACATAAATATCTAAAGTACATCTCTGCTCACTACCACCTGCAGTCAATCACTGTATTCTGCATGTTCACCCATTATTTAATTTAATTATCTTTTTAATGGCCTCTCTATGCAAAAAGAGGAAATTACACTATCAAAGGAAAAACAAAAGCCTACTTGAAGTAATTACCTACTGAAGAAAAAAGCATATCAAGCAGTAACAAAAGCAGTCCTCGACACTTGTGTTTGGTCGATGAAGGAGAAAATAAACCAGATTTTGTGAAGACTTTCTATGCTTACACTTCATTTAGCACTGGAGAACCATCCACAATAAATGACAGCAATAACAACTGAGGAGAGAGTAAGCCAGTTTACCGCTGAGTAAATAAAGAAAACAAATCCCTGATTTTATTTACTAAAAAACAAAGGGAACTATAAATTCTGTATCTGAAACACTGATCTGAGGCAGGATGTAATCTCTTGCTCCCAGGACTCCTATCAGCAGTACAGAGTTGAAAGTCAAGTCCCTTCTCCATAAACTTTAATGTGGTCACATTCCAATTCCTCGTCCAGCTCAAAACGTTATGGAGGAAAGGTGTTTTGAGTTTCGCAAGCCCTGTGCAACATTAAAGGAAGAGTAGTAACTTTCTCCTATCAAATGTTTAAGAGCTACATCTTGCATTTTCCAGGTCTAAGAACTGAGCTATTTAGACAAACACCATTTTAAATGCTTGGGTCCATCTCCCTACAAATGCCCAGTGTCAAATAAACGCTTTTGTATGCCTTTACAAACTATGGCAAAATCTGTCAGCTATCTGCATTAACGGACTTACAAAAAATTTTTATCTTAACCAAGAATCAAAAGTATATCCAAAAAGTGATGAGCATAAAATCTTTCTGAATGGAACTTCATTCTTTATGAATCCATAAAATGTTTAGGTAGTGGAGTGCAGTGATTGAGAGACAGCAGCATCTTGCTTTGACACACTCAAAGAGACCCTACTTGAAACCAGAGTGGGAAGATAACATTCTCACACACAGGAAACAGGATGTTCCAGGACAGATGAGTGACTGAAAGGGGGGAAAAAGGCATGTACTGATAGCTGACCTCAGAGGCCATAATCTCAATAGGGTAATGAGTAAAAACTATGTTAGCAAAACAGTGGAGAGTCTGAAGGGATAATGAATCCAGCTGTGGTGCCACCAACACATGGTGTTGGTTATTGCTGTGGTTATTTTCTGAACAACCCAACTATCATTAAAGTGCTCTTCAGGGACTCAGAAGAGAGATAAAAATGGAATTTTTTTTTTTTTTTTTTTCCTGACAGCAGTGGCAGACAAACTAAAAGATGAACTAAACTGTGTTTACAAACACAGCTTCTTTCATATCCACCATGGCTTTAAATAGCATTTCACTATTTTAGACATGTTTCCTCCTTGTGCAGTATTTTCCTGGAAGTGCAGTAGACTGTCCTCAGCAGGCAGGGGTCCTTGATCTTGCTCAGGGAGTGCCCAGGAACAGCCTGCGCACAGGTTAAGCCCAGAGGTAACAAGCTTCTGGGTTTTTATGCTATGCTCTTTCTCCACACTTAGTCCATTCTGAGTACCTTTCCCTGACATCCTAAAGTGGATGGTTCTGCTGGGGCAGAGGCCTCCTGCCCGTAAAACAAAGAGAGGCCATGAGGCCAAAACAGAGAGGAAACAATGGAAGCAAGAGAGGAGCTTTAGGACTGTGTGGTGTGTTCAACCACCTACTTGTACTCTGTAGGTGAATGCACCAGACAGACCAACAAACACACCTCTACACATCTCTAAATGACCTTATCAGTTATTTGGGGGAGACAGCACTTGTGGCATTTGGTTAAAAACAGAGTGGAAACACTCTAGATTAGTACTTTGAAAGCTGAAACTCCGAAGACAGACATTGTACACAAAATAAAGCCTGACCAAGACACATTACACTGACAAAAACCTATCAAAAACTATTAGAATAAAAACACGAGCATTCCTTTGGTATTCCAGGAGTTTTAGAGACCTCAAAAACTCCAGGAAAGAGCAAGCCTCCTGTACATGATTGCAGCTCAACATTTATTTCTAAACCTGAGGATGAGAGCTGCAGTCAGGGTTACTCAGAAGGTGACAAATTAGGATTAGAAAGATAATACAAGTAATTCTTCACACTGGAGTGGCAGTAACAGCTATATTTAAGGTCAGGAAGACTGAAATGGATACAGTACCTGGAGAGTGGTTTTGTTGTGAATACTGACTGTTGGGGAGACACACTTACAAAGCTTAGTACCTATTATGCTGCAAAATTTATCCTGCAATGGTACGGGTTCTTCCATAAAAGCTGCATTTTCAGACTCTGATCAAAGATTTTGACACAGGTTTTAGCCCATGTATGTAAGTAATCCCATAGCTGTCATTTCTTTGAAAAGAGAATGAAAACAGTACTAGATTTTCTTCCTTTATAAATATGTTATTTTAAACATTTAAATGAAACAGAATCTCATCCTATTTCTCTATACAAAGGAACACTGTCACAATTTCCAAGCATATATAAATATTATTTCCAGCTATTTCTCATGTGCTATTTGAAGTAAAAGTACTAATCTCCTTGGTACAACAGATAAACTTATTAAAAAAAAGTTAAGGTTTGAAATCTTGGATATTGTACCTTTTGCAAGGCTAAAACTAGGTCTGAAAATAAGGCAAGTTTTCTATGTAAATGAAAAGAATCAAATATAGTTAAAGAAAATGTATCAGATACGTAAATTCCCTGAAATAAGCAGAAGACTCAAATGAGCAGGTAATCAGTAGACTGATTAAGACATTTGCTTACTGAATTAAGTTCTGTTTTCTTATTTACATTTTCTAATTAAGGCTAAAATAGTAACTTGCATTCTGTGAATTTTTAGTTGTGTAATTACTAGGAAATAATAATTGAATCTCTGAAAAAATTGTAGAACAAAGAACCTTTGAGAAAAATTATACCAATTCTTTAGTTATACAGAATGAAAATCCCTTTCTATTAGAATTATCCTGCAATTACTGCTAAATCTTTCCTCCTCTTAAATGTCTAAGAAATACACAAAGTGAACTACTCCAAAAGGATATATCCTCATCAAAACAATGTGCCATATCCAAGATGATGAAAACATAACTGAGTGTTGCTACATTTATGTTCCACTTCAGTTCATCAGTAATTCAAATGCTTCCATCAGTGTCAAAGGACCAATTAAGCCAACTTTTAGACAGTTTAACTGACCCCCTAACACACTCCTGTAAAAGAAAAGGACACATCCAAACATCTGAGCAGGAGTTAAGAAGCAGAGTCCCCAACACTGGGACGCCTTTGTGCTGAGGGACACACAGCTGATGGTTCCAGGAAAGGAATAATTACTCTCTATTAAATTCTGAAGATAAACTGATGGTAAATCTATCCATGCCCAGGATGTGGGGAGGTGAATCAAACACAGCAGGGTACAGTCGACAGCATCCAACTCCCTGGCTGATGCTTGTTAGAGCACAAGCCCATTCTGCACGTGAGTAAATACACAGCCAGCTTCCCTGAGCTTCAAATGATGCAAGTTCTGCTTTGGACAGGGAGGCTTCATGCAGGAACCCTACTGCTACCACATACTTCAGAGAACAGCAATGACAGGCAAAGAATCACCTCAGACACCCCCAAATATGTCCAAATTGTACGTACTGTCCACTGAGCTGCTTGTGACCAGGGATGAGCAAAGGCTGCTGAATGTGATGTGCGCAGCACGGGACAAACAGAAAATGATCTGCAGCAAAATTAGGGATGCACCCAAGCTTAGAAGTTATGAATATAATCCTACATATAAATACACTAACTCTTCCACTGCATGCTGCTATAGCAATTAATAAAACCACTCTGGAAGTACTTTTTCTTTCTTACTAGATGTTTATATGGACAAAAGGTGGACTTTCCTATTCCACCACTACTGCCTTCATATTGTTTTTAACCATCCTCACTATAACTAGTGAGAAAAGAATGGATTTTTACAGACCAATTCACAAAGACCATGAAACTCTTCAATTATTTAAACTATCAGAGAAGTGACCTTAAGCTGTACTCTCCCAGTGAAACATTTATTTTATAAAGTCTATGTATGTGTACACACTAAAAAGTGTCTGAAAACCAAAAGTAGCATGGAATTCACAAACTTGGCCTGAAAAGCAAATCTGAGCAAACTCCGATTATTGTTCTAATGAGTCTCAGTGGAGCACAGCATTTTTCACAAAATCCCATTAACAAAATCTCCGTAACAGCATTAAACACAACATGCCATGCTGCTGGGAATGCTCTTCCAGCTTCCTGCACATACAGGCTGTAAACTCCTCAGATCCCTGGAACCAAACTCCCCCTTCATCTTTTTCCATGTGGATACTAGAAGATGAGAAGGATGACTGGCTAGTTAGGACTGGGAATTAATTTTTTTCCCTACTTTTCTTTTCAAGATTCTGCTCTAATAAAAAGCCACCTCAGAGACACCTTACACACTGTGAGGGCTCTGAAGGGGCTTAACAGAAAGGGATCTAAAGTGTAGAGAGCTGGGCACCTCAGAGCTCCCATCCCAGGAAATCTGGTGTCACCCTCTCGGGCAGCTCTGGAAACATCCAGTGAGGGAACTGCACAGCCTTCCTGCAGGAAAAGAGTCAGGCCACAACAAAGCATGTTTCAGTGTGCAGGCTATCCCAGATCCAAACTTTGTCCAGCAGCTCTTTGCTTTGTCTACAAAAATCAGTTTCAAAAGTCAAATATTTAAGCTTTATGTAGGCAATAATGATATTGTAGGTAATACGGATTTACACAACCTGCTTTTTCATCAGGCTTTTAAGTCCTACATATTTGAAAAAAACCCAGGACACATAAATGCTGCAAGTCTAATAAAAATCAAGTTAGGCAAATTTTTAAGTAGTCTGGTGAAAATTGAGCCCAAGATACCATCTGATAGCAATTTCTACAGTTTATTTGTTCTGCCTATTACCCTGATTGGAATGCATAGAATTTTTTCTGCTTTCTAGCAGGAACTGGCCAGGTCAAGACTGACCAGAAGAACAATTATAGTCATTTGTTATAATTACTAAACTGAGGCAAGAAAACTAAGTCTAGAGGTTTGGTTCAGGCTAAAAGACAATACTTCTTTCTCTTGCCTAAAGGGAGAGGCATAATTGTCAGGAAAAGACAAAAATAAAGAGACAACCAGACATCCTTTTGAAAAGCACTGATAATAAAGCAAGTTAGAGTCCCACAGGGAGCTGTGCACCAAGAGAGAAGGGAAGATGCATGGCCATGTGCCCTGCTTTGCCCCAGGTCACGAGGAGAACATTCTCCATCTTCTCTTTGCCTGCCTGAGACCAATGTCTCCTATAAGCTTCTAAATGAAGACGAATTAAAGAGAGGTCCTTAGTCTGTGAGTTTGTGTTCCAACAATTTAAATTCTTCTGTTCATTCCTGTTCCAGTCAAAGCTCACCAATTCTGTCCCTTCAGCAAATCACACAGATATTTGTGTGTTTACAGATATTTCCTACAGATATTTGTGTTTACACACACCTCCCATGGGGCAAAAGCAGAAATCTCCCACTTAATTTAAATCTAATCCCAGTGACATAGGCCAGCAAATCATCCCATGAAGCTGCATTAATCAACTCCCCTGGGAGTAAACCAGATTTACACAGATCTGGTAGAGACTGGACAAGACTTTGCTCACTTGCATTGAAAGAAGTAGTTCCACAAGCACATTTCCCGATCTCACAGCCTTGGAGTAATTTATTTGCAGTTTTTAGGTCTGAAAAGGTGGTGTTTCATAGGCAGAGTTGCAGGTGGCCAAGTGGAAGAATTGGCAATAGTTTGGTTCTTGTTGTTTTGGATTTTTTTTTTACTAAAGATGAAAACAGTTACATTACATTTAAATTGCTGTGAAGATTAAAATCCATAGATCCTGTGTAATAAAAGCTTACCTAGAAAGAGCTTTGACATTTAGTTTACAAGTGTGCTGTCATGTTTCTTTCAAAAGCTTCTTAACTAAATTGTTTTGAACAGTACCACTGTAATACAGTTTTATATCTAGAAATCAAACTTGCAGAGATCATGATTATTTAAAATATTATTTTGAAATGTCATAAACCCTCTTAAGTATATGCATAAAATCAACTTTACTATCAATTAAAGGAATCAAGAATATGTAATTTTATTCGACTTGTGACTCCAGGCACATCAGCACTCTGCTTGTTGCAGGAATTCATGAATGACACAGGAACTACACCTGCAATACACACAAAGCTTTGACAACTGCACACATATTTCTATTACATGCTAAGTAAGCAAAGAATTACATTATTTACCCCTCTGAAGCAAATTCAGACATTTGGATTTTAAGTGATAGAAAAGGACTTCTAGAACTAATTTTTTTCTTTATTTTCTTCACTTTTACAAAGCATCGTCCAGGATTTACTTCTGGTTTGTCACTGGTTCCCACACAGGGATCTTGGCATATCCTAAATGGATCCTTCCTAAGGAGGACCACCAGGAACAAACTCTCTGAGCACAATCAAATAGAATGACCAATTTCACACAAAGTGAACAGAATCTATTTTATTGAAAGGGGAATCTAGAAAAATACTATATAATCCCATAGTCTGCAATACGAACAATGAGCTTTGACAGGCAGAGAGAATTATTTCTCCAGGCAGATGTGATTAGGAAGGAAGTAAAAAAGTGAAAGGAAGCAAGCTCAGACTGTGTGAGACTGGATTGCAAGGGCTTTAAGGTGCAGAGTGCGAGGAGGTTGGAACAAATCTCAAACTAGTAAAGAAAAAACATCCAGGGTACAATTTGTAGCAATAAAATGAATAAATAAATGTTATCATCAGCATCAAAAAGATCCTCACAGCATCCACCTGTATTCCCTCAAAGGCAGCTTATTCATCCCTGATACCAAAGACAAAGCCTTCAGTATTTTCCCTTTCATTAACCTTTGTAACATTTTTTTCTTTTCATTCTGACTACAGATGTATGCTTTGGAAATAGGTTGTCAAAATGCAATTCCTTAATTCATTATATACTGCAGAAAGAAAAGACAACCTCAACATTTGAAATTTCCATGTTCTAAAAGGTTTTCCATTTTAATCATGTCAAGCTAGATGAATGGAATTCAAATGGAGAAAATTAGACTACATTTGGGCAGGTGTACATTTAGATTTTTGCTTTTCATTTATGGCCTGAAGTAGTGAGGGATTTTGTCTGATTTATTCACACACTCACCCCAAAACCACAAAACAGAAGGTGGCAGCATTTCAGGGGAAAAGAAAACCAGGATGATAACAGAGAATTTAGAGACTCAAAATATATCTTGTTTCTTTGATACCAAGATTACTTAAAGAAAATACCTCAACAGAGCCATGCTGAGCTAGAGCTTCCTAGTAATCTTTGGACCATTTGGAAATTCTGGCAACAGTGTGAGAATAACACATAACCTTTAATTCCAAAGGAGATTTTCCTTCAGTCTTTAGCATCATGCAATGTAGAAATACAGGTCTGCTGAAAAGCTCCTGGGAATAAAAACCATCTTTTCCTTTACATTTTAGGATGACGAAAGCCTGGTTTAATCCAGGGCCATTTTAGAAAGGACATTTCCTTGACTAAAAGCAATCCACAACAAAACGAGGGGAAGAGCCGTGAGTGACATGGTAAAAAACAAAAAAGGTTACACAGATTATGAGTTTTATAGGCAAGGAGAAAAGTAATAGAATTTTTATCTTGCATTAAGGGGAAGAAAAAGCATCAGCAATAGAGGGAACAGAAAGACGTATTTTACAGCCTGAATAAACTTAATGTAAATCACACCAGATACAACAGAACTTCTTTTTTAAACTCTTCAACAAAATGAGAGCTTTTCAATTTTTAAAAAACAGGTTTAACTGTCTTAGCCAATCTGTGCTAATTGAATAAAGACTGAAGCATTTTCATTTTTAAAATTGCATTAGAAGAATCCCAAGCCCTCCAAGCCTTTGGGCACAGTAGCGGTCACACAAACCCACTTAAAAGAACACAAAGCAGTTTGCAAATTACTGTGTACAAGAGGAAGTTTGCAACATGTCTATGAGAAAAACAAATAATAAGAAATGCAGCAAAAAGTTTGAAAATGGCAAGACAATACTTCTGTTCCTTCAGGCACAGGAATTCAGTGTACAGAATATTCACAGGCTGGAGCTAATACTGCCAGAATTCCACCTTGCAGAGAGAGGGTGACTGGCTATTAGAGGGTCTAATATTACAGATTAGAAGCAGCAACAGTTGAGAAAAGTTCTTAAATAAGGCCAGATATTTTCCACAAACAAGGGAGATTCAAGCATATTTAATTTCCAGACTAGACATAATTTTTTTATCAAGCAGGTGTATGGTAGCTCACTCAGCTATAAGTGTACTTACTTTGCTTTTTTTTCCCCCCAAAGTGTAAATTCTTCATTAAATACTTCAGGGTTCCTTTTCTGCCCTAAGTCATGCCGGAAAATCCTGCTAGATGGGTGCCATAGCTACAGAGGCAGAAGACCACATTTTGTATGCAAGTTTTGTACACTTGGGGCTCTGTTTATCAGTAGTGCAAGGAATTTATCTGGATTACAATGACAACTTGGTCAGATTTTGGTATCTGGACCAGGCTGGGGTTACTACAGAGTAAAGCATTCAACGAGCTGCAGGAATGACAGAACATTCCTCAGAGGATGCTCTACAGTGCTGACAAAGGGATTTTCCAGAGCAAAGCCATCAGCTGCATGGAACACAGAGAATAAAGGGGTTCAAAAATGGAAGGATCTCTCTCAAACTGGCATCTGAACACCCAAATTAATTAGTTTGTTCCAGCCCCACCAGAATTCTAATAGTTACTGCATCTGAAAAGGAAAAGACAGTCTGGAGGAGAATTTTTCCCTCTTATCCAGGCAGGTACACCCTCAGTAGCAGAGTTTAGCAGACAATACTTGGTACCACAAAGAAAGACAATTCCCTTGAAGCCCTCAGTGTTTACAAAAGTGTCCAGCATTAATCTGTACTTTATCTCCTACTGACCAGGGCCATTTATCTGAAGATATTAAAAATGCAATCCAAGAACAGACACAGCCCTTATCAACCTTCTATCCCTCTGCCATTTTGTACAATTCCTAAGGTTAATGATTCATATTAGAAATTAAAGAATATAAGTACCATGACAACAAAACTCCCAATTCTACTTTCTGGACTTCCCACATTGCATCTGTGCCTAATGTATCTGGGCTTCCTGGGACAATGGTTCCTCTCATGACTGAGTGAGCCCAGAACAATGAGATGTGTTCTCCACTTTTGTCACGGAACACGTACTGCTGCCGTTCACCAGCCTGCCTCTCTCTGTGCTGTGTAGCACATGCTAAGAACAGGAAGGAAGAACAGAAGCTAAGCTTTAGATATTTTGCACGTGTATTTGGATAGGAAAAAAAGCCAAACCCTAAGAGAGCTGGAATAAAGCAATATGTTTTGGACAGAATCCTCCGGGGAATTTTACTCTCCCAAACCATCTTCTGTCTGTTGTTTATGCATCCTGCCATTGAGTGTTGTACAACTGAATGCTCCACATACTTCTGTCAGCCTCTCATCATCCCCTTCTCACAGCCATCTGAAATGCCATCAAATTCTGGAATGATTAAAGTAGGGATTTCTCTGCTTGAGGACAAAACAAACAAGCTCCTTTCCCGGGCTGAGCTGCAATTCACCAGTGCTATGGTGTTACGCCAGGTTGACAAAACATAACAAAGTTACAAAAAAAGGAATGAACCACAAACATTTTTATCTGGTCAGTTTGGGTTCTCCCACATGAACTAATTAGCCCACTGTCCTGGGATGCTGCAGGCTTCCTGGGTTATCTGAAATCCATTTATTCTGTCACGTTCTGAGACTTCACAGAGATAAACGATCACAATGATGTAACAAAGTACCGTTTGGTGGTGGGGTTTCTTCTCTGTGATTCTGCTCTTCTGAATACATGGAGTCACCAAGCAGTGCTGATTATAAAAACTCACAAACAGAGGCTCCACTAGTTGTACACAAAATCCCCTTGGTAAAAATTTTTTGAACTTTGAAAAAAATCCAACTGATGAGTACCATTTCTTCCCAAAGCTGTGCCTCACAAATTACTAGTGGCAAACAGACCAAAATTTAGAAAAATGCAGAAAGAAGTGATCCTGTGAAAAAAGGGGTTTTGTTCAATAAGTCATTACTACAATAAAAAGAGAATACTCATGCATAAGAGCACTCATTGATACAAGATGGAAAAGGTTGCTTAGCAGTTTCTATGATGTCTCTTTTTGCTCTGCTTATACATTCTGCTTACAGAGAACTTGAATTTCACAATAAGGCCCACTTAATTTAGAACGTTTATAAAAGAAAATGTTTGCCATTAATAAAGGTCAGGCCTAATTTTTCTTAAGCACCTTAGTACAAACATGGAATTGACCACACTTAACCAAATTGCATTGCAATTGCTTCAATGGTGTATCCCTCATCAGGGAAGAATGAGGTATACTTGGATTATTTCTCATGTAATATCATCTTGCAGTCATTCACTGCACTTTGCTTATCTCTGTAGCATGTAGCAGTAAGCAGCTTATGGATGTAGTCCATTAAAAATATGTTTGCTTCAGTCTTCTGTATTATATCAATAAGGAGATACAGATTTAAAATCTGGAGCTAGAAATGCAAACTAAATCATCCTTTTCAGCCAAAGTAAAAGGTGAACATCTTATCTAGGTTATCCAGGTCCCATCAATTTGTAGAGGTACAAAGAATGTAATCCTCTCTTGTTCTAACAGATCTCAGACACTAAAGGCTCTGTAGCATGCCCGGTGCTCTCTTAGAGTTTGAAACATTTAATTTTCCTCTAATAAACCCAATCAACAGTCTTCCAGTCATTGTCAGTGCAGCAAGGGCAGACCTCCAATCATTTGCCTTAAGGAAATCTATTCTATATATTTATATATCATGGTGTTAAATCCTAAATACCACATCTCTCACACACTTCAAACTCCAGTAACTACAGGGGCACTAACAGCAGGCTGCACCCTAAATCAGTTCTGGGGGAATTAAACTGCAACTGTAAACAAGCAAGGTCACTAATGAGCTGAGACAGAAAACAGAACTGCTGGCTGCCTTTCAAGTTCAGAGGAGTGTTCAAATAGATGTGTTATACTTGAGAGCAGAGAACTAGATCAGTATAATAATTAATTCATTGTTTATCTGAAAGTTGTTAGAAATTTCAAGGGTAATATCCGGAATGCAGGAAATTGGAAGCTGTGTCCATTCTGTGATCCAGTATTTATCACAGCAGGGGACTCAGGAGCTGTCACTGAGGTCACAGTTAGACACTCAAATGTGAAGAGACAACCATCTCAACACAAAGAGCAACTACACATTAAAATCTATTGCAAATGCATCAGAAACACAATGTCATGTTAATCCATGTGTAAGAAAATGACTTTGGTGCCCAGAAGTCATCTTTGCTACCAAGGGGAATTGCAAATGGTGTCCTGCTGACATTTGTTTCTGTAAAAAGAAAAATCAAGAGGGGACCAAGGCACATGCTCTCTACTGGGACAAATTCAGAAGGGGAAAGAAAAACAGCAATTATATAAGCAGAAATGTTCTGACAGATTAGTACAATTTCTCTATACCCTGAAGCAGTAATCTTGCAAAAAGCCTCTGAATTATTTTTGGCAGATCTGCTGGCCAGTGGGAAACATGTACACATGACCTTCAGATTACAGGCTGACACAAGACTGTGGCTGGACAGACATGATGCAGATTTAGGGAGCTGTTCCCTGGCCCAGTAAGTCAGAAAGTTCCTAGTAAGTCCACAAAACAAATACATATTTTTTTCTCTTCATTTTTTAGTATAAGTATCAAAAAATCCCCCAAACCCACAAGTGATTAGAGATCTTTACTAAGCTCAGAACTTTATATTGCTTTATGACATCTTACTGTGTCAGTGTATTCCAATGTGCCGTTCCAAGGGGAAATGTATGACACTGGCTTCCAGGCAGTGGAAAAGGCTTCTCAAAGAAAGCACAAGAGAAATGTTCTGTCCCAATCACCTTCCTTTCAGGTGGGCAAACATGAATGAACTTTTAATTTCCTCTGTGCATCAAAGACTGAGTCACCTGGTTTGCTCAAGCAAATCACAAAGCCACCTTATGTTTAATCTGATACTCTTCTCCACCCAGAACAGATCTCCTTTGCACCATGGGATCTGTCTGAAGCCAGACTTATTCATGAAGTTTGCCAATACATAACATAAGCAGCACTGCTCTCAGGAACATGCTCTTTCACAGCAGTTAGACTTTTGAAGCTCTACCAGTGTTAATAGAACAAATAAGCCTTTGTCATTTTTTATTTAGTGGTATTAAAATAAATACCTTGATACCTAGGCAGCCAACAAGAAAAGCAGGGTTTACTGTGATAAAACAGACAGAGTATGAAGGAATCTGTCCTTTAAACTTGACTTTAATATCAGTGCTTGTTAATTTCTTTTAGCTCTCCCTTACCGTAAAGGCAAAAGCTGGGGACTCAGAGCACACAAGGACTCGACTTGTACTCCAGGTCATCAGAATTCCAGCTGTTAAGGTGATCCTAAAATTGTTACATCAGTATTGAAACAGCATTATGTATTTCATTAGAGAAGCAGTTCCAGACATCACTCCCTTCAGATAACCTTAACATGCACACATTTCCTGTATGTGACATAGGCACCACCGAAAGTCTTGTGCTAGTGTGTGTTTTATGCTAAGACCAATATTAATATTACTTATGCAAATCTAAGCATAAGTAATTGAACTGAAATTCAAGCTTCCATTTAATGAATTCAACAAAAAATTATGTATTTTTTCTTAAACAAAAAACAAAACCGAAACACCCCCACTGAAAACAGGTGGGTTTCTTTTTTCTTTCCCTCCATCTTTTAAAATAAGTGCTCTGATTTATTGTTTCAATATTTCAAATTATCTAGAAATATCTGAGTACATGCCCTTATGCCTGTGGGGTCTTATAAAATTTGACATTTAAAAGCTGGTAATAAAGTATTTAAAATTATTTGCCCCTTAAATTAAGATTAAATATTCCCATTTAGGCAAATTCTCACAGACTTGTATAAGGCATGCCAGCTGCAAAATCTGATCCTAAAAATCTTAGACTATGAAGTATTAGGTCTCAGTTTTAGGTCTTGGTTGGCTTACATTGCCTACAAAATCAAGGCTAGAGACAATGAGGCAGGCTCGAAATAAAATGAAATCTCAAAAAATGCTTGCTTCCCTGTATATCCTTGTATTTTCCCACATACGGTATGTTAAATCTCCATATTCAAGCTGCAAGTTTCAAAGCTGGTATTACACTTAGTTTTAAATCCTTGAAAACAGAACTTTACTAAGGAAACTTTGACAGACCTTGAACAACAGCACCTCACAACTCCTTCATAATGCAACCTGACTGCTATCGATTTAAGGCTGCTCTGTATTCCACTTAGCTCTGCCTCTTCATTTGAGTTTCTTGTATTATCCTCACTAATTAAACTGGTTTTGTGGTAGTGCAATGACAGGTGAGCAGTACCTTCTGAATACCCAAGTATTGGGCCCTCTTCAGGGGCTGGTTCCTGTGACTGCTAATGATCAAGTTGTACTATAGGGTACTTTTGCATCACTGAACACTTCTGGGTCAGGAAGAAAAGGTGACAACACAGGACTCTTGTGATGTTCAGAGAAAGAGAGACTTCCTTTTGTCTCCACCACTCTGCATTCCTGGATGGAGTATCAGAGCAAGGTGCCAGGAGCGCAAGGTTTCTTTGCAGCCAGTACTCTGCTTCTTAAGTTCAAAAGGTGACAAAGTACCACACAGGTCTGTGTCACTGGATGTTTGTCCTTGTGCTGCAAAGTTTTCCAGGGGAATATGGAATATCACTGCTGGAGCAGTGCTCCCAGCGAACACCTCTGCTCAAAGCAAATGCTCCTCTCCCACCAGTAGCTCCTGTAAGCACTGAGTCACCATACATCATCCTTGTATGTCACACCTAAAACCTCTCCATAGTATTTTAAAATCCTGCCAGGCAAGATCCAATGGGAACTGTACAACCTCCCTGGAAGGTCCCTGCACAAGCTTTTATTTGTTTTTATGTCTGGTACATTACTGCATTTACCAGTGAGCCCCTTCAAGTTTTGCCACACTGGAAAGATGTCATTGTGAGTCCTAATGATTACTGAGTAAAATGGTTTAAACAGCATTCATTAATAGGAATAGAATTCATTTCAATGCTGCCATGAAACTGTCTTTGCTGCACCATGATAACAGTTCGAGTTCTGTGGGGTTTCTCTCCCCCAGCAATATGGAAGAATAATAGAAGGAACAAGAGTGGCAGCAAAAGAGTACTTAAGCAATAAAAATTCTTTGGGGTCACTGAGCCAGTAAAATATAATAGCTGCCAAAGGATGGGATTTACACTATATTTGACCAATTTTCTTTAATGCAATGAACATTCTGATGGTAGCATTTCTTCAATACTTCCATATAACTTTGCTGGTATCAAAATGAGATTTTTTTTTTCATCAAAGCCTTTCACAGTTAAGTTAATAAATTTTGTTTAAATTTCAAAAGAAAAAAAATATATATCTCAAACACACCATATCAAGAGTCCCCACAACAATGAAAAGCTTGGTTTTATCATGTCATTTTCACAGAATACTAGAGAAAAAAATGTTTGTCACCTTTAGCTACTTAGCTGCCTCTTTTCAACTACCTTGACATTAGCAGGAAACAAGGATAAATCTTGGCTTTTAGCAAGATTTAGTATCAATTCATCAACTGTATTTGAGAAGCTTACTAGGTGAAAATGTACCCTAAGAGCATAAAAAAAAAAACCAAAATCCCTTAATAAATTTCCTGGCACATTCCAGAAAGAGAAATGCTACACGAATTATTTTTAAAAATGTACAATTTAGTTTCATATCAGCATTTCATTTGCCATCAGGAGCCTGTGTTAGAAAGGAATTTCCCAGTGCCCCCATCTTCCCTATGCTTCAGTTCCCATCACACAGCAGGTTCCAACCTGGTGCCAAAAGCCAAGTTGTGTTCCATACTGCCACTTGCCACGCCTCAAAATCACTTTGTCATTTCCTCTGTGACTTGTCTCACATTAATTCTTTTGTAGTTTGTTTCCTTTACCAGCAAGTAAAGGCCTGCAGCAATGGAGGCTCAGGCCTGCCCTACAAATGTGCACAGCACGAGGTCCAGGACCACTTCTAATTCCAGAAAGCTGCAGAACAGGGATAGCTCAGGTGACCCATTTTTCACTACTGTAATCTCAAAGGATACAAAACTAAACTGTCATTCCAAGAAAAATGATCTTCATTTTAAAGCCATTTCTTCTTTCCATTACAATCTACTTTTTCTAATTTATTTATTTATTTTAATGAGAAGGACTGGGAGGAAAGAATAAAATCACTGCAATTACTGTTCTACTACTAAAACATGGTGGGTTTTAAAAACACATTGCTTCAAAAGAAAAGCTGGTCTATATCTGAATGCCAGAGCACTCACCCTTTAATCCTAACATGTGTAGTCTCAGGAGGAAGGCTTAACATTTTCTAGGCAGTTCTGTGCTAAAGATCTCACCCTACACAGCACATCCCAAGGACGGCTGAACACAAAATCTGTACCACAAAAAATGGTCCATTCTCTGCCCATCTGTAGCCACTGCAGTCCCTCACGAGCTGGGGGATGTGAACAAAAACACTCATTAAAGCACATAGGCAGCAATACAATTTGCCCTGCTTTGCTTTGTTTAGCCCCAAAGAGCAAATCAAAGATGATGATATGACCGTAATGTGGCAAAACACCCAAGGCAGATGGCAAGATTTAGAGGTAAGAGGTAGGCTTCAAGGAACAGAGAAGAGATAACAGGAAATCATTTATCCTTGAGTAAGGCAAAATTTGTAATTATTTCAGTAAGGTTCTGATTCAGGAAAACATTTAATCATGGTTGTTTCCTCAAGTGCATTCATGGTATGCTGAACCAGGGGTTCCACCTCTGCAGGGAGGCACAGGTCCTTCAATCACAGTGCAAAGGTGAGGCAATGAAAGGAATCAACATCACCTGGTCTCTTTGTATGTAAAAATTGCTAAACTTGTTTTACAAGCCCTGTGATTTCCCAGCATTAAAATACTTTATACACTTACAAGATGGTCAGCCTTTCAACTAACTATCAAACTCAACAAGGCTCTTCCCACATTCAAAAAATATCATCAGAATCAATGCACTTCAACATAAGGAAAGATTATCCTTGTGGAACTTGCTGGCTCAGTGGATGTTTTCTGAGCCCCTCTAACCAGGCCATTTCAGCCCACTGCAGTCCTTCCCCTCTCATTCTGAGTAAGGCCGGCATGCCAAAGCCAGTGATGCCACTGTAGGAGAGGAAAAGGAATCCAGCACGGATCTGTTGGGGGAGGAACACTGTTCAGAACAGCAAAGGCACCTAAAGGGAGATCACCACAGCCAGCACCCAGTGCCCCAGGGAAGAAAACAGCAGCCCTCCACAGTCCCCAGGGCAGAAGAGCTGGAAGCTCCTGAAGCAGAAAAGGGGACCCTAATGAGAATCTGCCCTGTTGGATGTGAAAAGGTGGTGCTGAAGGATTCTTCCCCATCTCCACTAAGAAAGGGTCTCCTCTCCTTTCTTAAGGATGTGGGTCCTCTGTAGCAGTTCATATTCCCCAAACGCATGAGCTTTGTAGTCACTGAACAAGCGAGTTCAGAAATCCAAACACCTCCAAAATGGGACTAAAACTCATCAAATTTTTAAATCAGTGTTAGGAGCTGCTGTGGTACAAACAACACATGAGGCCTCAAGGAGTGGCTCTGATGGAGGCTGAGCTCAGCCACAGCATCCAGTAGGTTGGAATGCCACAATCCCAGGTGCCCCCAGCTCACCCACTGAGAAGCACAGATTGCACTCCAAGCTACTGCTGCACAGAAATGTGTGTGCCCTGGCCTGCATTAAATAATCAGAGAACAGATTGCTGACGGTATTGCATGTGCTATTGCCTTAAATCACCCTCACATTAAAGAACAAGTGGGAAGGAAAGTCTGCACTGAAATCCATGAAAAAAATTCCTGCCATGTGGTCCTTCATGCCAAAGGGAGAGTTGGGCTCCGGATTTGTATGTTAGATATTTTTATTTTATAAAGCTGATCTTTAATTAGTGCAGTAGATCAGCCACAGTGAGGGATGCTGGAATGACTAGTAAAGTGCCCCCATCCAAAATGTGCTCATATCAAAGGAAGAACAGATGGCTTAATAAACAATCTATTACGCAGCACAAGGATTTTCCACAATATACCAATTCTCTTTACTATTGGAATTATTAATTTCCTGGGACATTTGTAATCATAGCTGGTTAAAAAGTTGTCTAGACAAAGCATTCATTTCCAAAAAATTGTGGCATCTCTTTACTCAATTCAAAGCTGACTGCAAGAATAAAGCCTGGAAACACTGCTCTAGAATACTCTTCCAATTCAGTATCACAGCTTTGATAGCACAGGAGAGAAGGAAGGTGGTTATATCCATCAGGAACAGATGGAGATCACAGTCTTACAGTAAATTCCTTGTGGATGAGCTCTCCAAGGGATTCTTTGAGAACAGAGAAAATGGTTATTTCTAGAGACTGTGCATTCTACTTTGACATAAGCCTCATTCCAAAAATTTATATTTAGTACATCAGTGAGACCTCAGTTCAGATTTTTCAGGTCTTTATTACCATTTTTGCCATTAAAGTAGCACTCCCTAGGTTTTAGAGATTCAAAATGAAAATTTTCTTCTTGCAAAGGGACCAGAAAAAAATAATAAAAACTAAGTAACATGGCATAAAGGTTGTCCCAAAGTGAAGTTCTATGAAATAGTCTACTGAACTCCATCCAGAAATGAAAACACTCCTCTAAGAAACAACTACTTTTTAAAATATTAACTTACTCTCTTATCATCTTTCATTTAATTCTTCAAATCAGACTGAAAAATCTGAATAAAGATCGTATGAACTCTGTTGTTTTAGAAATAAAAGTATATTCTCACACTATTTTGAGACCTGAACAATGACATCATACATACAGGATGTTTTTTTACTCATAGTTCTCTATTTCCAAATGGATGTAATGACAAGGAATATTAACTGTGCTCCAGTTTCCACCTTCCCAGCTGCTGAGGTTCTCAGGAATTAAAAGATCTCATGAAGACACAAATAATCATCATGTATCACTCACAGCTATATCTAAAAATAACCATATTTGAGCAGGTGCAATTAAATAAATTCTAGCAAGCTGATGCTGTAAAACCACTTCCTATATTTTAGTTTTTCCTCTGGAAAATTTGTATATGCCTAAAACTCTGTCGTATTACTGTGTGCTGCCTATTAAAATAACTACTAACCTGTGAGAGGGGGCTATAGGAGGAAGGAGTCTTGGACATTACAAACTTTTCCTTATCTTGCAAAGGGATGAAATGATGACCAAAAAGATGCTTTGGGAAAAGAAAAAAAACAAAACAAAAACAAAACAAAAAAAAAAAAAAAAAAACCAGAAAAAAAGACAGAGATAGGGGAAGGAGTAAAAAACCATCATATTAATTGTGAGCATAAATAACAGTCTCATATTTCGCCTCTCACTCAGATGAAAATCTTTGAACTGTCTCCTGCACTCCAAGTGAAATCTCTCAATGCAATTATCTTTTTCTTACAAATTCTTCTGCTAAAGTTGGTTTTATTTGGCTGATTCGGAGGAGAAACAGAAAGATAAACACTCTTTACAGTCCACTAGTGAAGGCACTTGCTTGGGACAGAGGAAAAGAAGGATTCAATTTCCCATTCAAACAACTATTTCAATATTTCTACAAAATACAGCACGGGAAGAAAGTGATAAAAAAACCATCTTCTTGAGCAGTGTGCTTGTTTTGGATACTGAAGACCTCACCTGAGTCCTCCCTAACAAGGAAGTCTCTTGATCCTGATCCTCCTGCCTGCCCACACCCCGGACTCTGTCCTTCATGTCACAGCTTTGTCCTCTTGTGACCAGGAAGGACAACTCAAGATTGATGGAACTGCTGCATTTAAAGTAGAAAATTGCCATTACAGAATGAATCTACATAAAATAATCTAGAGCTACTGAATAATTAGATACATATGGGTTAGACTTTGAACTCATCCCACAGTCTGGAAAACTCCGCAGAATTCAATAAACTACATTGATTTGCCTCTACATCAACTACATCAATCTAAATCTGATTGATAAGAGAGCTACAGGCTATTTTTCCCCTCTTATCCGTAGTGCAGAATGCACCTGCTTTCACAGGTACTGAAAAAATATTCTAATTATTTTGTTGTTGTTTTCCCATGTGTAAAAAATTCTAAATAGAGGATACACCATCATCTATTCTCAAATTATATCTAAATACTGAATTACAACAGCCTTAGACTGTTTGCTCTAAACTATTTCTAGAGGTAGGCAGAACAGGATAATTAAAAAAAAAAAAGCATGGTTTCTGTCCATTTAATTAACATCTGGTAAACAACCAAATGTTAATGAACATTAAGCATTTGGCAAAAAAAAAAAAAAAGGTAAAATGCCTTGAGAATATAAAGTACCCAAAACAAAGAAAATAAAAAACAGATAAAAATTGGAGTTGTCAGCTCTGTCAGGGAACAGTTCTGAATAGGAAAAGGCCACCCAGTGAAGATTAAGGACAATTACAGCAGAACTTTGCCATGCAAACACTTCCTTGCACTGAGCCTGCTTTCCAGGCACCTCGAAAAAGAGAAGGTAACATTCTTTTATTCTGCCAATTTATAAATACTCTTTTATATACTTCCAAGTCACCTCTGTGCTGTGCTTCCTTTGTAAATGAAACAGATTAGAGGAAAAATTGCAGTGTATTACATAAAACAGAAAAATATCTAAACCTATTAAATCAAGAAAATAAGAGAATATGTGGATATATACAAGAATATTTGGACATGTATATTCATTTTCAATTAACAGTCAGGTCTATACATTCATTTTTCTAAGGATTATGAGAAAATTCTGTATCCACAAAAAAGATCTGGACCACCATTAGTCTCCCTATAACTTTTTTTTTTTTTTTAAACAGAAAACCAAGTAAACCTAGTAACAGTCTTTCTACAGAAGACAGACCATTTTTTCTGTTTCAAAGCATGGTCTAGAAATTCATGAGAAAAAGTGTTTTTCAAGGGAGTTAAAAGCATAAATGTTAGCAGCTAAAAATAGTGTAAAGGAAACCGAATTCCGAGACCCCAAGTGGGATTCTGGGAAGATGGTTTTCTTTTGCTATTTCTCCCCTTTTCTTCCCAGTTTTACAGATAAACAGAAGTCTTAATAAAAGATGATAAACCTCAGCTTTACAACCCTCATCAGACACTGTAAATATTGTCATTTAATCTGTATTTAAGACACAACCCTGGGAAACAACAGAACAGGAAAAAAAAGGATGAGCTGTTAATAACATTTTCGTAGGAGAAACTGAACAAAAATAGAATAAACAACAGAATCACCAAGGTCAAAATAAACTTGTGGTTCAATGAATGCAATTTTTAGGACCCAGCATGGGAAGCTGTATTGGTAAGTCACAGCATCATGCCAAAGAAGATGAGGATTTCTCTAGCTGGTAGTGTTACATGGCAGTTTGCTGGATTATATCCCAACAAAAAATGAAAGCCATAAACAGTCATTTGGAAGATGGTGGCTGCAGAAGATTCACTCCAACTATCAAATAACCAGCATAAATTCTTACTCAATGTAATTGGGTGCAGTTCCTCAGAAACATTTAACACTTTGAATTACCTTACAAGGTCTCAGCAACAGAGTGGCTGGTATTCAATGACATCTAGAAACATCCAACACAATGGGAGCATCTCTAATACAAGCATTTAGGACTTCGCAAGTTCATAAGTTTCAGGAGACACTTTTAAAATTACGGCCCTATAGCAATATATTCTTTTTCGTGGATAATATGTAGAAGAATAAGAAGTTCCTTCTAAAGTAACTTAATAGTCTTTGAAACACTGGTTGGGTTTTTTTTTTCTTTACTATTTTCTAACTTCTTTTGCCCCAGGAACCGGATAACAGTATGGCATATATTTACTGAAAGTATTTCAGCCAAAATGACGACAAGTCAGCCCACTTTTACTTAAAGTCAACAGAAAACATGGAAATTCAATTTGCTGTTGTAGACCACAGTAAATGCACTAATTAAATTATAATGTCTGTGAACTTTATAAGCAAATGTTGTTGTAGGTTTCCATGTAAACATTAATGTTCAAATCAGTTTGGTAAAACTGCATTTCTGTCAGTAATCACAGATACTGCAACTCCTGAACTACATTTGGAAACACCCTCTTTACTCATCTTTGAACACAGAGTAAACCACACCTGAAACTTGTGTCCATTTCCAAGTGCAGGCCAAATACAATCTGTCCTAGTTGGCCAACACTACCCAATTCCACTTAATTTCCTTGGAGTCACTTTCGAACTGCCAATTTAATTTTCCATATCTGAATTGGTCTTTCTTTTGTTTTCTTTTTTGTTTGGTTGGGGTTTTTTTTGGTTTGTTGTTGTTGTTTAATTTATAAAATTCAACTATCAGAGACCTTCTTGTCCATGTTGCTTCCCTGAGATTTTATTCCCAAACTGTGTGGTGTTGCTTGTCCCTCAGTTCAAGCTCCTTCAGTGTTCAAGCCACGCACACCAAGTGAAATACCAAGTGATATATTGCACTGGGCATTAAACTCTACTTCCTTTGAAGTCACTAAGGAAAGTCCGTGAAGATTTCAGCGGAAGCCCTGGTGTTCACCTTCCAACACACCGACATGCCCCTGCTCTGTCCTGAGAATTATGATGGGTGTGGTTATATGCATGTGCCCAACAATGTTTCTTTTAGCCGAGCACAGTAAAAAGCAAACAAATGCATTGGCACAGACCTTTAGGATACCCTCAAGCTCACAGCAACCCTTCTCTCCAATCGAAAGCACTCCCCAGCATCTCCCTGCTTTACAGCTCCCTGGGAGCTCAGGCTCTCCTGGACATGTCACCTCTGCACCAGGGCTCAGACACTCCCCAGCTGAAAATGAGACTCCACCGCACACTCCCACACCCCCAGCAGGGCAGCATCACTGCAGATGTCTTGCTAAATGCAATCAATACTCCTACAAATGCCATCAATCAGAAATACAGAAAAGAACAGAACCAAAAGATGACACCATAAGGTTCTTATTATGGAAAGCGTATTATAACAGAGAGTAAAGCAGCCAAAGAGGCACGGTACAGGATATGGCAGAGAGGCTTGGCTTCAAGATTCCTCTTAGGCTTTGATGTTTAAATGAAGACAAGACAGAATCTGAATAACATTCTTGCTTAATCTACTAGAAAACTGTTTTCAGCAAAAATTGCTAATCAACCATAACAGGATTTTGAAGCAGAATTAGAATCTTAGCAAATGTGAGCCCAAAAGAGAAAAAGAGCCTATGTGTCCAGATTAATAAGATTAGAAAAAAATAAAAATAGAGAGGTGTTAGTACAGTAGAACAAAACCCTATTATGCACCATAATTAGATGTCAGCACACATTCTGTCAGCTTACATGCTAATTTTAATTTCTAGGGCAAACTGTTTTACATGTTTGGACATTTAAATTGATGCTTTACAGTCTAGTCATGAGTATCAGATCTGAAAATTAACCTCTTCTGACAGGCTATTATTTAGGAGTTGATTCTGCAACCACAAGTGAACCATGTTTGGATACAGCTGCAGTTTGGTCAGAGAGGGCATTTATCAGCCTGTCTGCATTTGAACAGAGGCAGGTACAGCTTAGGACAATCAATGCAACAGCCCTGCAAAGTTTCATTCACTTGAGGGATGACCTTGATTTACTCCATGGACTTCAAATTAGTGGAGTTCAGCAAAGTCACAGTCTACTACCGAAAGAAGAACTGCTCATTTGAATATCCCAAAATACTGAAGTTCATTCAAATATCCCTAAATACACTCAAATATCCCTATTAATTAAAGTAAGCACATCAACTAACAAAATACCACTGACATCCATCAATTTGCAAAAGATCATGTCCTGCTGCACCAATACTTTTTCTCTTGAGTGCTAAGAGAATTCATCCTAATTTGTACAGAACATGAGATCTCTGTCCCATTAGGGGGATGGACTTTTTGCCTTCTATGCCCTTTGAGCATGAAAGTATAAGAAAAACTTGAACAGGAATATTCAAGGCTTCAATTACTCTAAGTTCTATTTAGAGGAGAAAAAAATTTCCATTCCCCCTCCCATTACTCCCTGTTAACTTTATTCTATTTTCATCTGAGTATTTCAATCCAATGTCTCTGTAGTCTATATAAATTAACTGTGTACATATAAGAATGGTTCTGTTTTCCTGTTATTATAAAACATTGACGATGTTGATTTATAGCATCACTTAATGAAAAGGCACTCTGAGATGATGGTTGAGTGGCACTTTAATTTCATACAATAAAGTCTATGGTGCCACTGAAGTAAATTTAAATAGAAGAAAATTATTCCCAAGCACAGAAAAACAGTACAGTGCCATATTCTTTCACCCAACACAGATATGAGCTTACAAGAAACTTGTGTTTAGCTTTATGCAAGGATTTAAACTGATGTTAAAACAGTTTTGAATTTATGAACAATCACAAAAGATAAAATTATGGGTATTTTAAAAAGCATTAAACCAAAAGGCTGTTTAATGCTGAGGATCCTACACAGTGTTCATTTGAGAATTTCCCAAAGGCACTGGAATGAGAAACTAGTTTATTCTGGCTAATGAAAAACATACCTGCTAAAACACTTTCATATAACCATCTATTAATTGTATTTATTATTTTAATAAAATTAGTAGTTTTATTTCATAAAATTATTCTTTTATTAAAACCCCCATTGTTGTGTGGTTTCATGTGTATGCATGTTTGCTGTTTGTGATCTTGAAAATACTGATTTGAGACAGTCAGCCTGAGTCCTCCCCAAGTCCTCAAAAGAGGACCAACAGCAAAAAAGTATCTTTACTATGTATTGCAATAACTCTGAAGAATCAGGACTATTATGGAAATGCAAGTTGGATTCCATCTCCAAATAACCAGGATGTGCCAGCTAAGTTTCACTTCCAAAACCAATTTATTGGCAATGGTGCATGAACCGGGATGAACACAGCTTGATTTACATCTCACGCTGAGCTTGTAGCACTGAAAACAACAATAACAAGAAATCCTGAGGTGCTTTATTTGTAAATTAAACCAGTGTATCCCAGAACACTTGTCTGCAACACACATCAAATGCTGTAATTCTGCACACTCAGTTTCAGGTTATTTTATCTTTCACCCTAAGAAACAAAATACATTTCCCTTATGGGAAAAGCAGAACTCAAAAGCAGACAACTGGTCTACAGTGATGGCTTTTGTATTCTATTTCTGTCCATGTAAGAAAACAGCTCCAGTCAAGAGTTAATTATCCTTTCACACATAAAAAGAATCTTAATTATATGACACTATACTAAATCTCAGAGAGAGGTAATTTATAGGAGGTGGTAAAAATTGATGATGGCACATGCCCAAAGATGTTGTTTTGTTTCTGAACCTAACTGGAAGCCAGAGCAGTGGAAAAAAAATCCAAAAAAGTAAGAATTTAGGAAAGAGAACAGATGACAATAAAGCAGATTATGTGAACTGAAAAGTTAAAATCTAGATCAGGGTCTGGCTTTACTCCAGAACCTAAACTCACTCAAGTTTGGATTTTAATGAACTAGTATTTGTACAGATATAATCCATATTATTCCAAGTGTCCTTTCCAGGTCACCATCACTGAAGTATATTTCACCAGTCATTGCCATGCAGCTACTCTTAAATAAAAAACTGTTTCAAAAGGGAAAAAAAAATAAAACAAAGACCACTGGTCTGTACAGGAGTCTAAGAATATCCAAACAAACTTACTTGAATTATTCCATGAAATCAGTTGTGGAGGCAATAACCTAGCCTCAAAGAACAATGAACATCATCTCAACAGCAATAATATTTTATACCAACTGTCTGTGGAAAGAAAAAGAAATTATATTCCATCCAAATGCTTCAATGTTCAGGATTTGATCTGATTTAAGAAGATTGGGCCACTTTTCCTCTCTCCCTTCTGAGCATTCAGAATGAGGAGCCTTCCATTTACTCCTATAGAGAATGGCAGTATTTCTTGTACCTCCCTATGTTTTCCAGGGCACAGCTGTACTGCAGCCTCAGATGTTAGGAGGCTTGGGAAGATTTCTCATCTCTTGCACCTTGTGGCTCAAGCTTTCACTCTCACCTAATGCTGTGTCTGCTCTTTTAAAATTAACTCTGATTCTGCAGCACAGGTAACGGAGTATGTTTTTAAAAAGCTATAACACAAATTGTCTCTGCATATAACAACATTAAGGGAAAACTACTTTCATCACTTCAGGGCACTTTCTTTTGTATCATTATGAGAATTATCTTATTATGTTAATGTTTTGCACTGAAGTTCTAATCCATTGAGGATCTCTGGAGTGATACTAAAAGGAACGAACAATTAACTACCAGCTAGAAACATTTAGGTATGAGGCAGAAATGAGAAGTTCTGGGAGAACAGTCTCAAAAAAATTAACAAATCCATTTATGTTGATTGGAGCAGCAAAAACGAGAGGTTTTTTCTGGTCTCCCATAACATAGAACTTTCCTCATTTAGAAACATATCATTGGAAGTAGAGGGGAAAAAACACCTTTGAGGATTAAATATTAGAGTTTCTGCTCTGCATTTTATAAAATATCTCAATTTCAGCACTGATTAGACCAATAAAGACACCATAGAAGTAATACAGCTCTGAATGAAACAGTGGCACAGTTAGTAATTAAGGATTTTGGGGGTTATGAGATTTTTCCTGCCATCAAGCTCCTCAAACGAAAACACACACACAAAAACATATTCTCCACATTCCTTTCAGTTAAAAATAATTTAAGATTATTTCCTTGCAGCCTAATCTAGAACTGGAATCGAGTTCAACAAAACATAGAAACATTCATGTTTTAAAGACTTTTACCACAGCATTTCCAAAACCTCTGTAGGAGAAAAACTCTGCAGAGCCACCAGCATTTTGGTTTGTTTAGCTTAAAGAAAAGCACCAGAACACTTGCCATGAATAGGGTACAGAGAGTTCAAAGTCCTGTATACAATATATAAGGAAACTACTTAATTTTGACACCAGCTGTTTTGAGCTCCACTGAAATAGCGGGAACATGATTACGAGTTGTTTAATTGAATAAAGACTGGTTTATAGTAGAAAAAGAAATGGCAAATAATTATATTCATTTAATTCACTTGGGATTCAGCTTGTTTTCTGCTTCCTTGATATTAATGAAAAGAAATCTAATTTGTTCTACATGGCAAGAGATGTAATTTAGATGCTTATTAATGCACAGTTCTGGTAGCAGCTCTCTGAGAAATGTAGCTTTTAAAGTGTTTGTTTTGTAACTCCAGGAAGCTACAAGTGTAACAAAACAACATGCTTTGCGTCCAAGTATAATAAAACTGGAAAAAAATTGTTTCTCACTGCAAGCAGGCAGACTTGAAGCCTTTATCAGAACCTGGAAAGAGAGCTTTCGTAACACCATGACTTAAAATATACACATCAATACAGTATTTTCTGAACTTTACTCTAAACATGCTTAACATTAAGAAAAATGACAAAATAGTTCTCCTACAATCTCTAACATTTCATATATACCATTACACACACTGGACACAATCACAACGTCCTTGGAAAAATATTACTAATTGGCTTTGTCCTAATTAAGAGCTATCACATCTGTCCTAACCAGGCTAATCCTTTCTGACACTGCCTGCATTCTTGCCTCCCAAAGAATACTTCTGGTACTTCTAACTTTTTCTGCTGCATGTGCAGAAGGAGTGTTGCAGGCATTGTAAACCTTAGCTGCACCACAGGTTGAAATACAGGGGGAAAATGAAACATCATCAAACATGCCTTGAAATCAAGCAATGGGAAATAAGTACCATTGCAGATCCACCTTGTGATCTACCCAGGAAAAGAGAGAGAAAAGAACAGCAGGACAGCAGAGCTCCTGTGATCATACACAGCTTCTAGCCTGAAGGTAACTAAATCTGAGGAATCAAAAGAAATAGATTTCTTAGGCATTCCGGAGAATCACCCAGATGTCCTGAGCCACTTCAGGGCACCTTCCCATGCTCTGCACAGATTACTTGCCATCCAATTTCCCTGACTTTTAGAATGAGAAAAACCCTTTCTCCATTGCTCTGAATCCCTAAGTTTTTAAATTTCCTGATTCAAGAGTTTAATTTTCAATTAAAGCTGTAGTCATGGAGGGAAGCAGGGATAGGAAATAATCATAACATTAAGGAAAAAAAAAAAATCAACACTTTCCCATTGAAAATCTCTCATTAAATAGGCATATGCTACATATATACTATATACATATATATCTTGCATACGTATATTCTATACATGTAAATAAAAAAGACTTCAGACTAGAGGCACTCCCATCACGCTGGCAATTAAGCTGGTGTATTTCTAGAAACTGAAACTTGTTTTTAATGAGTGCTACAAACTTTTAAATTTTGTTTCTCAACTCCATTCTGTTCCAGCTAATTGTCTAGTCTGCTAGCTGCTAATTAGCTGCAAGTCAATAACTGAAGTTTCTGTCAACAGGATTTGAATTTCAGCTATAAAGCAATGGAAATTCATTTCCACTAGCACACCTTAGAAATTCTTCCAATTAGCTGCCTTTTGTCCTGATCTATTCCTGTGGGATGAATACTTAGAGTCCTGAACTTTATTTGTTGCTGCACATAAATAACCAGGATTATTTTCCAAAAGCCTATTAATGTTTTCTTTTTATAAATCACATCTATTTCCACTAGGATGGCTGCCCTTACAACGTTAAGCAATTAGTATCTTGAACACTATTTTGTAATAAAACTTAATTTGCAATAATTAGAATGTAACAAAAAAATAAATAGTTATCATTAGAAACCTACAGGCATTTTGCTTGGATGGTAAAATAATGAAGCTATCTATAAATGTTTTCCTCTTCAAAGTAATGGTCCAACATATAGACTCTTCAAAATAATATGTGAAGACAATACATTTTAAAATTGAAATATGATTAAACTTTAAAACACAGTTCAAAACTGCAAACAGAAAAAAAGCAGTTTCGATTTTCCTTAATGCAAACATCTAGAAGTCTGAAGGCAAAATTTATAAGCTGGTAAAAAAAAAAAAAGTGGCTTTTTGGTTTTAGATTTCTCAGATTTTTTTTCACTCATTTTAGACCTTGCAATGGCACAAGACATACAAAATAATTTGTAAAATATCTTTGCCTGTAAATATAAACACACTGGACCCATTTCCTTCTTCCATTTTCCGGCTTTAGCTATGGGTCCTTCTGAGAAGACATCTTTTTATGGAATGGTGCTAAAGAAGACAGGATTCACTGAAGGGAGAGCAAGCCTATCAAAAGCATTATTTTCCAGCAGAAAGGAAGTATAAAAGAAAAGACTGGAGAAGTATTTTTAGGCTACTTTATTGGGCATTAGTTTTGCTCTGGGCTCACTGCATTAGATGGGGAGCATTGTGATACCATGTTAAATACTGCCTTGTACAAGCACAGCTGAACCTGGCTCCAAGACATTTACCTGTGCATAGTATTTGTATAGGTAAAAATTGTAGTAATGCCCATATTTGATCAAGAAAGAGATGAATTTCCAGGTGCAAAATCATACAGGGTCAGGATTTTGCTGTTTTGTTTGTACACTGAGCTCAGAGGGGACAGCAGAAGCATTCACAAACTTGAAGAAAAAAAAAAAGGCTATAATGGACTTAGGTTTCCCTCTGATAAATTATATGAGATGCTTCAAAAGTAAGTGGAAGATTTGAAAAGAAAACAAGCAGCACTTGAGACTACTCTCTTCAGTGAAAAATAAGGAAGTTCACTATGTGGAAATCAGCTGTCAGCCCTTTATATCAGGTCTCCAACAATAAAGCATGACAAGCCTGCATCCAGTGCCTCACAAAGTTATGATAAACGCCTAAAAGGGCTGCTGGGTACTTCTAAATACTGCGCTGAATATTCCTCAGCATACAGCAACTGTCATCTGTAATTGCACTGATTCAGTGCCATTAGAACTGTGGTAAATAGAAGAAGGGGAGAATATTAATCTGCAAATTACTGATGGACACATACCTGGGTAGATCAGAGCTAGGCAATCACCAACCATATTAAATTTAACAAGAACAAGTGCAGAACTCCCTGCCTGGGATGGGGTAATCCTAATTATAGGTACAAAGTGGGGAACAAGAGGCTGGAGAGCAGTGCCATGTAAAAAATCTGTTGAACACAAGTCACCAGTGGGCCCTGACGCAGTTGGGCAAAAGGGAGCATCAAGCACTGCACTGCCAGCTGGTCAGGGGACACGACTGTCACACACTGCACTGGTGCAGCCACACCTCAAGTGCTGTGAGCAGTTTTGGGAGCCAAAAAGACAAAAAACTGTAAGAGTGTCCAGAGGAGGACATGACTGAAAAATATAACATTCTCTTAGCAAAGGATTGTTTCTCTCACTCATAAGGATTAACATAACCCAAAAAGGACTTTGCCACTTTTATGAGAGAATAAAGGTCCTCTGCATAGAAATACACAAGTATTCTAAAAGCAGAAGACTTTAAACATGTGCTTGTGTTATAGAATACGATGGCCCTCTGCTAGAGAGAGAAAAACTATCAAGAAGGAATTGAAAACAAAAACTGATTGGAAAACAACCCTAGAAAAATATTACCTAAACAGCAAGCCTTTGATAGCAAGTCTACATTTCTAGAACACAGAAGAATCCCTTGAGTCTGAAATACTACAAATGTAAGCTGAGTCTCCTAAATTCTGTTCTGGGTGTTTTGAATGAGAAATGAAGGCAACATCTGGATGGCTAATCCAGAAAAGGCTGATCTACACATTCTACTATACCTGTTGCGCACTCGTAAAACATGAAGCACAAAAAATATTATCTACCATTCTTCAGCACATCTCACCGTAAGATCTCAACAAGCTTTGCTAATATGAAACATTTGCACTGCACAATGTCCATGTGTCTTAGGGAATAAAGGTTTATTCTCCTAGCGCTGGTGTAGTCTGCTCTAGCCTAAGAACTGGTAGGAAGCCAGGCAGCTACTCTGGCCAAAATACAGCCCAAACTGAAGGAGCAGACCAGGATAATACATTCTAGCAACCAAAAAAGCTTAGAATTTGTAATTCGGTATATATCTGTCTTTAGCATAGTTCCTAATACCAGTATGGATCAGAATTGGACTGCTGGATCAGAATCATCTGACTTTCTTCCCTTCAAGATTGTCCACACACAAGAAGTAAAACTGCACTTTGTGGAAGGGGGTGATCAAAAAATTAAAATGAGAAACAACCTTTCAGTTTGCCATGTTTCTCATGTCCTGGATTTCAGCTAAAGCCTGTGAAGCTGTAGGTGGGACTGAACAGTGCAGGAATCCAGCGTGGGGGAAAAGCAGGTACTGCACATAGGTTGTCTCGTTGGAAGTTTTATCCGTGCTTGATAATGCACTAAAGCTCCAAAATGCCAACACACAGAAAGAGAATCACTTTCTCCCCACTGCTTTTGACACTTTGACACTGAAATTCCTCCTTTTCATTAATTACATCATCAATTTGTTTCTCTTGGTATCTTAATCTTCCTCAAAGCCATTTCACCCCTTTTAGGAGCACCAGCAGAACATTACACATCCCAGTCTTGTCAAGGAGCCTCAGAAGATGGCCCTGCTCATTCTGAGCTTTAGTCAGTCTGGGCAAAGGACTGCAGATGCACTTTTCCACAAGATTAGCCACCAACACAAGTTTAATTTCCCATGTTTCCTAAGGTACAGAAAAGTGAAGGGTGTGGAAGGTAGGCAGACAAAAAAATTGGCTTAGGCTAACCTGAAACCTTACATTTGTCTTCATGTACTGTCCCCACCTGTCTTTGAGGAAATCAACAATAACTTCAGTATTTTTACACTCCTTCTTCTAGCACTGAGCCACAAGTTATTACAGCAACCCAATTTCCACAGATCCACAAAACGCGATGGACTGCGCTTCTAAGGTGAAAAATGTACGAAGTGGTTGAGGTCAAAGACACAAAGGAATTTTTTATTTTACTGGTTTCTTCCCTTTAAAGGCCTGTTTTCAGATTCCATCCAATTTCAAATACACTACACAGTACAGAAATACAACTGGGAATGTCCCTAAACAAATTTTTAGCACTTGGCCATCTACGTTGTTGATAATGCCTTTAAAATATAAATCATGCTACAACAAACATTAGGTCCTCTAGGGTTCTCTTCAAGGCATTATCTCACACAGCTCAGCAGGGTTTAATTTTTCTCAGTCATCTTTTCAAGTTAAATCATGGGTTTGTAAAATGTGCCTTCCGATCACGGCCTTAGATTACTCATACGATTAGAGTTAGAGCCGGAAACAAGATTCCTGGCATTCCAGTTATGACTTGTTTAGGAAATTGATATTGGCATTTTCTGCATCATTTGCTATTTCTCCAGTGAATTACTTTCCTGTCTTCGATTGTCCTAAAGAAATTTCAACCTTATGGGAGAATAAAACTAATTAAAAAACCCGGCAAATTTAACTTCAGGCAGAGAGTCTGAGCTTCCTGTTAGAATTAATGTACCTATTGATCTGTTAAAATAATAAACTAAATCTCACAGTCTATCACAGAAAACAGCAAGGTGTTTGAGGTCAAACACTAAGTTATCCTTTAAAGGAGACTATAGCATTTCTTATACCATATATAGGTTAACCTGGGCAGCTTTCCAAGATAGGATGAGAAGAATAAATAGGAATAAGGCCCTATGGAATACACAGGGAAACAATTAGTCATGTTAAAACTTTTTTTTTTTTTTTGCATGACACAGACAGAACTCCCTGTAATAATACAGAGATGATGCAAAGCATTCATTCTTCTCAGGGACACATTTTAAACTGCCTAGTGACAAGCCTTTTTTTTTTTTTTTTTTGACCATGTTAGTTAAAGTTTATTTTAAAGTAGTCTTAATTCTGCAATGTATCTTCTGTGAGTTTTGTCCTCTTCCCCAATCTTTCCTGAATACAGTTGCTGCTACTACACAAGTTAGGAAGAAAAGGTCTGCTTTAGATTTTCAATATCAAAGACAAGTCAATTCTAATTTTTCAGGAGATGAAACCACTGATGCAGAAGGTCATTAAACACTGTCTGCTTTTCAGTGGCACTGGAGCCCAGAATAAAGGATCTCACAAAACGAAAATCACTGAGATTAAGAAGACGAAGAGAAAGGAACAGTTTCTGCTCAGGAGGGGGCACTGAATATATTTACAAAAGGGACATCCTCTTTATTAATGCCATATTACTGATTATACCCACTGAGTACCCAGGTGCTATCCCAGTGATGCAAATCCTTACACAATATAGGAATTTATGACCCAAAACTCCAAACAAAATTAATCTTTGCTGCCAGCTGTCCTCCACTAGCATCACTATGTACCTGTAGCTTAATTTTAAATTTAAAAAAACCCCAAACAAACAAACTGATATTTTTATTTCAACCAACTCACTCATGTTTCCTTCTGGTATCTTATGCTATGGAATCTTTACCACAATAATTACCACAAAAGCATATTCAAAATGATCAAGATTCATGTAAGTTATTGTGTTAAATGGAAGCAACAAACGTATTGCAGAGATGAAGCCCCAAAAGCAATGTTAAACAAAAGAGCAGGAAATCTGAAATTGGCATCTAGGATTCAGGTCTGACAGTGGACCACAGTCTGCAAAGATGGCACATAGCAATTTAGACATTATTCTTTCTTGCATCATTTGGAAAGCCTTATCAGCACAGCTGCCAGTCCCTTAGTCTTGTTGGGTTCTTCGTAACACCCCTGAATTTATATTTCCCTGATCAAAACCGCTTGTGTGAATAGATTAGATATTCATCACAATTTTAAGTCAGACCTAAAAATATCGGTTTGGTTTACCTTCCCTTTTTTGTTCATTCTCTTTCTCTACCTATTCTCTTTCCTTTTATCCTTTAGTTGCCTTTTACTTAGCTAGTATCAGGTTTATCCAGACAGGACCATTTTTCACTGAGCCTGTGACCAATGAGGCAGTCAAGAGCATTGACCTGAAGAGTTTGACGTTAATTCAAGTTTGTCAGGTCACAAAATTCCTGGTAAGACTTTGAGCTGAGCCCATGTTTCTGCAGAGGCAGTACTACAGCAAAAGGCTGAATGAAAAACAAACAAACAAACAGGATTTTTTTTTTCACTTTTATTATAGGTTTCCTCTCCTCTTTCCTGCATTTGTCTTCTTTCCACATAAAAGAAGTAGGCTTGACTCCAGTAATAGCTCCAGCCCTTCTCAAATAACTGTCTCTATTAACTCTCCCTCAGCCAACCATCCCTACAAGGAACATTTTTTATTATCTCAAAATAGATTGTGTCAGTTGTTGTTACAAACAGCAATTCCTTTTTTCTCTTGTATCTTTGGAATACATTTAAAATACCTGCAATCATACACTAGCCTTAGGATTAAACTGGCCACTGTACACTTCAAACTGCAAGCCATGCTCAGCTGGCCAGTGGCACAGACTACCTGCAACTGTCTTGCTCTGTAACTGTATTTGTACTCAGTGTCTCTCATTCCTAAACAATGCTGTTTCTCTAATGCAACACAGTTTAAGTTAATTTTCAACATCTACACATTTAAACCAGGTAACCTGGTTTATTTTCCTAATCTCACCATATTCCACAGACTGAAAGCAGAAACAAATACTCCAATATCAGGTTATCTCACATAAAAGCTTTAGCAGGCTCATTAGTCAATACACACATTCATTTCCAAAAAAGTGCATGGAAATTAATGTGTAAATGGCTTCAAAGTGAATGAACTGATTCTCAGATGTGGAACTAATAATAAAGAGTATTACCCACACTACAGTTGTTAACAGAACTGTAATTAGGATTTTAACAATCAGAGTTACTATCTAAATTTCAACAGTCATCTTTTTATGGTCATGTTAATTAGGAGAACATTATAAGGTAAGCAGGACCATATGCTTTCAGTGAAAAATTATTTTGTGAAGTTATCTTGCCTTCAGTATATTACACACAATGTGGAAAAGTAGCCTTTCTAAAGTAACTTGCATGCTATCAAACTTATGCAATATTTTAAGCTTTTTAAAATGTAAAGAAGAATTTTCATAGGCTCAGTATTTAATCAGTGTTGAAATCTTGACATGAAAAACAAACTGTAGGAAAACCTAGCCTGCCTTGGTCACTCTGAAACACAGCCCTGCCCTGAGCACGACAAGTGCTTCCTCCAGTTTGGGTTCCTCTGCAAGCTCCACGTGAGTGCACTCAGGGTCTGCCCCACACTGCTCTGGTGTTAGGGGACACGTCTCAGGTCACACCCTGGCACTACATCCCCAACCTGGTCAGTGTGCCATGCCTGGCCATACCCACTTAACTCATCCAGCCTGCAGCACTAACCTGGACACAAGTGTGTTTGAGAAAGGCTGGGGCACACCCTGCCAAAGGCCAGGTAAATGGCAGCCACTGCTCTCTGCCTGCCCACAAACCAAGTTATTTTACACCAGGGAGGTTGGTGAGGCAGGAGTTAGTCTTGGTAAATCCACGCTGTGTACAGTCACCTCTTCTCTTTCAAGTGCCCAGAAATGCTGTTCTGAGAGGACTCAGCTTATGATTTGACCTGGGACAGACCCTACAGTGAGTTACCTTCTCTTACCTCGGGACAACAGCACTTAAGACCACACTTTCCCTAGGAGATCATTTTATAGTATATATATTATATATAATATAGCTGAATGTGGCCTGTGCAGCTCTGAAATCGGATTCAAAACTCACAAAGGCTAAAGTTCTATTTTGGATCAAGTAAATGCTCAAGCCATTTGTAAACTACTGAAAGCTGCTACTGCAGCTCTAATAGGACATCTCTATTACCTGCTCCAGCTATATTAAATATTTTTGTTAGCTAAATGACAAAATGTTGATTCCTGTAACTATACTTCAATCAGTGAGACAAGTATATAAAATTTAAATTGTCTGTATTATGATAAGGTCCCTTGGAATGTCATCCAAGACAATTAGGAAACATTTCTCTTATTCTAACCACCTATATGTATTTTGCATAAAAGTCACATGAAGTTCACCCATCATTCTACAGTATCAACATCCATCAAATAACAACATCTTCCATCATCAATTGTTTGTTATAATGGAAACTGAGTCCCTGAAATACAATGTACTAGAAGGATAAATGACTCTCACTTTGAAAATAAATGTACCTGCTTCACCTCAATGTTTATTTCCTATGAGTGCCAAGGGGATGCTGAGACATTCATCCAGCAGTGGGAGGACATTATCCCATGGCAATGTTCTGTTCTGATAGTCTCTCTTAAATAATCCAAGGTCTATTATCAACATCCCTGATCTACAAAGCTTCATCTTCCAGTATGTGTACTGTGTACACTGGGATCAATCCTGGAAGATGATGGAGCCCTTTAAAGAACATGTTACCATGAAAAAGGTTTCACCATTTCATGGCCTTCTGTCCTTAGCCAATACCAAACGTGCAAAAAAAAATGCGACACGCTTATGTTTTTAATGTTTGACTCAAATAAGGGCCAATGCCAAATTTTTAATCAGTTTGGTAAATTTGATTTTTGAAGGCTTATGGGTGTGCTTACTTAAAGGTCATGAATATAAAAATTCGTTTATTAATTTTAGTGCTGCAGAGTTATTTCAACTCAGAAAGCCATTCTGTGAACTTAAAATTGCGCTCCCACCTGCAGAGATATGAGCAAAAATGCAAGCCTTTTGTAGGGTGAAGCATTTAGATGAAAGCTTTCCTGATACAGAATATAACTAAGCCCTAAACACTGAAAGTATGCTCAGGGTGTACAATAACATCACCATTTCAGCTTCACAAAGGCCTCTGACCTTCCCTTTCATACCTGTCACTTTCAGATTCTGAGAAATTGGCCTAAACGCTCTTCTAACCCCACCTGTTCAGACTGTCTGCAGGATCAGGGTCATGTTGATACAATTGACAGAAAGTAAAGAAAACCTTTATTCCACCAGATACTTTAAGAAAAATATGATACATCTCCTTGAAGGAAGTCTGTCGATTCTGTTGTAGGGCTTATTACCAAATAGCATCAGGAATGGTTAAAAGTGGATGGCTTTTGTCACACAAAGGACATGGCAACATGTACCTAGGTATGCATGGCCTTTGCATGTTTTTCTCATCACAGAAGACATGCAGATCAATTTACTCATGAAGAACTTGAAAACAGTAAACACAAATGAGGGTCCCAGCTAAGACACTAGTAAAATGAAGACACAGGAGTCTACATCTATTTAGAAACATTAAAATCAAATGCTAACAGAGAATACTAAGAACAATATCTTCACCTCCCAATGTTTTGAACCTCAGAGCATTTTCCCTACTCTTTTCTGCATTATAAATTCTACTCTTTCACATCCAGTATCATGGAAATGTAGAATAGGTATCTTCTCTTTTTAGGTTTAGCTGAAAACAACCTCTCAAGCCCACTTTGAGCCTTTTTTCTCTGATTGGTGCTACTTTGGGGTTGAAGCTCCCTTAGTTGAAAAATTTGGTTGCCAAAGCATTCCACAATACACCTACACCCACAGTGATGATTTCATTTCTAAGGTTTAACTAACATTCACTAGCAGCTCCTACTTCAGAGGAGTTTCAGTCTCCAGATGCCTCCGATCATTTAATTTCATAAATTTCAAATATGGTCAACATGAACATAGTTTCCAATTAAAAATAAAATAATAATGTGAATTTTCATATTCTTACATAAGCCCAGTGGGAAAAAACCAAACAAAACAAAACAGGAAAACCAGAATAAAACCAGGAAACATGCTGCCACTGAAAGCAATATCAAGGTTTTTTCCTGACCTAGAAGTATTTTAAATATATGCATTTCATTTGATGAGTGCATGGAAGTATATTCTGTTCCACAGAATCTCTTTAAAGTTAATATAAAACTTGGAACCATTTCTAGGTTTCTGCACACACAGGAAAATGTTTATACCCCTCTTTCTGCATTTGGCAGGGGAAGTCCTCAAGAACTATATTTTCGCAAAAATAAGTAAACTTCACCCAAAGTAGTCAAAAAGAAAAGAAGAACCTAAACCAAGAAAACGGGCTGATGCATAAAACACCAACATCAAACTGATTTTTCAAGTGCTACATGACAAGCCAGCTGGAGAGGAGAGGCCACATCTTGTGCTCCGTGGACTGAAATATGCAGCATCCATGTCACTAGAAAATCACTGGAGATTCTGACATTTCAAAAACTGCTCTTCTGCACAAACGTCCTTTACAAGATTTACAAAACAGTTATAAACAACTGCTTTTTTCCTCAGGATTTCTGTTGTGTTTCTAAACTCACAGTACTAACAGTCATTTCAACTTTGTTTACTGATGCTTGACCCACAGATAAGTCTATGCCTGAAGAGATCTACAAGAAATACTATAAAGAATTTTAAAAACCTCACCACTGATACCTTATATTTGCAGGATGGACAGCATTCAGGTGCTTTGTACTTTAGCAGTCAGATCTGTCCATAACACTTGTTTATTTTCCCTGACATTAACAGTATATATTTAATTTCCTAGCAATTTTGACAACATACAGCCACAACTCCTGTAAAGTTATAGCATCACACACGTACAGTAAAGCATCTTTGAAGAAAATAGTAACACATTTTTAAAAGGAATACAGAAACCCAAGCTTACATACTTGAGGGGTTTTTGTTGGTTTTTTTGTTAGGGGTTTTTTTGGGTTTTTTTTAGGAACTAAGCTTTAGAATTTAAAACAGTAAAACTAAGATGCAGAAGGACACAGTAAGTAAATACAAGTTAGGACAACAGGATGCTTTAACCTGAGGCACCTTTCACATCATCTGAAACAAGTTAAGACTGTGCAGCAAAGTACTTCTAAGAGATCATTAAGGATTATGTCAGCATCATGCTACATTTCACTGAAATGCAGCCACCTCTGGGATAAACACAAACATCAATTTAAAGAGTACATCCTTTGCAAAGTAGTTAAAAGAAGTTTCCAAAATTGCAGTGACACAGCAGCACACTGAGCTTAACTGGCCTACCATCTACATCCTTGCAAGCCTCAGCACTGATAAAGTGCGATAAATTTGTGTTTAGAGGGCAGATTCCTGGGACAGCAGAAATGAACCAAGTGATGGAGTTCAGTTGTGGTTGTGTCATAAACCACGTGGACATGAACATCTCTGAAACCAGAAAGGATTGCAACCCCTGACTACCTCCAGCTGTCAGCATGTTCCAATTCCCACCCCATGAGGGGATGATAATATTATCAGCCAGTGTATGGTTTGCCTGGTGAAACTTCGCCCCAGGACTTTGAAACAGAATGAGTCTATCATTGTCTGTATCAGATATGTGAAGCATGTCCAGGGTACACAAGTGTAGAGGTATGTGCAGAAATACTAGGGCTGGAAAGGGGTATTGTATGACCCCTGTATTATTACCCTAAAAGCAAGCAAAAACCCCAAAGACAGCCCAGGTAACCGCATTCCCGTCTGTTCCACTGGGAAAGCACCAGCACCCAACTCATGGCACACCACCACACTAAATATTTATATAAAACTCCATTAGCAATTCAATGAATGCAAATTATAAGATAATTTGTAAATGTTCCTCCCTAATTTTAAAGCACCGTGTAGCAGCACTATGAATTATATGGGTAAATCTGTGCTATAGCTCAAGGAGAATAGACAAAGTGTTTACATAATTCTGTTCAGATCAATAAGGCTTGAATAACTAAACCCATAAAGAGACTTCAGGGAACCTACTTTTACTATTAAGGAACTGCCTTTGCACCTAATTTAAACATAAAATAGACTAACTATTATATTTCTGGGATCCTTGTTAATTGTTTTGTTATATATTTAACATTTGTAACAGCTCTCACAAGTACAAAATTAATAATTGATTATCAATTATTTGGAAAATAACCTAAAGTGGGCTAAGATATGTATAATTTGCCCATACAGATGTATCTTCTTTTAAATGAAATTTATTCTGAACTTCAATAGGAGCATTTTAATTTTCATGTCCAACATATATTCTCTGTGTGATTAATAGTAAAGCATTAAAATCAATGGGATTAAAAATGTACAGATAAATAATACCTCTTACATGGCTTCCTGATATTAGCACTGTACTTTTAGCAGAGAAGTGTATTAAAAGGGGTAGGTTACAAATAAAATAATTAAAATGAATCATCTTGATTGTTCAGTTACATATTCCATTAGGACTACATAAAGCACACTCATGTACAGCTGAACGAAACCTAAAACTCCATTCTGTGTTAACCTTCCTATTTTTCAAGGTGAGTGTTTTCTTAAAGTAGTGCCAGGGTTAACTTACAGAACAGGACTTAGAGGAAGATAGTCATCCCCTAAAAAACCCCAAACATTTGCTGCCACACCTGTTGTGCTCAAATTCTCCGCAGCTCCTGCAATCACAATCATAACTACCATTTTCGCACATTATAAAAGTAAAAAATTGCCACTATGTTCTAAAAACTCGGCAACCTCATATATTTTGTTGTTTTTCTTCTTCTCGTCCTAAAGATTCCAGCTTTTATTCTTCCCCAGCTCAAATTATATATTTGCTTATAGCAATCTGAGTATGTTTTTCTTTCACTGCCTTTTATTGAGCTTTACCTCACACTCCAGGCAGTCACTTCCTCAGTAGGGGAAATTTACTGTATTTGTGCCTGCACCTGGAGAGCTCCCCCCACTCCTCTTTCACCGGGATATTCTGCCTACCCCGACACCCAGCTCATGGCAGGGAAGCAAAGCAGCTCCTCACCTGCTGCCCACAGCCAAACGCCTGGAGGGGTTTTTAGGCATTTAGTCACTTGATGAGCCACATGCTGAGCTGTTTGTACTCAGGTTTCTTAGAGGAAGCCTTTGGGCTTCGTTGGAAATATCATCCCTTGAAGTACTGCTGAGGCTGTAAATCTCCCTAATTGCCAACTGAAAACATGCAAATATTTTCTTCCTGTGTTCCTTCACCAGCCTCACTGCTGCTGTGACTGGGGGAGAAGTCTCTTCCAAGTCCTCCTCCAGCTCGTCTCTCAAATGCCCACACAGACGGGATTCTGCCAGGAAATAGCAGCGTGAGCCCAAGGTGATCTCTGCCAGGTTTAGTCACGTTTACAAAAGTTTCTAAGGCACACTTTGTTAATTTTAACCACAGAAAGCTTACGGCACAGGCAAAACGAAGCACTGCTGAGCAGAGATTGCTCAGCCCATGCCAGAGTTCCCAGATCTCAGGCTCCTAGGTGGAAGAGGAGTCTCCACAAGGAGATGGTGAGTGTTTGGGATCCAGCACCTCAGACACAGACTACACTGTCCTGGGCAGTGGCACAACAACATGCCAAACTGTCCCATGTTCCTGACTCTCAGCTCCTTCTATTTAAGGAATGTCCTTATCCAGGAAATAATGGCTGCAAAATTCAATTTTGTGACATTTGTGACATTTTTAAAGGATCCTGGGATGGCTCTAACTTCAGGCATGCTACATCTTGAAAAAAACCAATGAGCTACTGTGGGACTGCTCAACTGCAGATTCTAAAGGGAAACACTGTACTGGATACACTCCATTTAAATTAACACGTACATTTTTCTGTTCAACACTACGGGCTGAAAAATTCCTAACGTTCGAAAAAACCTAGAAGCAGTTGTCAGATTATTCAGAGGATGTAGCGGAGCATATCTTTTATATTTATTCTGCATAAACCTCCACACACATAGCAGGCCATCACATTCCAGCAAAAATATCTCAGTACAAACAAGATTGAAACAAATAGTCAAAAGGAACATCAAAGAGCAAAGCAGCAAGAGCTTGCTCTTCTAAAGTTATCAGTTTTCATCACTGAAGCAGAGAGATGAGAGACAGAAGGGGAAATGCCAGATGCAGTCATGTAAACCAAGCTATGGATCTGGGAATGTAAGATGGCCAACAAACACTGCAGTTAGCAGAGAGACAAAGACTGCTGACTGAAATATTAAATCTCCGTCTACTTTCTACTTTTACATTAAATATTGGTATTTACTCATGCTTATCACTGCAGGTGGTTACAGGTTTATTCTAAAAAAACCCAAAAAACCAGAAACCCACCACCCCAGCAGATATTTAAGCATTCAGACTGTGAAATGTATTCACCTGAACTTCGGTTAAGTGTTGATCAAAGAATGCTTAACAAAGAGAATGTTTCACATACATGAACTTCCCAGCTTTGAATTTCATCGGTGAGAAACATACGCTAACAAGGCCCAAAGCTGTCAATCAATTCTTCACAATTTCAGCATCCCATGAAGCCAACACATATATCCACTATATGCACAAGAATTAGCACAGAGCACTCTAGGGTACCTTCTCATCTAGTACAATATAATTATTTTACCATTAATTTTGTTACACATTATTAGTATTGCAAGAGCACCAAAATCAGGGTCACGTGAAACCACAGACAGAATTTCTCATGGTAGATGTAAAAGCCAAATTTTCCAGCATGCACAAAAGGTTCAGCATGCCAGTATGGAAACTCCAGTCTCTTAGCACCCCTACAAAGCTGACTCTCTGCTTCTGTTGTTGGCTAAATCTACATACTAAATGGTCTGCAAATAGCATTCAAAATTTTATGATCACTTTAAACAGTTCTCCTTCCTCCTTCCATTGAAGATGAAAGTATTTAAAATCTACCACACAGCTCTTCTCCTTAAACTATGTTCATCTATAACCTAGGGCTGGGAAGATGAAGAAAAGCCTGCAGAAAGTGTAAAGTTATGACACATTTCCCTGTGAAGCCATTTAAAAGCTCAAATATAGCACTTAATCCATTTTAATAACAGCTTTAGGAAATTGAAGTAAAAAAATCCTGTGGAACTTTTAAAATTGAACTCTCTCATAACCTACAAAACATTACTATGAAACAGCTGTGCTGCTTTTTCCAAGAACCACTCCCTTCGCCCTTTTCAACAACCTAAATAAAACCAAGAATAAGGATGAAAAAGAAAATACAAAACTGACACATTAAATTTCCCTCACTTTTACCCTTTGACTCCCTTTGTACTCAACATACTACTGACTACTTTCTAAGAACAGCATTCTCTTGTCTTTAAAATGACCATCTAAGAATTATGTGAAATTTAAAGCTCCCCAAAACACAGTGATAGCTTTTCTTTTACATTCATAGCACAGCTAAAATATATTAGGTCTGATTTTCCCCTACTTCTTAGTGGAGAAACAACCTACTAAGAGAGCAGATTAAAAGAAAGGTTCAGGAGGAATGCTGAGGACAAACACTCCTCCTGAGCTTTACCTGCACACAAAATTGATGAAGTCTGGGGGTTCCCCACAACCTAACCCGCCCTTTCCCCCAGCCCAGCTTCCCCAGCATTCCTCCAGCCTAGCTGAACTGGGGGGCTGCTGGCAGAAACAGGAGCCAGTAAGCCCCTGGGGCCCTGTGATGTAGCCAACTCTTTGCCCCACACCCTGTCTTCGGCTGCTGCTCCCCAAAGGAAGAAAAGTCTAGAAAATAAACATGAGGCCTCACCTACACCCAAGATGCTGCAGAGAAGACCAGGTTCCTGAGGTTCCTCACGCTACAGGACAAGGAAACTCTGCCCCACCCAAGGACAGGAGCCCCATCTGTGGGTAATTGGGTAATTGCCACCAGCTGGCACTGCCCATTTACACCTATACCACTGCCTGCAAACCCTCCCGAACAATTGTGGCACAATTATTTCCACTGCAAACACCTGTGAATACTAGAACACTTAATAACAGTCCATCCCAGAAAACAGCTGAGAAGAAATACTAAGAAAGCAAGTCAATTCAACTAGCATAAAAGTTCTGTTTGCTTCATTTGCTAACATCAGGGCTTCACAGCAAAGCCAAAGATGGTTGTTCAGACAACAGAGATGAACCTAGTTGTCATTTCCAAGTGGACAGAGGGTTAAAATCTTTTTTTTTCCCAAATGAATAGGAACTAAGAATTCAGCATGTACATTTTGCAATATCCATCATTTCTAGAACATGATTTGATAGCATGAAATGGGAGGCTAGAAGTGCCTTATGTAACTGCTGTGGGCTGTGCACGATGTAAGCACTGCAGTACATGCCCAATTCCAACAGCACCATGCTGACTCTGTCCCCACAGCCAACCTGCTGTGGGCACTCAGGGATGCACCAGCTTCTAAAAAGATCCCAAGTGCTGTCATGGAAATATAAGATAAAGATTCTTTATCTGATTTACATTTCTGCTTGGATGAACCAAGCAGAATGGTCCCATTCGCTTCAGAATTAAATCAGAACTAAAGACATGGCTTGAGCCCTCTAGAACAAAGTGATTTTGCAATAGGGAAGTCAACATAGTTTGTGAATGTTGAGGTTCTCCAACTCTTAAGTCAGAATGATTTTATGTATTGCTACAAATACTTAACAGCGCCCTGGAAGATTAAATTAATTTCTTACTCCTCAAATATCCATATGTCACATACCTTTGGTCTACTCTGAAAAGAACCAAGTATACTTTACAGCTTCCAGATAGGACGTACACTGGCATATTTATTTCATTTTTAGAACTGCAGTGAGGAAATAAATTACCTAATTCAGGTTTCTTTGAAAAGAAGCCTGGATATACTGAATAGTCTTCATGGGTTTATTATTTTTAAATGTTTACACCTCAGTGAAATTTGCTGCGTGAGAGGAGAAAACCCCACAAGGTGATCACAGCTGGAATAATTTCACATGGTCACAGCAACACTTTGTTAAATGCAACTGAAACTGGTGAGCAGTGGGGCACTTCTAAGGGGGGTCAGATGGCTGGCTGGCCAAGGCAGTGCTGTTACTACATAAATGATCCTAAAGGTGTAGCTGTTATTCTTTTTTTCATTTATTCTTCCTGAGTGCCTGCCCTTTTGCACACAGGCTAAGTGCAATTTTGTTCCTGTGTTTGGGCACAGGACAGGTTCTGCAGTGCTTCCACAACACATTCCTCACAGCACTCCCCAGCTTCCATACAGTTATAATCACCTCTGTGAGCAGGCTGGAGGGAATCTCAAATACATACATAGGGTTATCTGTAGGCAGCAAAGGAGAATTTGTTGGAAAGGCTCTTTAGTGGTTAAAGCAATGCCTACAGATTTGTTCACACTTGCACACCCCTTCCTTATTGTGTCAGTCTGAATGCAGCCAAGGAAAAATCAGGAAAGAAAGTTCTAACTTTTTTGTATCACAGCCCTAAAACATACTCACTCTTGCTTTACAAATCCATGGTTTTATACAGAGAGCAATTTTGTACAGAAACAATGTCTGCCTCTCACTGCAGCTCTACCTTTAATGATGGTTTCAAGGAAGGTGGGTAAATGCTTGCCTTTTCATTCATTGTGTACACTGGCTAAATGAATTTAGCTTGAATACCAAGTTAAAAAAACTACCTCTAAAATATACATGGTGTCCTTCAGATGACAAATAAAGCAGTGTAGAAAGGCAGCAGTTTCCAGTGAATTGCCTATAAAGCAGACAGTTCTGGCACGTATGAAGGAACAGGCCTCGGTCTTTGATGGAGCTTAATTTGCTTTTGCTTACTGCTAACTCAATTTCATAGGAATGATTTATCCCACGCTCAGAAATGTTCTGTTAAGGAAAAAGAAACCAACATGCCTTTTGGCATCTGAAAACACCAGAGTACCCTGTATATACAGATAGACCTTCCTCACAATTCCTTATGCAAAGACTAGACAGCTCTTTTCTATGTAGCGTAAAAGGGCAGGTGCCTTCTCACAAGATGGAAAAAGTTCTCACTTTTGCACCTGCCTTAATTCAGACATGGAATCACAGAAATCACAGAATATCTGACAAGACTGTGAACGGTCTCTTTAAAACATTACTTGCTACATCAGTGATTTCATCAGTGATTGTCAGGTGTTCAGGGTTAGGGCAAGATGAAGAGCTTTCCTCCCACACCAGTAACTCCTTGGCACACAGGAGAGAGTGCTCCAGCAGAACTTGAGTGCTGGAGTTTAACCTGGCCATCTAACATTGACAGTTAAGCAATTCTTTGTTGACAATCATTATTTCCATATGTTGTGGAAGATACAGAATGCTCCAATTCCTAGCTGGAATAAATAATTGCTCCTACTCCTTCTGTATTTTTCTGGCCTTGTGGCAACATTCCAGGAGCTGTGTATCACAGGACACCGTGCTCTCCTCCACACAGAAGGCCCTGAGCTTTGCTTCCCTGAGGCACATTTGCATTTGGAGGATCACCAGAGTGTGGCTGTGGCAGGGCTCTGACCAAACTTCTGAAGAGGAAATCGCCAGAATCATCTGACAGCAATGCATCAATTCTGAGCTGTTAACACTGTGCTTTTGTGACTACATCGCTCAGTCCAACTCTGAATCAGGGTTGTATCCCTACCTTGATCTAATAAAACATACACAGACTCCCAATGCAAGTGGAAAAGCTGACAGGAGAAAGTACAGATTTTATTTTTACCCTTGCTCCAACTCATTAATGAGAAATAATGCTGTGCTGAACACATGCCCCAAGCTTTGCCTTTCTAGGTTCTACCTGTCTAAATTAATGTCCTGGGCACTGTGGCAGCTGCACAGCTTAGATCAGGCCATGCAAATACACTTCACTCGTTTAAGATTTTCTACAGCCCTTTGCTTAAGAGCTTTCTCCCTTCTCCTATGTTTTGTAGAGGAAAGAATACACAGGTATAGTGGGGCACTATGTGATGTAGGATCCCTCTGTACCTAAAGACTCCTGCCTTTTCATGCACTTATAACTTAAAATAAACAGTGTCATTATTTTAATTTCATGGAAGCAACCAAACTCATACCTTTAAACTGTAAAAGGGATGTGAGAAAAAAACCAACCCATTCTTCAAATCTGTTTCCTAAAGAGATGGTAGAGATGCAACAAAGTCACTTCAAAAGTGGCCCAGTCCATCTTTTGTAGCATTTGTTAAACTTGGATTCATTCCTATGACCAATTAGAGGAACTTTTCAGTTTGATACCTGTCAAGCATGGTTTTGGTAGAAACACAAAGGCTGAAATTTCCAAAGCCATACAGAAACCTGGACTGAATATTTTAAAGCTACTTAATGTCCCTCAGGGTAAAATTCTTTCAGGAAGACAACATGAATTTTAATGCACTTAACCGCTCTCTGGCTGTGTTACTACTCCTTCAAATGAAAATGGTGACATTTCATTTAAACCTATAAGATTTTGTGATTTCTGGCCTAAGATGGGCATACTAACAATGACTTGATTTTTCTGTGCTCAGTTTACAAATCATGACAAGAAACATAACCTAAGATGGCACAAACACTAAAAACCTTCAGTAGTCCTTCTTATATATTAAGTAGATTAATTGACCTTTTTATCATGCATTAAACGTAATACATATTTCATATTATTATTTCTAGTAGAAAGTTTCAGGAAATTAAAGCAGATATCTGCATTTTTAATGACTCTAATGTGCATTTCAGTTCTGCGTGTCAGTGCACAATTAATTCAAAAGGGTCCACTAGAAGATACAAATAATAATCAAAAGACTAACAAAGTGGTACCTCAAATAAGGGCAGATAAACCATAATTTGGTTAATTGGACTGCCTGTTTAGGCAGCAAACTTGTCTTTTCCCAGGCCTGTACCTTTATAAAAGCAAATACAAAACTGCTAGCGATCCTTCTGTAGAGTAAGCACAGAATGAGAGGGTAAAGATGATTGGAAATGAATCTCTTCAGGAGTTAAAAGAAAATGCTACAGGAAGCAGAAGATGTTGTCTGAGAGGCCTGGACTTCTGTTTTATCATCCACTGACTCTGCCTGGTTTGTACCTGTGCATCAATTATGCTCTATTTTGAAAAAGATGGTGTTTAAGGTGATTTGGCTGTTTGTCAGTCGCCAGGGAGGGCTTGGTGACTGATGTTGTGATTTCCTGTGTTGTTACCTGGGAGACAGTGATGCAGCCTAGAAATTATGATGTTCCTGTGGTTTGTCTTAAAAGAAAAGTAGCATAGCCAAAACTTGAGAAAATATATCTAAGCCTTCTAAATCCACTATTCTTACAATACACTGGCATTGTCAGTGAGGTGTAGGACCACGGGGACTAATCCAAGTATCTTTATGATATTTGGTTAAAAGACTTCTTACATGTGAAAAAGGGGAGAGGGGAACAGTTGGTCTTACCAGATTTTATAAGACCTTTCCTCATTCCATCTCCTTGTTATTATATCAAAGGAATTTATTATTATTATTATTGTTATTATTTGGGGGAGGGTGGTACTTCAGCCAGTTTCCTACAGTGTATTTCAAGCATGTTCACTGGGATGTGGAACATGTTAGAAAACACTGAATGGCTTATCCTAAAAATCTGTTCCATGTGAAAGATTAAGCAAGTACTAGTGCCGGTTAAAGGCTGCTTCACAAAAACTCCAGCTCCTCCACTAGAACACTGAAACCTGCCACTGCATAAAAACAAAAGGAAATTTAGATTCAGGTCCTAATTCATCATCTCCTTGAAGGCCTTCGAGCAGCCTAAAAACTTGTCAGAGTATTAATACCTCTTAAGTGGCCTCACTGCTGAAGTTCCTACGTTTTCTGTTATTCTTCTTTGCTTTCAACTAATGTCCTCTTGTAAATGTCAGCCTGAACAAGAGCACAGTAGTGTAACACTCAATGAGATCTATATCAATAGAAACAAAAGGAAAAAATCCTTCACTTCATATCAACAGGAAAAAAAAAAGGAAGATGGTGGTTTTCACGACTCTAATTAGAATGGTATCAATGTTTTATCTCTTCTCTCTATAATTTTCACTTCACCATTTTATTCCATCTTTCTATTTTCTGCATGATTTTTTCTCCTAATTAAATTTATTTTCTGTTTTATCTTTCAGCTACATCTATAATTTACAATCTTTCATTCCAGAAGTACAATTTCTTTGCCTTTCTCTATTCTCTTCTGGCAGGTTTAGTATTAGAAATCATAAGAAAAGGGGAAGGAATATAATGACAATATCAGGCAGATGATTTATCATGAAGATTATAGGCTAATAGGCCATGTCAAAGCCTGTTAGAAAATGTATGGAACACTCTCTGTGTTTTAGTGAGCTCCAAATGTTACATTAGAAAAATTATGACAGGTGATAATTGACAATATTAGTATGGGGTTAAAACCAACTGGAAATAGGACAGTGTCCTCAAAGGGTACACACTAAAAACCAGGATTCAGACAGAAAATAATTTGAGCTACACTTGAGACTTTCAGTCAACAAGTCAAGTTTTCTTTATTGTTACAGTTTTGTTTTTTTTTTTACTCTAGCCTCTGTATTCATTGAAAAATAGGGCAGGAAAAGCGTAAGTGTGAAGTCTCTTAGTCTCTCAAATTATACAGGGAAATACCAGCAGAAGCCTTTCTGAAAGATGTTCCTCTGAGGGGAAAACTCCTGTAATGCTTCAAACAGAGCTGAACCAGCCAATAGCTCCAAGTCTCCTGTAATGGACTTTAAGTGGCATACAGAAAACTTTTATCCCTGGATATCATATAGCACATGCTTGGCCTTCATCCCTTGATTTTCCTGGTAGTTCCTAATAAAGGATTATCCATGTGGTAAACCCAGCTAAATGAACACTGAATGTGTGAGCAGCTGGAGAGTTTATCAGCGGCTTTTTTTAAAGACAATTTTGTCTCCACAAAAAGGAGAGGAATAGAGCATCCAGGTAGAGTTATTGGCATCTACATAAAGATGCTGGGTTCTGCTTCTTCATTTCTCTGAAGCACAAACTCATAGTTCTACCAAAGAAGTTTGACTGTGTAGAGGTACATCTCACAGGCTCAAAAGCACCAGGTTAATAACTCCAGCTCACCTCTCTAGCACCAGACTACCACCATAGTCAGAGCTGTACCCACGGTGATATTTATCAGAGCCCTGGGAAAAGAACTCAGGAAGTGTTTCTCTTCCTCCCTCTGCAGCACAGGACAATATTTTGCTAAGGTCACACAGAAATCTCTCACTTAAACAACAAGGTACCAATGCAGGAGCCCCAAAAAGCTGTCAGCATTCCAGTCCCTTTTTCATGACACACAAGCAGGAGAGCTTCCTAAGCATGGCAATGCTCAGTTCAACACCATCATCCCCAACACAGGGGATGCCCTAACAGAACCTCCGGCTTCAGGCTTTTTCTTCAGCTTCAGTCTCTGTTGTGACATAAATGGACTCCTGAGCTCATGGAAATGGTACCTGGATGAACCGCATGCAATGTTTTCTCAGAGGAAAAGAAACAAAGCTTTAGTTAATGGTGCTCTGAAAACCCAACAGATGGGGGTAGTTACACAATAACTGATCTAAGTTTCAGCTACCTTAAAAATAATTAACATCAAATGGAATATCATACAACCCAGAGACATAAGTGATGCAACTTATTTCTGAGACTCTAAAATGTCTCCATTCAATAAAGGAAGGCTGATATACCTAATTTTTCTAAAGGACAGTAGTTCATCCTTTTTCCTGCTTTAATTTCAAGTATTGTTATTCTATCATTCAGTGTCCACTGCCCAGCCTAATGTAAAGTCATGAAGTCTAAAAATATGGCAGAACCCATCAATCTTCTCACTTTTATTTTTATTAATTTTTGAATTTAAAATGTATTAAATACTCATATTAATTTAATGATCTCATAAAAAGGAATTTAATTCTTTTTCCAAATTAATTAAACCCCACTGAACTCATCTGCTACCACATCAGCAAGGCTTCAAAAATTCATAAAAGCAGCTGACAGTCCTTGTAAACAATAGCTGTTCCTCATAAGACCACATGAAGCTCTCTATTCCAGAGAACTAAAAAGCATGAAATAATTTTAATGACAAAAGTTAATATTTAAACAGAATTATCATGCCAGCATTTTCTCTACCAGTAGACTCTCACTTAGCTTGTTTCTGTTCTTACAGTTTGTCTAGCAAATTAAGGAGGATCCTGACATTCAAGAGATATGATATTAAAATATTTGGCTTAGCAGAGATGAAGAACATAGCAAAAAATTCAGTGGCAAACCTAAGAAATAGATTAAAAAGAATTAGGTCTCAATAGTTGTTACAATATAGTGTTCTAATGATAAAATAAATTATAGATAAACAATCTCTGCCATTTATTCTTTTAAAAGGTATTTTAAAACTGAGTATTCATTGAGTAAACAGCTTTGATGAAGAAGGAACAGCTAAATCAAGCACTAGGGCTGGCTACACATCATCAAATATTTAATTTTGGTAGCATTGTAAAATATGACTACATGAAAATGTTTCTATTAACGTACCCACTCTCTACAGAAAAGTCATTAGGAGAAACAAAAATCTCAGGCAATGTATGGAACTGCTGATACTGCTGTGATGTGTGGGCTGCCTGTATCTGCTGCAGGGCTTGCCAAGGCCAAACACCCTTTTGCCATGATCCCTTTGCATCCATACAGAAACCCTATGACTTACATTTTTATCAATGATAAGAAGAACACAAATAAAAAAGAAATCCTTAAACTCGGGAGTTTAAAAATTGCAAAACTACAGACAAAGCAAATAAGCTTTATTTATGGGAATGAAAAAAAAATCTATGAAAACAATTACTACAGTTTTTAAATACTAAGGGCTCACCACATTCTTCCAATGTTATGAATCTTACAGTATTTAATGGTTCTCAAGCACTTCTCATCAGGGAGCTGGTAGTCATCAGAATCTCATTGCTCCACCAGTCAGCGTCCTGATTGCTATCATCCAACAATTTACTAAATCAGATATGAACATTCAGCGAACCACTATCATATCAGTGGGAGCCCTCAGGGGAAAGTATCCGTGCTATTTACTCTATACAGAAGAAACGCCGCTCTTTTTGTATAAAATATGTAAAGGTTTCTGAGCCAGGGATGTATAATGTATTATAATTTATAAACAACTGGGTTGGCTAGCAGCTGTCAGAAAGATTAGACACTTGCATAATCATAATGAAAATCTAATCAAGTCCCCAACTAGTTTCAATTAATTTCAGGAAGAGTTAAGAGAAACTGTAAAGGTTAACCAAAAAAATACATCTGAAGTATAAGAATACATAAAAGAATAGAAAACAGAACATAAAGAAAGGTATTATTTAAATCTATTCACAAGAAATTGAGGTACAGTTAAGAGGTAATTACATGTCCGAATAAAGCTCACCTATTAAAGTCATGCTAACAAAGCTGGAGGCTTTGTTATTTAATATTTAACAACAGCAAATGAAAAGGTCAGGAAATAACCACAATATCCTGAATGGGTTCTGAACCTGCACCTGAATCTGAAAGTTTGTGCCCCAAGGAGTGGTTTACAGGGCTTCTTGTGGCACCAAGGAATTCACTGCTGTCCTTACTCTGCAAGCCTTACACTGAGCTCTGTTTTTAAAATGATTCAGTTTTCTACCATACTGCATTAGATTTTTAATTGCTCAGCATTTGGCTTCCAAAAGCAGCTCAGTACAACATCAAGCCAGCCCTTATTCATCACTCTACCTGCACATTTCTCCTCTTCTGTCAGCTACCCCCACTTACATGTGTTATGGCTCTTAGGGAAGTATATATCTAAAGTAACCACACCATATAATTCAGAAACTTATTCTAATCAAATGCAGTAATGCAAATCCCATTCTCTAAAGTCCAGATAAATGTAAGAAATTCCAGAATTGCCAGGTACTAATTGCCATCTTAAGGACAACATCCCTGTTACAGAGCCTATAGTCTTTTGTCTTATTACTCCCCATCTTAAACCACGCAGTTTAACCACTTGTGATTCTGGCAGGATCTGTTTGAACCTTGCTCTGTTCCCCACCAAGTCTCAGCATGTACTCAGAAGGAATCATCCTCCTCTTTGCAGCAGAGATTTTCAACAACACAGAGAAATTTGGTTTGTGTCTTTCAAAAAAACCCAGAGCCCTCAACAACTACCATTTTTCAAAAGAGCTGATTGAAATGCAAACTAATACTGTAGAGAAAGATCAAAATTTCCACGTACACATGGTTAGACATTTCCTACCTCTCCCTGCCCACTGGCTCATTTCCTGAAAAATTCTGCTTCTCAGAGCAGGAGCTGCAAATGCAACCCATTTTGTCATCAAATGATGGACACTTTGATGACCAGGGCAAGAGATAGCTGTACTGTAATCCCTGCTCAAATTAAGAGAGAAAATGTAAGAGTAAATCAGAATTCAGGCAGACATATAAATGCCCTGATGTCAGGCTGAGTTTTTTGCTATTCACAGAAATTCTTATATTTACATGGAGCATCACTCTTTATTGCACAAAAAGGAAAGGAAAAAAAAAGCTTTGAAGAATAAATGCCAATCATGAATTGACTTGTCAGCCTGAAGTGCTCACATCCAATGCCATAACCCAGTGTCTCCTTTGGCAGAAAACTGTATCATTCTACCCCTCAGAAAAAACTCATCCTAAACAACATGCGGAGACCCAGTGGACCAGCAGCAAATACACCACTTTTCAAATAGGATAGCAAGCTGGACATTTAAAGATTCTGACACTTGAAAAATAAGCCCAGTGAAGTTGATGCGCTTAGTTACACAGGACTCTAAGAGCACACCATGCCAAAGACTTCTATTGCCAGAAGCCTCTCTCTGAATACTGATAAATTCCAGACCTTTCTCATCTTTAAAGACCTCAACAGATTTAACTGACTACACCTGAGAATGACCCAAAGCTACCAGAGAAAACTGTATCTCAGTCAACAGTCAAGAATTTGGGGGCACACTTGGGCTTTCCCTTGCACAAAGAGCACAAAGCACTCACCAGCCATAGTTTTAACATCAGGCAATTAATAGTAAAATACCTGTAAGCACAAAATTTACTTTTGGAAAGCCTAGACAAAGCTTAACGTTCCAGGTATGTACTGTGTTACTGAATATGCTTATGCTGGTTAAGAGATTTTAACTTTTAAGTTGCAAAGAAAAGACTGATGTGGATTTTCTTTCCCATTTACATTTCTATTTGGTTAAAGTATTCCAGGCAGTTTGTCTTCAAAAAATGGGCTCTTCAAGAAGACAGATTAACAGCTCCTCTTATAGAATGACAAAACAGGACCAACACAACAAACAAAACAAAAGACAGCTACATTAAAATTAGATTACCCACTAAAGAAAAACAGTGTAGATGGAGACGTGCATGACATTTTATAAACTTCTAAAACAGAACAGTAGTATCCATCTTAAAGACAATCAATTAGATGTTAAAATATCCAAACAGTCTCTCTTAATGTTTTACATTTTTGGCCATGTGTCATCTGGGAAACTGGAAACAAAACTGAGAGAAGGATGCAGTATTTATATATATGTTTTTTAATTTCCTGTGATGTACTAACAGTTTTCCATGAAAAAAACTTGTTAAAACAGTGAGACTTCAAACTGCTATTTCTATTCCTGTCATGGAAATTGCATTGCTTGACACTGCAATGGAGACTCCCTGCCATATGCTTTTAACCCTTTAATAGAGTGTATTTCAAATCCTTCATAAAATAACCAGAAGCAGGCTGGAAGGGGTAATAAGCAACTATTTACTCCAACTGCAACTCTAAGGAAATATATTTCTAACCTAAACCTTTTTCAACATCTACTTAAAAGTTTTTAATAATAGAAATGCCAAAAGTTCCTAACTCCTCTAGTCTAATAGTTAATCATCGTTAGCACACCACAGGATTTCATAAAATAAAAATGGCAATGGATCAGAAGTTCTCTTGCTGTAATTTCAAAGCACTACTCTTTGTTCTAGTCCTGGTAAGCAGAGAAGCATATTCCTACCTTCCTCTTATCAACCCTTTCATGTACCTGAAAACTCCTTTGTGCCAGCCATCCTCTCTTCAAGAGATCAAATAACCCACATTCCTTCTAAGATCCCTTCTTGGGATCTCTGCCCATGCTTCCTACAGTGTAGCATGACAATATGTGTGTGTGTACAAAGGAAAGAGCTGCTAATAAATAATGGGCATAGCAAGAAGTCAGGAATCCCTGTGCTTACATAAGGAAAGGTATAATAGCTGTACAATCCAATTATTAAAGGCAGTCTTTTCATGTTTTATCTTCTTTATGAAAATTATTTGAAGAGAGTCAAAAGTGAGAAGATTTGATCCTATGAGCCAAGCCACATTTAATTCATTTAAAGACCCTTTGAACAGCAGCAAAGGGACTTTTTCTTGGCCTAAGATCATCTAACAACAGGCAAGTATGGGGACAAGGAAGGTTCAACCAGTGGAATCGGTGGCTTACATGAGCAGCACAGGCATTTGATAATTTATGATCTTGAAATCAGAATTAATTTTCAGGCACATATAAGTTAGACAAGAGTTGTATGGCAAGAAGGAGCAAAGTTATCCCTGAGATTCAAGTCCGGTGTAAATTTCAACAGGATGCTTGCACCTCCAGGTCGTGTTCTGTACACTCCTCTCAATTAAATTCCTGATAATTAAATGAGATTGATGGAATCAAGAATGCTTGATTGGTCATATTTACTTGTCTTTACAAAAATATTTCCCTGATTACAAATATGAGTGTGCTCGAATCTGTTTTCTTTGGACATGTTGGTATTCCAGCCAAGTGCCACGAAAGAGATGCCCAACTATGGAGAAGCTTTGCCATTTCTAGCAAGTATTTTATCCTGTGAACAATTCATTTCACTTCCAGAACTATTTGTGGGAAGATGTATTCTTCACTAAAACCTTACAGTGATAACAATCCTCTCACCTGCTTTTCACTTCATTACTTTTCCACTCCCACAAATTCATTTCAGAGACAAGTTTAAAGGAGCATTTTTATGCCTTGGCGTTTGCTCATAACTTAAGCAGCTGAGCAATTCCTAATTTATGTGGCTGCTGGGAAAACATTAACTCTGAAAGAACTGTATAAAAATGGGAATTGGATTTTATTTTCCAATAACGACAAAGTACCATTTTCACAGATTACTGTAACTGATTATTTTACAACCTGCTCATTTGTGGCCAACGATGAAATCCTTTGCAACCACCATATTTTTGATTGAACTACAACCCTAAACATTTTAATTCACTGTTTTAGACATTTAGACAACAAAACAATTACAAAAGGAAGCCTTTATTTAATACTAAAGGAAAAAATGATTTTTGTGTAAGTATAAAAGAGTTGATTGATTAAAAGTATTTTATCAGGTATGATATAAATTCACCAATAGTAGGTCAAAAACCTGCAGGTTTCTAACTAAACTCAGTAACCAGAAAATTATTTCCACATTACCAAAACATGTCTAGAGTGTATTAATATCACAGCCATCAGTTCTTAAAAGGATACACAGTTATATAACTTTATTTCATATTGAGGCACTTAATACTCTGAGAACTGACAAAATGGATTTATAATCCCTATTACTTTTTGACATCACTCATCCATATGGTTTATGTACAAATACTCAATGCTATTGATTACTTAATGAAAGCATTTATGTGAATGTTCAGAAATATCCTAGAGTTAAGCACCTCAGCTATACATTTCATGAAGATGAATGTGTTTGGTTGTAAATCTATCTGCATTGCTTCATACATTCAATACATAGAGCTAAAATTATGAACCAATAACGTCAATAAAATCTGCTGTGTCAAATTTATAGCAAGAATGAATACACACATTTAAACACTAATAGTTCCTGGAAGCATTTTAAGCAAATAGGTATATAAAGAGCTAATGCTGAGAGCACCTAGAGAACCAAGTTCAAGTAAGTGAAATTCATTTAATTCTCTGCACGCCTGAGAAGGTCAAGATAAGATTATATAAAGGTACAAAGTTTATTGGCTGTCTGCAAATGTCACTTTAAAACAAAAGAAAAAGAAAAGCAGTATGTTTAAAGAATTCTCCTCAGCATATTTCAAGAAATAAGGAACCTCACCTTGCAAACCCCTGAAAGGTCTCCAGGTAAAGAACTACAAAGATCTAAGCATAAAAGCAAAGAAATCAGCATCTTAAGCTTTGGTATTTTTTAATTCCAGCAAAGTGATTCCAATCTGTTCTGAACATTCATTTATATATCTACATGAATATTAAAAAAAGAGAGACCAACCTACAATGAAGTTGAGATATAAAATGTCTGTATTTCAACTCAGATACTAAAAGAAAAAAAATGGTAGAGCAAAACTCTGGATGTTTAAAGCTTCTCCTCTGTTTTAAGGCTTTTATTATTATCCATTGTTCACTTACTTTCAGCAGCCCTGAATATCTTCAGGATCCTACTCCTTATTCAAACTAAGAATGCTAATCATTCTGAATTTTGATTAATGCTTTTCAGGCTTCACTCTGCTGATGGTTATTTTCCTGTGTTGGCGGCTTGATAGATATCGCCATGCACATTTAAGTAAAATAATTAACTGAACTAATTTTCCTCCTCTCTGGAAGTAATTTTGTTTATCTGCTTGCTCCCCCCAAATCATAGCCATAAATGGAAGCATTCCATTTATCAAAAGCATTGGCTGCTATGAGTTGTAAAATTAAATATTTAGACATCTTCCTAGAATGGATTAAATGTCTACTGTGTCATCTAATACCAGGAAATATCTATTAAAAATACATTTGATAGTAGATATTTTCTCATAATACTAAAAAGCTGAGAACAAAAAATTCTTAGAGTAATGCGAAATTGAAAACCATACATAATTCAGCACTCAAATTGAATTTTAATCATTTCATAATGCTTGGGGAAATATTTTTATACTTATGAAAACTAAGGGAGATAAAGAACATTACCAACCAAATAAGTGGTTTTATGTTCAGGCAGAAATGATACAGTAGCTAATAGAAATAGGTTATTTGGAGCAGTGAGAGGAATAGGAAGCACCCTGTACATTACAGATTCACATCCAAGTTTACAGGACCGTTGAAGGAAATTAAAAAATATGGTATGAGGAACTCAGGAAAGTTTTCATCACAAAAGGGAATAGTGGACCCCTTTAAGAGTTTAAACAGAGGAAAAGCTGAAAGAAGCAGCCACCCATCAGCAGACACTGGTGCACTTTGCTCTGATGATGTTTAGAGTTCTTCCTTAGGACAATTCCCCTCCCTGTATGTGGGTTATTGCTGCCTCCTCAAGTGGCCCTGGGCACAAACCACTGGTCTCCAGAAAAATACTGCTTGTCTTTCATACCCAAGGACTAAAGGGGTTCTCAGCCTGAGAGCTGCAAGGGACAACACTTCCAAAATCACTGCCTATTGGATTGGTAGAAGGATCAGCACCAACAAAAAACCCCCAATCAAACATCATTCCAGTTGGTGTGAGCACCAAGAAGAATCCAACAGAAAGAACCAGGACTGGCATGTCATTCACACTGTGAAAACACAGAGTTTCTCAACAGATGTAATAAAGATGCTCTTCTTAAATTTACAGCTACTGATTCCCTAACATGAGTCCAACTACCACAGAACCATCCCAGGATATATGCAAAGGACTATTTGACTCTTGAGTAATCCCTCACAGTTGGCTCAGTAGGTCTACGAGATGATGTTGGTAAAAGGAAAAAAAAAGCAACAGTTTTACTACCTCATCCCCTTCAAAATACTGGGAAAACACCTGCTCTACAGGACCTTCTTCTCGTGTTCCTCCTCAATTTTCATAACTTGGAATAAATCTTTGTTCTCATTCCCTTAGGTACTTTGGTACTGTAGTCTTGAGCTTATATCCAAAGCAATTCCTCAACATATGGGGTAAATCTTTAGAAGCAGGGAAGGGCATCTACCCCTTCTTCAAATTTCAGGCCCAGGTGTCTTTGAGGACTCTGATGCGCAGATGAACTTTTTGTACAAGTTGAGTCTTTGGGAAGAGCTGAGAACTCTGTCCCTGTGTCCCCCAGAGGATAAGAGGGCTGAGCTAAGCACTTAATTGCTGGTTTGTAGTGAACAATGAACTTCCAAACCAGGAGAACTATTTAATTTACAGTGTCCAAGATTTCCATGCCTTGTAGTTGCCACTCATCCTGATGCAAACCTCAGCTCAGGCTTTCTCGGATATTACTGCTGGCTTCAGCAGATGGTTGCACACTTAGAATTAGTAATTAGTCATGGTGTTAACAGAGAAGAAAACACAGACTGGGGGAGAAAAAAAAAAAAAAAAAAAAGGTTGTTTCTCTTTTACTATTATTTTTGCTCATTTTCAGCCACACTGAAGATCCTGGTCTCCTGTCAGTGATAAAGATTAGCCATTTTTCTGCAGCAGTTGATTAATTTTTCTTTATAGGTAACTGGATTTTGTTTGATAGTCAATTTTTCAAGGGCTAGAAATTAGGAAGATAAGGTCCATCAGGAAAGTTAGTCCCTATTTGCTGAGCACAAGAGGAAGGTTATGCATTAGAAATATACCATTTTTACAGGGGAGACTGGGAAAAAAGCCAAGGAACTGCTGTCAGCATTTCACTGGAAGAAATGAAAACTAGATCCAGGACTTGAGTCATCATTAACAGAGCAGTGGGTTCAAACAGCTCTTTAATATTTAATTCTGTATGTATAATTTTAAATCCATTACACTTTTGATATTTGCAGATCTAACAGTCATTTATTTGCTGCGATAACATGGCCATAATCATGAAATAAAAGATGCAGTGCTATTCCAAGAAAACTAGAGAGGGAGGGAAGGTGGTTGGGAATTTTGGCTCAGATGAAATTTTTGGCTGTTTCTATTTCTCAGTAGCAGGTGGGATAGTCAGTTTTCCCCAAACAGCACTATTTTGTGTCACACACTTCACACAGACCAAAAATGAACACTGACATATTTTATCATTACTGGGTTTTCCTCATTAGTGTCTAAAACATAGAAACTGTTTTATTTATCAAGGAAGCAATTGCTTCCCCTTGGAAACCAAGAGACACATTATTTAAATCAGTCCCAGAACTGAGCTATTGCTGCTGTCCACTCTTTCAAGCGCTCAGATCTATTAACAAAAATAAATCTAAAAATACCCATTTCCTACCTTTGTCTCTGAAAAAAATGATTCACTGAAATCACAGAACATACCCTATTATTCTTGTCACTTATATAGTAAATATGAAACCATTAAATAATTTTCTGACTATCAGAAATACCTTCAAAAGGTTTTTTTTTAAACGATGCTACTTTCCTGATTAGAAGGGAGAGTAAACTGGAAAAATTATTAGGCCAGACCCATGTGTGTCTTATTAGGTCAGACTCACATTGCCTTCAGTCTTTCAGTAGAGCACTAATAACTACTTGTAGATGAAAGTCTGACCTGCTATCATTTCAAACTGATCGTGCCCATTTTCTTAATAAACCAGAGCTAATCTATTAAGTGCTTAAATGGCCTCTGGACTATTCCAGTGCCAAGAATAAATAGAGTGTCTTCATGAAAAGCTTTTTATTTTTCCTTTCCGAAAAACATTCAGAACAAGGAAGCAACAGAAAGCAGTAACTGCCAATAGGTGCAACCCTGACATGAGTAATCCTCTTCAGATGTGTGTCAGTGCAAGTCAAAGGTTCTAATGTCAGTGATGAGATCATTATTAGATCAGAAATCCTATGACAATTGCAGTACTGTGTGGCAAGAAAAATAAAAAAGACAGGAACCTGACCATAAATAGACACACTATTTATTTGTGGCACAACAGAAAAGGCAACCTCCATTTAACTTTAAAAGCCTAAAAATTGAATTAAAACTGTATTTCCATGGCCTATGATTAAGACCACTTAGAAACAGACAAAAGTAGACAAAGCCTTTGTGTATAACCTCTTGGACATCTCTGTTGAAGTGCCCAAAAACTGAATAACTGAGAATTCTCTGTCCCCTGCAGGAAGGGCTCTGACCCAGCACACGGAGCACTGCAGTTTGCATTTTCTTGACCTAATGGACTGATTATCTGGAATAATTTGATAGACAACAGCACGTGAGAATTATGTCTTTAAGTTCTATGTCAAGTACAGACTGGGATAAACAAAATGGCAAGAAATCAAAAATCAAATTCTTATCAAGTGAAAACAATTGAAAAATTTGCAATAAGCCATGAGAGGCAAACAGCTCCCTTTCAGGACTGACCTACCTCTTTTGAATGTCCACAGTAAATAAAATTAAACACTCTGATGGTTTTAAGTTGCTAAGAATTTTTCCTTTAAGGAGATGAATATACAGAGACATGCATCCTGTACTTTGACCAGTTTGGACAGGATGCTGAAACTGAAGCAAGCAGGCTTTTGGAAAATGGTAGAAGCCACCTTTCCAAACCAAAAGGAAATGCAAGGCAGAGAAAGTTCAAAAGCATGCCAGAATATGAAAGAGGAAGGACTGCATACATTAGCATCATCAGGTTTGTACAAGGAACATGAACAGCAGCAATTATATTAATAAGGCCATTTATTTCAATAGATTCCTACAGTGATCTTCATTGATGTTGATGGACACCAAATGATGAATGGTAGTCAACCTGGGCACTTAAGTGACTGCCCAACATCTGTGTCAGATGAAAGAATTAAATTTTGATTTCTGAAGTCCTCTGGAATCTAATTCCTTTTAAGAACAATTACAGATACATACCCTGGCTCAAAGAAGAAATTGTAAGAATTTATAATTCTTAAGCAAGAACAAAATAAACTGAGTGTATGGGAAAACTGGCTGCCAGGTGAGGTGGAAATACAAGTTATCAGATCACAGCTCATAGTCAATTCAAGTATTTGTTGACAACTAATGGAAGAAAGGGAGGACTCCTCTCTTTTGTTCCTTTTCTGTTGTTTCCATTGCCATCAGCGAAACAGCACATAGTGGCTTAAGTGCAGAATACTGAAATATTAATTCCTATGCCCTAGTTTTGTGCTCTGTGCACCCTCCTGAAGTGTAATAAGTTACTTATTTTGGTTGCCTGATAAAAAATTGATCCATTCTGACCAGTGCAAACATCCTAAAAAGCCTGGTTTTACTCAAGTATAAACTAAAGAGCCAGCACAATCAAAGCAGCTTTGGTGCGTTCCGAAAGCAGAAAACCACAGTGCAATACCACAAACCCAACAGTTTTCAATAAATCATAGTGAATGATAGCAGTTCATTCTTCATATGCAAAATATTTTTGAGTCTGAACATTTCTCGAGATGAAGACAAACTCAGAATAAATATTATGACTGTAGCATTCACAGAACTACCTGAAATGCTCAGCATGCCTCTCCTTCTGTGTATTCAGGCTTCAGTTTCCTAGAGTTTATCTACTGACTTACCAATCTCAAAAATTAATTATAAGCCAACGTCAGTACAGCTTATTTCAGCACCTTAAATTATTTCCCGTTAGTTTTAGGAAAGAATGACTCAGCTTTCTCTTTTTTTATTCAAAGCTGAACTTTCATTTTTTAAATCTGCATTCAATTCTCTTCTGATGTTTAGATTTTTACATCTTTATCATAGGAACAGAGTTCAAAACCTCCTATTTTCATAATAAAAGTATCCCAGAACGAGCTAATAAATATTTGATGTTATTTATGTATGATTTAAACTTGCAATCTAAAGATAAGTCAGTATCTTCTACAATTAAGAGTCAGTTTCAAGGCCGAGTGTAAGAACTAAGTTCAGTAAAGCAATTTCAAAAACTCCTTGGAAGTTGTATGTTATTTAAACAAAATAGCTGTGCTTCAGTCCCTTATTCCAGGTCACAGAGCCATTCATAAAGAAATTGCACTGTGGGCAAGATGTTACTGAAAATTCAGATTAAGTTTAATTACAATGCAAATTTAACCAGTACCTTAGCTGCATCATGGCAGTGTTGTCCTTCCAGAAAGTGATTGCTGAAAACCCCAAAATGCACACAGCCCGTGGCTCCAGATGCTTCACCTATTTATCTAATGCCCCTTCTCCAGTGTTATTTCAAACCTTGGCAAATCTTCATGTGGTGAGTCAGCTTAAGACATGTCAAAAGAATTAACAACATATTTTAGGATGGTCTGTAGCTTTCTGACTTAAGGGTTTATTCACAACTTTTAAATACATTTTCAGAGTTATTTAGGTTTTTTACTCTAAAAATTCTCTTGCTGTTCTGAGAAACTGTGTTTTTTTTTATCTTTCACCTCTTAGGAAATTAGGCCACTACCTCTACACCTGTAGTCACAGCAGACACACGTGGAAGTGTTCATCCCCAAGCAGTTCATTCCCTCTCTTCTACATAGATAACATGATATTGAAATAAAAAAAATTAAAAATAAATCAGCACAATGGGGGTTATTTCTATATCTAATTCTACTCAACAAAGCCACAGTCATTGACAAGAAAAATTCCAACCAAATTAACTTTTATCTGTACGTAAAACCACACCAAGCAAACAAATTACATGGGGACGCTGGAGAAAGCAGTAGTTTTTCTGCTGTGCTTTTACATGCAGCATAGAAAAGCACTTTCCAGTAAACAGTAGGCAGGGCCTGCTACTTAAATCTTGCAGATTAAAGCATAAGACTGTTTTGTTTTCAGTCAACCAGCTGCATGCTCAGCCCCACACCCAGCAGCCTTTGGCTCCTCCAGTGACACTGATAATCTGCCATATGTAGCACATCCTATAGCAGCACTCCCCAGAGAGATTGGACCAAGATCAACACTGTTGTGTTTTGCAAAGGGCATTGAAAAGCTGACAGATGGCAACAGCTGGGGCAAATTCAATTCAAGGAAGGACTTTTTAATCAAAAATTTTATACAAAGCGAATGGGGCTTTTCACTGCACATGATTTCTCTTTCATTGCACATGATTTCCGTTGCCTTTCATGCTGCTCCCACACAACAGCCAGTTCCCACAAATAAGGACAGCACTGAGGTAGCAGAAAATGGGCAAATATCCATTTGAGCCAACAGAGCTGCAGAATTTTTCCCTTTGCTCTGTCCAGTTTTGGTGAAACACTGCAGAAGTGAAGCCCTGGGAGAAGAGACTGTACAGAAACACAGCTCTCAGCTCCACGGAAGTTGCCAGTTGGCATGCAGAAGCTTTGCTGTCTTAAATAATGTATTCTAGTCCAAAAGCACCTAAAAGCTGATGTTAAATTGCTGTCATCCTTTCAATTCTAGCACGCCTATTAATTACAGTGTTATATTGAATTTAATTTCTGTGCTCTGGATTCCACATCAAATGCAACGTTCGCTGTTGCTGCCTTCATTCACGACTGTTTTCATTAGCACACCTGGAAGCTCTCCGAGGCAGGCATCAGTAAGGAGCAGAAGTCTTGTCAGAAATATCCATTAAATCTGTCACATGCACTAACAAATCAATCGAGTACCAATGAGCCTTTCAGAAATTTTTTGAGCAGCTGGTTAAAAAGGGACCCACCTCACCTGAAAATTTTTCAGCAACAACAAAACACACTAGGCCTGACGTGGTTATTATATCCACTGCTGCAGCATCACAGTTATTTAAATTTCTTTGTCATATGACAGGAATAAGTTAATTTGAAATGCTTGAACTAAATTCAAATTTAATAAATTAAATGATTTTAAAGGAAAATACTTAAATTTAAATACAGTTTTTTATGGAGATGAATTCCTGTAAAAGGTTGGGAATTGCTCTCATTTGTTAATCCAAATTATTTTCCTGTTATTTTAAAATTTATATAAAGGGCAAGCAAGTTAGAGTACATTATGATTTTTAAAAAACAAGAAAAAATCAGAAATTTAAAAATTCAACTTGCATTTTTAAAGGTAATGTAAGTTTGTTTCAATCATTTTCAAGAACTAGTTCTTTTTCTCTCAATCTTTGTATAATTTTCTAAACATCACACAAGAGACAATGCTATAAGTGAGGGAAACTGACTCATGATACGAAATACTTTATTACAAAAGTAATGAAGTAAGGCAAGTGTTTGTGTGGATACAAAATGCATACACTGGTAATTCTGTCCAAAAGATGCTGTAACAGCACAGAAGTTTTAAAATAGCATGCATCATAAATGCTTATAACATACCTACCTATACTTCACACCTACCAATATTTTATCTATTTAAGCCCTCATGGGTTTTCAGTAAGAAGAGAATGTGTCAAGGTCAGGGTGATGGAAGGGCGTGACAAACAAATCGATTGACAATCCATGACACTGAAACGAGGCACTGAGGGGGGAGGGAGAGAGCAAGGATCCAAGAGAGTGAGACCACACAATGCTCCAAGGAAAGGATTAGGGCATCCAGGAGATGACTGGAGCTGTGTGGATGGGATTGGGTGCCCATTTTCCATCATTTAATCACACCAGCATGTCCTCCTTAATTAAACTCGCCTGAGCCAATTAGCTGGGCAGCTCTAGTGTTTGCCACCATGGCAGGAGCAGATGGTAACGAGGGCTCTGCAGAGCCTGTGGGTGGCAGAATGTGTAATCCTGCAAAAACCTAACACAAATTATATATTGTTTTCTCACAGATTCTGGACTCCACTGTGTTTATGTTCACCTCCTCCCCCCCATGATGGAAGCAACAAACAAACAAAAAAAATCTAGTGTTGCCTCCACTGTCTTTCTACACTGCCTTTCAGTCTGAGAAACGACTCAACCTGACATCAGACAACATTTAAAATAATAAAAATCTTTGGTCTATTTAATACAGAAGCATTGGACTTCATTTTTAAATGGAGAGGTTGTTTCCAAATCACTGAACAAAATAGCTGTGTGCCAGTCTGGTGTCACTGGCAAAGAACCCAACTAGTGAAGATGCTGAGAGATTATCCAGATAGCTGGAATAAGGTTAGACATTTCTAATTGCAGCATTCTTTTGGCTTGGGACTGTTTTTTCAACCAAAAATAATGTAGATTTGGTCCTCCTAGCCAGCATGCAGATTCACATCCTTTGGAGCTTTGGCACATATAACTCAGGAAGGTTTCGTAAGTGTTATGGTTAAATTTACTTGTACAATTTTAGATGACATTTTTAACCAGTAATCCAGACCAAGGGGCACTCAGATGACATTTGGGTGTCACTGCAGTGCGACACCTTTCAAAAGGAAGGTTTATCCTCTTTAACTTGGCACTAAGAAAAAAGGGATATTTCATCTTTCTTCAGAACAGTGCATCACTGGCATATAAAGAAGCTGGGAGGAGACCCAGCCCCAGCTGAGCCAAACTGGCCAGAGGGATATTCCACAGGGCATGATGTCAGAGGATATACTGGGGGGAAAGGTGGCCACACCTGCTACTGTGAACTAGCATTAGTCAGGGAGGGGTGAGCAACATCATTGTGCATCATCTTATATTCTAATTCCATTATCACTTCCCCTTTCTTTTCTGTTTTTTAAACTGCCTTTATCTCAACCTACAAATTCTAGATTTTTTTCCCTGACTCTCTTCCCAGTCTCACTGAGGTGGGGGTGTGAAGGAGAAGCTGTGTGGTGTTCATCTGCCTGCTGGTTAAACCACAACAGGATCAATAGAATATAGAAAGGCCAGAAGGGATAATACATGCAGTAAAAAGTCTGTTATATCTGGTAATAAAATCTTTCTTTTAAAAAGCTCTTAAAAAATCAAGAATTAATTAATATATTGCAATTAACCTGAAACAAAGACAGATGTCCAACAGCATGACAAGTTTGAGTCCCCAACACTCTCACAACCTCTCCTCCAAAAATATGCTCACAGCCACGGTTAACCAGAAAATTAAGTCCCACTGATAGACAAAGTCCCCAAATGAATCAAGTGTAGACAATACATATTCCTCTTAAAGTAGTATTCAGCTATGTATTTAAAGACTGCAGTTTAAATATTTTAGCATGTTTAACTGTATTAATGACATATATCATAAGCTGCCATATTTACAATTACTGAGAGGTCTGATATCCGTGTCTACTTCTTTTTAATACAATCTAAAGAAACATGGGGATAATGACAACTAAAAGAGCATTTCCTTGATATAAAATGCGAAGGTTCACAGCAGACACATGGATTTCACACCTGTTACATGATGAGGTCAATGCAGAACTGCTGTACAAGAGAATGCAATGAGGACATGAGCCCCTGCCAGGGTGTTCACTCAACACAGGGGGGTCACTTTGCCAGAAGAGTGAACTCCAGGAGTCAGTCTGCTGTCAAATACCTTCAATCTACTTTCCTCTGATTTTTATATGAGCCTAAGACACATAAAGAACATTCATGGCCTAGCAGTCATGTAATGTTAAACCAGTGGTATTAAGAATTTTTATTCCTACCGAATATTTTGAAGACCTCCATTTTTGTGTGCACTGTACATAGTCATAGTAGTTGAGAGTGAATAGTTTATATAAAAAATAAATTACAATTTTAAAAAGTTATTTATTTTGAAATAAAAGCATCACTCCCACACAAAAAGCAAGGCTTACACAGGACAGGGAAGCCTCCTTGCAGCCTCACTGTATCTCAGTGGGATCAGCACCATCCACAACATCCCTGTGACATCTCTCTGCACACATAACATGATTAAGAAAATACTTGGCTCTTTACATCACGTCTTGTGTTTTCATCTTAAATAATTGGATATTTTATTCCTTAATATTAAATCTATAACGGCCAAAACCAAACACAGATCTACTCAATGATAAACACATTTAGTATATTCCACATTTTTGATAAAAAGCAAGACACATTTTGTTTCTTCTTCACAAAGCACAACCCCAAGATTAAACACTCAAGGAATTATTTTTTCATTTTGAGAACTAGCAACCTTAAAAATGCCTAGACAATCCATTTCCCCTCTCCCTTCTCCACTCCACTGTTTGCCAATACTTTTCCTTCGTGTCTGTGCAGTGCCTCTGTCTGGAGCAGGGGTGACAGTCAGAGACAGAGCTGTGAACCACACTGATGTGTATCTCCAGAAGGATTGTTAATTCAGGTTCTCAACATCCACACAATCCCATTGTTACATCCCCTGTAAACACACCTATCTCATAAATGGTTATGGAACAGAAAATAGGTGAGAACAGCAAATCCTCCTTGTGCTGGTGCTGCACTCAGAGATGCTCAGTGCTCCACAGTCATTGAGATAAAAGCACTTGGGAGAGCTCTTTTTTTTTTATAATCTGAACACAGAAAAAAGGACAGTGGAGGAAACAACAGGCCAGGAGAACAAATTGGTTTGATCCATTTCACACAGTCAGAAACAGGAGAATTGAGCAGAAAATCGATGACCTAAACCACCTGTCCAGAGTTTGAATTCTTTATATTCTCCTTTCCCTTTTTGCTTCATAGAAGTAGCATCACGTGCATTTTTTAGGTGGTCCTAGCAAGCAAAGGGATCAACACCACTTTCAGGCTATTGGGAGTGTTTGTTCTTGTCCAGAAAAATAAGCTTTTTTCAGCTGACTAGAAAGAAGCAAGTTTAAAGAAAAGTGGGGGCTTTTATCTATTCTTCTCACAAGAGAATTGTTGACCAATAACCATAAGGAATTCTGAAGAATAAATAATTACCTACTCAGGCGATTCTTTTAAAATGTTCTTAATATTTAGAAACCATTACAAGCAAGTGACATGTCCCTGCTGCTTCACATTAACTCAAGTAGTTCCATTCCAAGGAACACATTTTAAAGCCTTTTGATTTTATTTTTAAAGCAAGCTGGAATCCTGCAGTGCCAATTTTGTTGCAGTAAACTTTTAAGTGGTGAATATTCCAATTCCACTTGTTACATTACTAACACTTCCTGGTATTATAAATTATTTTTCTAAGTCTTTATAACTAATCCTTCATGCTTTTACAAGCAGACCTTTTTGATTTTCATCATCATTCACGTAAGAACATGACAACACAGGAACTCACACATAAAAGGAAATATTTATGTAAAGGAGAGAGATGGAATTGAATTAATGGGTGGACCACAGATGGAATGAAAGTGTGAAGAGAGATATTAGAGTGGAATTTGCATTACTTGACCCAGTTTATTCCTTCCTTTGAGTTCTCACACTACTCTTTCAGCCTTCCCTCAGAGTCCCTTATGTTACTGCAGCACTGGAAATAAAGATGGGTGCAGATTTTGGATTCTCAGGTTCACACAGACTGGAGAGCAAAAGTGAGCAGGGCAAGTTCACTACTTCTTGAGTATCAAATAGAGAAGAGAATCAAACTACACAAGAGAAAATGTCCTAGGGGTGTCATTCTTGTTTGCTTCAATTGGCTCAGTGTAAATCTTCATGTCTTGGAGTTATGCTTGCTAGCAGAGTTTTTAAAATAATTTCATTTATATCAATAAAAGTTGGAAAACATTCATTTCTACCTGAAATTGTAAAAATTTAAGCAGTTATGATTTCTACTGCAATCTTAATGATGAGGGATAACTACAGCAGTTTTACATTTTTCACTTATTTTAATATATGAGCCTGTTCAAACCTCAAGTAACCCTCCACGTGTTACACAAACCATAACAAGAGAACTATTCTTCATCCTTGTTATCCCCAAACAGATGTGCTTCCTATGCTGCCCTTCCTGTAACCTTCAGAATTTGAAATCCTTGAGGAACCGTCTCTGATCTTAGAGCATGTCTAAAAAGTGTAGAAACCACGCTTAACTACATGGCAAAAATTACATCTCAAAAGCAGTCTTAATTCACACTAAAATGTTTCATTGCAGAAAAAAAACTTGTTAAAGTTTATTTTGTTAACTCAACAAAATAAATTACTTTCTGCAGATTTTAAAATACTTTGTTGAAAATAAAAACGTAATGGATATAGTTCATTGAAATAAATGACTTTGTATTTTAGCTGCAGATTCAGGCACATTGTTCACAGCGTAGTTTTTAATTATAAGCAAGGCTCTCACACAGCAAGGCTTCATTAGTTTCAAAGGAGCGCAACACAAAATCTTCATCCATACTCCGAGCATAACAGAGGCTACAAATTTTTGGACCTACAGGCTTAGTAATTCAAGTACTCCCCACTCAGGTTTCTCTCTTGTGCTCTGAATAGCCCAGAAGTTTAACAACTCTCACTATTTTCCTGGCAGCTTCAGCGATAATCTGTTTTAACTAAACGATTTTTTACCTAAATGGTTACTTAGCACACTTCAGGGTTATAAGATTCTGTCCCTGTCCTATTGTGTAGAGTTGCAATCCACTGTAATATTCTGTCCTATTTTTCGAAAGATCAAGTCTTACACATAAAGAAAACTACTCAAAACCAGCCCAAATTTATTTCAAACCAGTATTTTCCATAAATAGCTTTAAAAGTCCAAGTGGTTATCATCAGACTGGAATTAGTTGGTTATTTACCTTGCTTCTTTCTAGATTGAAGTAATTTAGCATATTTAGGTGTAATAAAGTATCTCAACATTCCCATTCATTATTGGTTTTATCTGTCAGAAGGAACTTGCATTCACTCTCACGCATTCAATTCTCATTTTCTGCCTAACCCCTTCCTCCTGCAATGACAGACCACTCAGCAGCCACTAAAAGCTCCATTAGAACAGCCTGAATCCTTGACCCTTGAGTCTTCCTTGGACACATTGATGTCACCTATTATTATTATTGCACAGCTCTAAAAATGACTAAGAAATGGAATCAAACTCAATCGGCAAAAACTTCAAAAACAAAAAGTAACCAAACCCCAAAGCCCTCAGACCCTTCATCTCTGAGCTTCAGGGACTAACAGAGGTCACTGTGAGAGTGATTGGGTTTTTGGTGCATTCTAAATCTGAAACCTGAGCATGTTTATCACTCTTAACTTTACTGGATGATGAGCAGCATCCCTTAAGCCAAAAAAAGCATCTCCAGAATTAATTGTGCTATTACCAATCTTTTATTTTACCTTAGATTAAGATTACCATGAAGAAACTGGTTTTTTGCCTTTGAATGCTACAATCTTAACTAATTAAGCTGCAGTAATAAATGTAAACCTCAAAGATAGAAGTTAAAAATCATTTAAAAATTGTTATAAAAAACTGCAACACTCTGTGGCTTTGCCTGCACTTCATATTTTTTGATCATGCCTCATTTTCACAGAGAAATATTTAACACCAATGAATTCTGGGCATCATAAACTGACTTGTGTTCTAAGGCTGGCTGACAGTGAGTAGAAATGACAATATTCAGAATGACAATTTTAAAATAACTTCTGTACTTTTAATGTTGTACCAAAAGGATAGTAGTTGCTATTAATGCCACTGCTTATCAATACAAACAAACGAACAAGGAGGCTGGACAGCTTCACAGTTTGAAGCAGAGAAATGGGATTTCGTGTTCAGCCCCTGGGTATAAGTGGACTGACAACTACTGGATTTGCTGTGGTGCAGCTGAGAATACACACTCCTCTGAACTGCTAGAATAACAAAGAAGATTTGGGAGAGTTTGTGGTGGCAGCTTGTAGTTCAGTGAATATTCAGGCATCAGCTGTTTTTTTTGGTCTCCTTATTCTTTACGGTGCTTTTAGCACAGCCAAAATATAGTCAGAGACTAGGACTCCATCTGCCAAGGAGGTGTGATCTGGAACTGCTTCTGAGACACAGATTACTTGTCTGGGGGGCAGCCAGACCTCTGATCTTTCTAAGAAAGGCTCTCTATAAATTTATCAAGAGCATAAAAGCAGCTGAAGATGTAATGGGCCCAACTCTGGTACAACTACCCAGCTCAGCCTTGCTGTGACACAAGGCACTCGAATGCGAGTTTATCGGCCCAGCAATGGGGACACAGTGACAAGTGTGGCTCTTCTCTTTCAAGGTGAGAATGGGCATCCATCATCTCATTGCTCTGAAAGTTACCTCCTGTTTCTCTGCTTCAGGTAACACCACAAACAGCAGAAACACCCTCCAGCCCAGGCTGTTTTAGATGATCACAGTGCTTTTAGGGAGTAACATAAAAGGCTTCTGCACAAAAAGAGTCTGAATAATCTGTTCTACCTAGCCATTTAAGATAGGACTAACCCTAATGCACTAAAATCACTGTACAGAAAGCTCAGACCAAGCTTCATAAAAAACCAGGAGTATGATGAAGTGTGCAATAGATCACCCAGGGAAGCTGTTGCATCTCTGTCACTACAGAGCTGTAAGATTAGGACACAAAACTATTTATCAGGAATGACAAGGGTCCTGCCTTGGGCAGGAGGATGGACTGACGACATCCTAAAGTTCCTTTCATATCTATTTTTGCACAGCATTGCTGATGAAACATAGTTGCTGTTATTGGAATGCAGATAGATGTCTTTTCCAAAAGCCTTCCATAATCTCACAGCATTCTGTGAGGGACAGAATCCTGTCAAATTGATTCAGTAGATCTCACCTTGTTTCTAGCCAAACTACCCCTAAGCCTGAAAGTCAAATCCTTGAAGTGATTACCCGCCTCCCCACCAGAAAGGGAGCTGACTGTTGCATGGCTGACTGTGCCAGTCAGTGTAAACTGAATTAGTTACATTCCTTCTTTCACGTACATTTTATTAGGTTTTTTTAAGAGAGATTGCTCCCATGGATGTCCCTAAATGAGCTAAGTCCACTCTGCATCTATACAATGCTTATGGTTTCTTTGTGGGTTTTGTGAGGTTTATTTTTTGGCGAGTATTTTTTGGCCAAGGGGACGGGAGGAGGGTCAGGGAGTGTCTCTGATACCCTGCAAAAGGCTCCAGGCTGCCATGGTGAGTTTAGTAATTCAGTTGTATTTCACCACTCTGTGAAAACCCTTTTTGGGCCAGGACTTGAAAAACTGTAATATGGAAAACCGCTGATACTGAAACTTCTCACACTTACAAGCTTATACTGGTATTTTCAAGCTTTCGTTCAAAACTAGGAGACAAAAAAAATGTAATTGCACAAAAAAGAGAAAGTGAGGTATGCTTATACCAAGATAATTTTAAGAACCAGGACTTTACATACACTTCAATTATTCACAATAAATTAATAAGATAAAGAGACACCAAAAGCCATTCATTGCAAGCTTGTGAAAGTCTTCATGCTCCAGTTATGAAATACGCTGATCACATTTGACAGTCAGCATTTTCACAGGCACATTTAGTCCTGTTAGTCTCTGCTTAATCCTTCCTGAAAACACAGACCTGTTGAGATGGTAACTGCACAGCAGATTCCTTTTTCTCCTGTCATCACCCTTGATGTTAAACATTAGACAGAGGTAAAAAAAAGAGCAGATTACAGTAATTTTCTCCACTCAAGTTTGTGACCACTCAAGTTCGATGTGCACCATAATGTGTGTACTCCTAGAAGGGGTTGACAGACTTACCTTAGTAGCCACAGTGATGAAAAAAAGCAGAGGTATTAGGAAAAATGTTAAAGTTTCCATAAGTAAAAACAAAAACACCATTTGCAGTTTGGAGCAGACCTGAGCCACAAGTAACATTAAAACTAAAAAATGAGAACATGGGAATGGGTACAGAAAACATATCAAAGCACTAAGGACAGATAAGAATCACTGAATAGCAAATGCCGCTTAATATCTTAGTTCTGCCGAGTAACAAAGCAGTTATCTGGTGAAAAACCATTTGCTCGGGTGACAAATATGAAACGCTTAAACTCCCAGGGCAAGCAGCAGGATCAAAGTGCCCTGTGCATGGCTCAAAACATCTAGATATGCACAACTCAGAGCTGGAAAACTTGCACCACTTCCAGACTCCTCTCGCTGGACTCAGATCTTCCTCAGGGAGTGGAAAGCCCTTCCAGAAGCAGAGCTGTGTTTTCCAGCATGGGAAGAGCAGTGGGATCCCATTATCAGCTGCTCCCTTCTGTTGGTAGTGCTCATCCTGTCATCACTGCAATCCTGGAGAGCACCGTGCAGCCTCTACAGAGATCCCAGACTTTGCCTGGCAAAGCAGTAAGCAGGGATTTGCAGAGAAAACCTCAGGGAAGTTCCCAGTCTCCAGGGCACTCATTTTGACGTGACTTTCAGGCTGGAGGTCCCTTCGCCTTGGCTACGAACTCAAGGACCACCAACCCCTTCCTTCCACAACTTAAGAGCATGTCCAAAAGAACTACGTCCTCACCAGCAGCACGTAAATATGGAATAAATAAGTATAAATTAGTAGATAAATGTATTAAATAAATATGCATTTCCCCTACCATGGCCTGTCACAGTGACAAATCCTGTAAATTTCCCTAAATCTGTCACTGATGGAGGACGAGCACTTCAAAGGGAAGACATTATGAACAGCAGAAAGATTTCACTGTGCACATAACATCCAGCCATGTCTCTATACAGGCCTGCCCTAGGACCATCAGCCTGGTGGGTAACACGACACTGTGCCTTCTGTTGTTGGTTCGGTTTTGGTCCTACAGAACTTATGCCCATTTGCAGAGTGAATGCATATATGGCAGTTGGGTTGTTGTCTTTTTTGTTTGGTTGAGATTTGGGTTTTGTTTTGGTTTGTTGGAGGGGCTCTTTTGTCAATAGATTTTGTCACATTGGTACTACTAGAAAAAAAGTTTATTTCTGTAAGGTAACACAAATCCTGATGGAAGAACCAACAGTCTGCCTGTACACTATTGCAGTGGTTGTTGCAGAGGAAGAAATCACACAAATTTAGTCTTGGAACAGTTTGCTCAAGGAGATCTAAGCAGACATTTCAGCACAGATCAGAAACTGCCCTGATATATTCTTGAATCTGGGCCCATTAAAAAAACAACCAACAAACCATGGAAAAATTTCCAAATATTATAATTTTTTTCTTCTCCAATAGTTGCACAAAATACTGAAAATATTAACAGGCTGATTATCGATAAAGGAACTGTTGGAGCTCTGATTCTCTGTTACAATTAAAGACTGATGTATTATACAACCTAAATTTCCACATTTAAGCAAAATATACCCATAAAGGATATTCCACATTACCACACTATTAAAAGTACAGTTACTGAGTATCATTAATGTTGTAATTGTATCTGTTTCAGTTTTCTCCTCCTAAATACATGACGCAAATTCAATTTTCCATAAAAAACCTTAAATAAATTAATGATATTATGAAACCCAATAAAAGTACATGATATTAAAGCAAAAATTACAACAAAAATATTAAGTTCCTCCAACAATTTAAAAATACAAGAGTTTGCAAAATGCATAGAGGTTTTTCCAAAAACAGGGGGAATCCAGGCCCTTCAAGGGAGTGAAGGGTTCAATCAGTACTATAATATTATGCCTGGACTGCAGATCATGAGGCCAAATATTATCAGGAAATGAACTATTAATACCAGGGAATACACAGAAAGTATTTTCCCTTGTAAGAAGTAGATACTTCTCACAATATAAATAATTCAAATCAATAAATGGAGAAGCTAAATTAAAACTACTGTCTAACATAACCTTTATCACAAAAGCCAGTGTGTCTGTGTAAGTTCAGTATTTCAAAGGATGATTCTCTACATGAAAAGTAAATCACTATTTAATGAAAAACACGCAGATTCTCCCAATGTAAAAGCTGAAGAAAATAATTAGGCTAACAAATTCCCAGTCAGCAGAGTTTGCAGTGTCAGTGACAACAGCATGTGACTAACGTCCCTGAAAGGATCCAAGGGGAATGCAAGCAAGAGAACCAAATATGAGATGGAACACCCACAGTAATAGAGAAATAGAAAAAAGGAAAAAAATGAAAAGGGCATCTTTTCACTAGGAACTGACCTTCATGCAACAAAGAATAACTGGGCACCATGAGAGACAAACAAATCTTGATATTAAAATAGGGTTCAATATATAAAAACCATTTGTGAACCCCTGTTTGGCAGGGTAGGAATTGATGCCAGTATAAGCTTTTGGGAAAAGTGACAGAACAATTCTTTCAGGAAGCTGTAAAATGCTGTTTGGGACAAGCACTTGGACTTCTGCTTCCTGAACATGACTACCCCACAAGAACAAGGATACTCACCTCTAGCAGTTCCTTTCCTTAGAAAATATTCTTAAACAATATCATCTTTTTAACAACTGCACCATCTTAGGATCTTCAGAGCAGCTATCAAGCTTTACTATTCTCCCTTTTCTTCAAAAAGTATTTTTAATGAAAGAGGGAATTTAAGAGAAAACTTGCTTGACATGCAGAAGTCCCATATTCTGCCTAAGGGACTCAGGACAGAAAAAGTGTCAGGAAAAACAGACTCAATACAAATGAAAACTTGTGTATGACATACATCTATCACACAGCAACCGGAGCAAAAATTTTCAATACCTCCATTAAATTTTCTGTCCAAGTTTTGACAGTTATAAAGTACTTACACAGTAAGATATGATTTGAGCAACTTTAAATGTTTGTCAGACAGCTTGCCCATAGCCAGGGAGCAGAATAGGAAGAGAGGAAGCAGGGGCTCTTACTGCTGAACAAAAATTAGTTATGTATTACTTCAGGTATTTGCAACAATTCGTTTCTATAAAAGCAAATTCAAATGTAACTGTATAATTATTGTGTTTTCCCTAAAAATATGTTGATAGTGGGTGCCTGCTGTATTATTCTGTTCTGCTTCACAACAAATTCAGTGGAGGAAACACCTCATTTCAAGATCTGTGGGCCAGTAATCGGGTCCTGAGGACTCAGACACAGCCTTTACATGGGTCCTTCAAATTACACTGGAAATTCCTTCCTTACAAATGCTAATAAATTCAAAATGCAATCCACAGGCTCAAATGCTGCTGCTAATGTACATTCCTACCTGCAAAGGGAACAGGTGCATCTTTATCCAAAGCAACCAGGGGAGGATCCAAAATCACAGTGTCGTTGTTTTCAGTTATGATTCCATGGTACGACGTCTCAATCCAGGGTTTGTGTTTGTTCACTAGAAAAGAAAAAAAAACCATGCCTAATTAATTTGGTTTGTGTTTCATGTCCATTTAGCTCATTTTATCTATAAAGAGAAATTATTTAACATACTTCCAGTATTAATGGTATTACGCAAAAGCCACTAACAAGATCCCTAAAATAAACATTCAAATATAAAAGAAAAATGATATGCACGTTGTACTGCACTGATGAGAAAACCACCACTTACAGCCATCCCTCCAATTAAGACACCAAAATAAAAAGGCAATTTGCAAAATATTTTTAATGTGTTCTCAGCTGTCAGCATAATTAGGTTCAGACACCTCTGAAGGAATTACTTTCAGTTGCAAAGCTCTGGTGCAAGAGAAAGGGCATCCAGAGAAACCCAACTCGACAAGACACAAAGGCAAGCAGAAGGGTGGGTGAGAACACTTGACTCTTGGGCAACTTCTCCCTTTGTATTTTCGAGACAATACCTACAATTGCTTTTGTGTTCTGTACATTGTAGAGAAAACATAAGCTTCTACATTTTAATCACTGATAAAAGTTTGCACTTCTTTTCAATTTAACCAGCTTTAGATATGTTTAAATGGAATTTGATGTTTTTCTGGAAAAAACTGTCCTTCAAATCCAGCTGTTGAACATTTGGATATCTGGTCTTGAAGCACAGGGGAAGATCATACAAAAAAGACACTTTAAGGAGAGGATACACCACATCATCAGATTGTCTTATTCCTGAACCCTTACCATTTACATCCCTTTCACAATCCATCTCCTACTGATTGGAAAGTATGAAGACACAAAACAAAAAGGAAGGGGGAAATGTAAGAGGCCTAGGTTTGTTCTGCTTATAAATTGTGCTTTCTTCCTGCAGGCACAATCTGAATGTTATGTCACTGGAACTCCTACATAAGTAATACAATGGTGATAGCTAAATGAATTTCAATTTGAGGAATGTACTCCCCCAGGCAAGAGGGAGCACTGCATCGAGGAATATCTACCACATTTGCAGCAAACTCAGATGCAAGGTAATTTCTATACCTATTACTTAGCTGTGTGTACCATACGCTGAGGAAAATACCTGGTGAATTAACAGAAATCACCTCAAAGATGGAGAGTTGACACTTAGAGTGAAATCAGATTTAAAAAAAGAAATTAAAAAAATTAAAAACTAAGCAAAATCCACAGATATAACCCTAAACTCTTTCCTGCCTTGTCTTCTGTAAAACCCCCAGACATCAATGAGATTCAAGTCCCTCCCTTTGTGAAGAAAGCAGCAAAAATCACCAAGACAACAGAGAGGGCTCTGGCCACAAGTAAACATGGGCAATGAACAAATTATTTTTTCACTGGCTATTTGGAAAAGGCCTACAAATATATTTGTGGCAAATTGAAGTTCATTCTTTTTCCTTCTTGCTTCTTTGTTTAACCATTAGGAAACTGAGGACTCAGGAAGATTGAACCTTTTAAAGCTGAATTAGTTTATATTCTAGCACTAATCTGGGAGCTTTGAGTTCATTTCTATGTTGCAATATATCTTCTTTCAGAGGAAAGCATACTTATCTTCACAGTAGTTGGTTTTGCCCATTTTTGCAATAACTAAGCAACATGAAGATTAAAGTGGGGATGTGTCAGGGAAAGGTGAAATGGAAAACAGGGATCTCAAATCTCTTTATCTTGTAATGACTGTACAGCCAGAGGAGAGATTGGTGAGTTTATGTAATAGATGAAGGCCAAAAGTCTTGTCGATGTTGAAAAATGAGAAGTGATGGATGCAATTTCAGAGCTTTTTATGGCATTTGGGATTCTGGTTTGCAGGGTAGCTGAAGTATTCTGTATTTGTTATTTGAAAACGTGAATTGCCTGAACATCCAGACACACAAATGTGCTCCACTGGCACTCAGCTATGACTCAAAGGCTCTGACTGACACAGGATGCACTGAGCCAAAGGTCATCTCTTGACTGAAGGCAGATACAACTTAGCCACAATGAAATAGTACACAGGAACTCGCATGAAAAGGGAACTCCTTATGCAACTAAAATTTCAGGTACCAAATGCTTTTTCATTCCCCCTGATTCTGTTAAGTTTCTGAGCTCTTAAAAAACAATCAATCATACAAAAAACCCAAACAAGCAAGTAAACAACAAAAAAAACCCACGAAAACTTTCCTCGTGTGGATCCCTACGGAATACTTTTGATGGCACTTTCACTTAAGAAACTCTCAGGATACAGTGACTGCAATTCTACCAGCCTTAGCTCTCTTCAATTGGTGTCCAATGAGCAATAACAGCAGTCAAATGAGTGACAGCAACGTAATTCCTAAATTATACTGGGGGGAAGAAAAGAAAAGTATGTTACGAAAAAATGCCACAGTTTGGATCAAGACCTTAGAGACTGGTATTGGGAAGAAGAAAAGAACAATAAAGCAAAAGCAAAATAAAATAAAATGTCAAATTATTTTCAAGCTCTTATCTTGGAGATGTATCTTGGAGATACAACCCCAAATGTAAAACATATGACTATATGTGCTCTGTGTAACCCGTGGTGTGGAAACTTTACAAATAATGGAAAACAGACATGCTCTTGGGAAGCACAAAGCAATTCTTTTATATCAGATGATCTATCCTTATGCTGAGATGAGTAGCTGGTGTTCTGGTAGGGTGGTGGGGGTGGGGGGCGTGTTTATATTCTCCCTGCTGAAGGCTGGTAAAATGTTCCCATAGAACTAACTGCATAAACCACTCTGTAGGCTTTCATAAAATAATAGATTCTAAATGAAAAACCTTCATACATAACATGATCAATGAATACTTTAAGTTTCTTACTCTGAAACAAAAGAACAACTACAAAATGTTAGACTGGTTCAAATTAGTATTTATCCACAGGTTAACACAACTCTCAAATCTCTGATATTTTCCTATCCCTATGCAGTATAGAAATTTCAATATTAATTCAAAAGTGTTTTGTCTTGTCTTATTTGAGCTACTGATTCTACTTCAGGATATATTTGAGTCAGATTTTAGGTTTCCAAAAACACAATAATGCCACACTGCATTTATTTAAACACTAGAACAAAAAAGTTTTACCATGCTGTCTATTTCAGGCTAAATGAAACTGTATGTTTAACTGGAAAAGAAAAACAAAATTCACATTATTTAAAAAGTTCCGTAATTCTGATTATATACAGTTCTCATCAGGATATTTTATAGATTAACATGTATCCGTTTTGGAAGCAGACCACTACAAAGCCAGTTAAGCTCAAACGAGCAAATAAGCTGGATAATCAGCAGATAAGAGTTATACAAAAAAAAAAAAAAAAAATCTATTCCCTCTTAAGACATATTAAGTTGCAGCACATTGATATTAACTCTAAAATTTAAAAAAAAAAAAAGGTTTTGTCTTTCTCACAAAAAATCTTCTCTGGAAGTATTTATTGTCTTCCTTTTCCTTGCATTTGTCTAGCTGGGTGGAAGCTGGAATTAGTACAAGGCTTTCATGAATTCAAACACATTTAGTTAAGACATAAAGATGCTCATGCTGTGGGTTGTTTGTCCTTTTTAAACTTGCCTCCCTTCCTATAATTTATTAGTCATTCATATAAACCCATTATATAAATAATTTATAACATCTAGGATAAGACAATTAATCTTCTTCCTTTATTACGGCTCGAGGTCAACCCATTAAAATTTGCCTGCACCATTTACACTGCATTTTCCCCCTCTGTCCCATCAAAGGTTGTGATTACAAGCCCTTGGATGCAATTAAACCACTGTGCTAGAAAACTGCCACTCTGTGCCCCCTCTGCAAACGCACTTGGCACGCAAAGCACCAGAGCAGAAAACAGCGAAAGAAAACCAACCCCATTCTGAAGAGTCTGCAGGAGACCTCATGCCCCCAGGATTGCTGTAGTGAAAAGTCAGTTTAAGGACAGGCCCCAAAATGAAACAAAATGAATACAGAGAAAGGCCCAGATGATGTTTAGAAGCCCCAAAACATGCTGACCTCCTACACTGTATTTAAGACTGCAAGACATGCACGTCACTTTCTGAAGGCAATCACAGTCTGTGCATTAAATCTTCCAAGTCTCAAAGCCTGTGAGCAACAGAACTGCAATTTGTCAGTGCAGAAGCATTATTACAACAGGACTACGATAAGGACGAAATGCATGAGGACATCATCTTCTGAGGAAAGACATCTTTTCTCTAAGCCAATATAGACACTTGCTTGGGCGGGGGGAGAGGGGGAGTGGGTGGAAAGCAGCACGTGCACAAGGGACACAGTACAATGGTATTTGCAAAATTCAGACGGTTTCTGACTCAAATCATTTAGAAAATGTCACTGATCCAAAAATAACACATTATAAAAGAATTATGAAAGAAAGAAAAGTGACTCTTAGAAGGTTTAACTCCTGACACTAGGGCAGATTCAATATTGTCAGTTAATTTAACTGCTGATTTCTAAACTTCAGGCAGCTAAAACCTGAGGTAGCAAATTATAATGGTTAAGAATTGCTTTATGAATGCAAATGTTTTCTTTCTTTTTCTCCTCTAAATAGCACAATGGATTTATTTTCCATTTAATTGTGTTGATAATATGTTCTCTCATCTCTAGCTTAAAGAGGTTGTCAATTCCAGTGAAATTGGCAGAAAATTTAGGCTTTCTTACCACCTCTTTTAGCTCTAAGTCTTTTCATCTGCTAACTTCACTGCTCTTCAGCTCAGCCTGCTGGAATCCTGCATAAGTGTCAAAGGCCTTCCCCTCAGAACCAGACAAACTGAGGATGCTCAGGAGGCCTTTTACACACACACAGGAAATCCTATTAACTTCTGTAGAATGTAAGAGACTGAACTTCCTGCCTTGTGCACTCTGCAAGCCTTGTGCAACAAGAGATGCTGCTAGAGCCCTGTTACAGGGATGCAGCTGCCATAGGGACAGCTGCAAGGCACGGTCCCTCTCGCTGGAAAAGCCTCCAGACCCGGACACCATTGACCTGGCAGTCACTCCCCGCTGGGGGCAATACTTTCCTGGGTAGATGCCACAGTGAAATCTGTGGGATCAGCAAAGACCAGAGCTCTGGCACACTTCTCAGGTGTTTCAAAGCAAAGGGCAACTGAAAATACAGTTTGTCCTTTGTTGAATTCCTGTTCTCTGGAGAGTTTTAACAGCCCTGTGCTCTGAACCAAGAAGGAGAAGCTTGAAAGAGGGTCAGGTCAGAAGATGATTTTGACTCACAAGTGTGGCTTGTGCCATGTTCATTCTCTGATGAACAAGTGAGAAGTTTTGAAAAATCATATCCTTAATAGAAATTCGGTGGCATCTCCAGTAACTCCAGTTTCTGGTAACTGAAATATGTCAGAGATTGTGGTTTTTGCTAAGCAAGTCCTCGTCACATGGTTCATACATGTGACTGTATTGGGCACGTGTAACTTTATAACAGAGTAGACCTTAATTCCCCCAAGGTATGTCTTGAGATAGAAACCTGGATTTCCAGAATGAGCCGGGAATAGAAACCAAAGACAGCAGCAAAATCCCAAATCTCATAAAGTAGCAGCTAAGAACAAAAACGTTCAGAAGACAGGCAGATTTGGGTGCTTAGGTCACTAAAGAAATGAGGATTGGAGCTTGAGAAAGAATTTAAGACTTTCTCTGGAAGGCACAGAAAACAAGGACATGGATAAATGCATTTTTCAGGAAAAAGAAACTAAGAAAGAAATGGAAACTAAAAATTGCTGTGAAGTAGGAGAAGTAAACACTTGCATTTTACAGGATTAAATCTTTCTCAGCATTAGGAAAAAAAACCCAAACCACTGAGTAGCTCTATCAGGAGAAACTGTTTCCCCACCTACAAAAAACCCTGAAAATTTTCCAGAAACTTTCACATATAAAACACATTTTATATGCTTTGCCAAAGACAAATTGTAAAGAAGAAATTTATTCTGTCCCACACACTTCATTCTCCCTGTGATGCCATTGCCTGAATTACTGAAATTCCAGTAGTTATGTTCTAGCTTTATTTTTAGATAGACAACTTTAAACCATAATGCTTTACATGCTTTTACATAAAATAATAACGGGAAACTCCTGTCCCAATTAAGGCAATGTGAGTTTTGACACTAAGATCAGTTAAAGCAGAATTTATATGATTTATGATGTGTGATTATGAGATGCGAACTCTTTGGAGAACATTTTAACTGAGCAATACATTATGGGCAGTGCATCTCAGCAACATTAAGTTACTCAGTGGAGCTCCTGTGGATACCCTGGCATTGCTTTGCTTGTGCTGCACAACAAAACCTGTTCTGCACCAAACACACTGCACGAAGTTTTCTGCCATTAACACATTTTCTGGCCCCCAAGAGAAGGTCTTTCAATAATGACAGTTCTCATCAACAGAATTTGTTCTTATATTAAAAAATGGGGAACATTTGAGAAGGAAGGCTCTTTTGTTAGTAGCTAATTCTTATTACAAGCTAATTTGACCAAAATCACCAAGCCTAATAGACTTGATAATATCAGTAATCACTCCCATGTTGGCTATTTCTAAAGTAAAATAACATACTCCCTACTTATTCTGACATGTTGAAATGTTTATGCAGCTATAAATATGCTTAATTCTCTTCTAAATCTGTTTGTTTGGGGGGGTTTTTTGTGAGTGGGGGAGAGATACTTCTTAACACTGACCAAATTAATATTAAACATTTAACAGAAACTTTGTGAATGCTTTGCTCAACCCAAACCTGTGCTGTTCAGGAAAAACAGTCTAGCTACAAATTTCGTAAAACTCCACTTACAATTCTTCTACGTAAAACTTTCAGCAGCGTTTTTTACTTCTGATCCTTATTTCTGAAAAGCACATTTTGAATTTTCACAAGCATACAAGAATTAGCCTTTACACCATGTCTCATTGCTATCTTTTAGGTAATGGACCATGTAGTTGGGCCTTGAAGTGCCTTTAAGCTTAAAAGTTATTTTAACTAACACAAAAGACATTTCAACTCCTTCATCAAGATGTCCTTATAAATTTATCTATGATAGTTGTCATAACAAACAGACTTCAGAGAATGCAAACCTGAGTTCTGAACTACCATAGTTTACATGCCTCAGTATTAAGACCAGGAAGCTGCACGTGTACCAGATCTAAGGAACAAAACTGGAATTAGGGGATGAGTCTGTCCCACAGCTACCCATGGGAACTTTACCAGCACTTACTCTGACATGAAAGTTATACAGTTAAAAATCTTGGGGAAAGTATCTAATGGTTTAAAAATGTTTTCATTGATGTCACAAGGGCACAAAAAAGTCACAAACAAGGTGTTTTCCTATGTACTTGCTTGAACTCAAAAAGCTTTTCAGTTACCTTGCTTGCTGATCTTTAATTCAACATGAATTTCTCATGAACAGCTTCACTGTCATTTAAAAATACATAAAAGCTTGAGATGCCCAATATTTAACCCTTCTACCATTTGATTTAACTTTCTTCAATATTTAAAACTCCATGCTCACTATATGAAGCTGCCCCAGTCTTAGACACTTTATCTCTTTTGTTTGGGCTGAAAGCTGTTCAGAACATGGATTTACTTTTCCATTATGAGCATTAACAGCATTCATTTTAAATTAACCTGACTCTAGTCCTTCTTCCTTAAATAAACAAGAATGGAGTGTCCTCTGAAGGGTTCTGTCAGATCTGACTAGGGCTTCCAGCACAGCTGTTTCACTGACTGGGTACCAACGCCTTGCAAATACTCCAGAGATTTCAAGTAATGCTGAGGAACACGCAGATCTCTAGTGAACATTTTTATCAGTGTGTTTTCACAGGAAGAAAAAAAAAATAAAATTCAATGGTTATGCAGAAAAGCAAGAGAAATCCCCTAACAGTACCAAAGACAGACCTCACTGAGTAACTGCAGACCTGCAGCATGCCCTGTTTAACTAAAGAACAAATTTGCATCTATAATACCCCTCTTACTGCCTGAAATACCAAAATGAGGGGATTCCAATTGCTGCTAATTCTTCCTATGAATGTCTCAACTATGACAACTCTAAAGTGAACATTGCAGCTACTACAGAACTCCAGACATTTTAACACTGGCTGAGCAGATTTTCAAAGGTTTTTCAGCACCTTATCATTCAGATTAGCATGTTTTTCTTTGTAAATAGTACCTTGAGTTGAAGTTTTAAAAAAGGATATTAAAGTAACTTAGGTTTTATGCAATTACGTCTCAAGAGTTTCAGCAATACTCTGCAGCTGAGAACAGTATTTTGAAAAAATCCAAGTTAAAACCCCTATTAGATTATGAGGCTAAAATAAATGAAAAAAGAATCTTAAAAATTTGTAGCCTTTATAAAATTTCATGCCACACTATTTTGATTGCACAGACTCGAGTGCTATCATAAATTTAATCTCACTGAAATCCTATGCTCCTATATGTAAGCCTACACATGTGGAAATCTTGGGAAATTAGATAAATCCTAATGCCATGGGGTTTTAAAGGAGTAAGTAGTTCCTTTTTGGTTTTTTTTATAAAGTGTTGATGTTCACCTTTTCATTATTTGTTCAAAGTTAGTTTTCCATACAGCAGGGGCTGAAGGATATTGCAGTAGAGAGAAGCTGATCTTGCATAGGACAGGTACTGCTTCAAATTACCTATCCTTTACTTCATCCAGAGAGATAGGCAGCCAGCATATCTTGAAAGAAGGTCGTGATCTTTTTCTTTCTTATGACCACCGCTCTTTCTAAATGAACCATGTTGGTTCTGAAATTGTCACTGCATTAGAGAAGAGATGCTTTATTCCCCGATGAAAACCAATAAACTCAAATTCTTTAAGAGGGAATAATAGGAAGAGTGCAAGAAACTGAGAGAGACTGATAAATTCTAGGCACGTTTGTGTGGGCAAAAGCTCCTGAAGCTGAAAGGTTAAGGAAGAGATGTTAAAATGCACAAAAATACCGAGCTGGGAGCACAAGAACCCTTTGCAATACATATCCTCTGATTGTCTTGCACCATTTGTGGATTATGGGCAAGCTACATGTGGACTGCACATGTCACATTCCCTGTTCCACTGCACGTTGTTCACAAGTAGGATGGCACACCTCTGTTCCATGCAAGTCACAGGGTCATCACAACCTGTCCAGTAGCCATGGACCAAATCCACCGATTAAACTACGAAGTGTAAAACTAGCTACCAGTAATGTAGGCAGAAGGGCACTACAGAGAAACAAAAGGAAGCCCATTTTCAAGTATTTATTTTGTGTTCCGATGTCTCTTAAGTCAAAACGTACCTCAAAATAAATACATTAACTGACTTTCCATCTTCACACCAAACCTCTCAGAATATGCCTTTAAATGGCATTTATTACATGGTCCCATATATCAATAAGACAATGATTACCTAAGTTTTACTACCATCAATGCACAAGGCAGATGCCAGTTGATGGTGCTGCCCTTCTCAGCCACAGCAGAAAGGAGGA
>NW_008237174.1:4108473-4121008 GCF_000691975.1 Corvus brachyrhynchos | reverse complement strand
AGGCAGGAAAAAGAAAACACTGGAGTGTCTTCTGCATTGGTACAATTCAGTGCAGTTCTATCCATGTTGGTCATTTCTTACAGACTCTCTATTGTCTCCTGAAGAACAACAGGTTTATGGGACAGAGTCCAGCTTCTTTTCACTTTAATACAATGCCTCTTATTAGTCTGTGGTCCTGACTGAAGCTTCTATACACTCCAAAACAAATAAAGATCTCTCTACCCCCCAAAAATCAATAGCAATGTAGGTGTTCCAGACATTTTAAGAGTCAAGACCTCTGTGTTTCAGCTCTCCAAGACAGAGAATGCATGTAATTACATGGGCTATGTAATCCATATGGTGAACACACTGACAGCCTGCTTTCCATAACTATACTGCATTCTTCAGACATATTCTAGCTACAATGTAGTTTTTTCTACTTCATTTGTTTTCTTTTAACAGCTTAGTCTAGACATAGGAACTGCCTGAAAGAAATATGTTTTTAAGTTTTGATGCTGTTTCTGATTATAAACAGCTCTGACTTTATAACACAATGCTTAATTTAATTGATTTTTATGCACCTCCTCATTATCAATGCAGTGTTTATTTTTTCCAAGGCAATCTTTTCTCTCAGTACATTTTCTACAGATTTAAACCTAAAATTATCACTGATCCTATCTGAATTGTTTATTCTTCCCTCAAAGCTCCCTCACCTCCTTCTTTGGCATTTCAACCTGGAAACAGGCTCTTATTTTTCTTTCTTCCCTCAACATCCTCAAGTGTCTCCTAATTGCTGAGTGTTTCAAAACATATCAGTCTATTTACATAGAAATTATACTGCCAACAGCCAAGTTTTAAAATGCAATTCTTATATTAGCAAGTACTCCTTCCTCATATCCACATTTATGTATTTAAATAACAAATGTTGGATACAGGTGGTGCTCGGGGTGAAAGTGTGGCAGAATTTGCCTGCATTAGGAGTCAGAGTTCCCACAGTTCCAGTCAGAGCTGGACCATGACATTGCCCCAACAAGGTTCTTGTCCCCATATGGTTCCAATGACCGCACCAAGATGCTTTTTGTATTTCAGCCTCTTTAGGAATGAGAACAAACTATCAAATTCCACAACTTAAGACAGCTTTCCAGCTCTCTCAAATCTTGACTCCAAGTAACCTCCCTGTATAACTGCCCCCCTCATTTTAGCCTGATCGTATAAGCAGGTGAGGAAGGAGACATCCAAGTACAGGAAAATAAACATAGAGATCACCTGAATGTGTGGGTTACCTTTTCTCCTCCCTGTTATTACACAAAACAGAAGCCAGCGTTCTGGGGTCTGCACAGCCTTTCATCAGATGCCGATATAAATATCACTCCAAGGTTTCTTTTGGGGTTTCTTCAGAAATTTTTAGTTCCTGCCTGTGTTTCTGCCCTACTTGGGCAATGCCAAAATGCTTTTAGACTTGGGGCACACTGTACAGGAGATCCCACAGGAAACAAAAAACTGTGGCAAGACTGACCAATCTTCCTGACCATATAAAACCACATGATTAAAACCTCCTCCTCCTCATTAAAAACCACATCAAGTCTACAACTGGGTTACACGTGGGAGACGACAAGGCAGCAGGTTCCTCTGCTCCGCTGTGGGATGGCATATTTCACTCGCTTGCATGGCAAGTGACATCTGCTACAGTGATGCCTACTTGGCAGTTCTTCCAACAGCAGGCACAGAGAGCCACCACCTCCTCCCTTCCCAGCACAGCCCTGCTGCCTGTCAGGTGACACTCCCAGCCTGGGAACGGGGGCCCATGAGCCCCACAAAAGTCACATGTGGCTCATGAGTTATGGGCAGCCACTGGGGCTGCTGAAAGCACTAAGGCAAATGAAAGAAAAAAATCAAATGATGATGGAAAACTGCTGGTTTAAAACTTGATGTAAAACATTCTATTGTGTTACAGGCTAGCAAGCACACAAACGACAATGAAATAATCAGTGGTCAGACAGACAGGAGCTCCCACTCTCGGGCAGCACAATCCCAAGGAATGCTCACTGGTTGGGAGGTAACAACTTAGCTGCATTTCTTCTCCAAAAATGAAAATACACATTTGGAGAAAACATCTGATTTTGAGAAACACTATATGAAATCAGTACTTTTTCCTCCAAAGCAGGTACTATATAATACTAGAATAATTAATTGCTAACATGAACTTGATATGTGTACTTGCATAAGATAGATTCTTTATGTCTATAAATTAATTCATTTCTGTCTGTCTAATCTTAAAAACAGTTAAGTTTCCATTCATTCCTTATTAGTATTCCCTGATAATTAAACAGATCATTTCCTAATTACTGCTGTCTGCTGTAAAAAGAGTTTCCAGGGCTCCAGCCAGTGCACAAAAACTTAGTTTGTCAAACAAAAGACAGACGGATGGAATAAAAAAGTAATTGCATTTTCTACCCATTTGGGGTTGTTTTTAATTAATTGGCTAAATCTCATGGCTAAATATTAAACACTATTTTTCCCATCTTCATCACTTGGTCCCTAATTACCAACCATCTCTATGAATTGCTAATATGAATGATTTTGACCCGTGACATCTCGGCTTTTATCCTACAGTATTGCAGATGGGACACATTTTATCACAAATTTCATTTCATGCTTTTTATTGTGAAAGGTATGGAACACTGAACGATAATTATATATTTTACAGTTCATTCATTTCAAACTGATCATTTCATATTCATTACTCCAGTGACAGACATGTCCTGTCAGTTTTGCCCCTCATTATGCACATAATATCTGCATTTGAGCAAGTAACAGAATTTTGAAAGGAGATTGCAACCAAGATTCCATTTTAAAAACCAAAATTCAAAAGAGCTCTACCAGCTTATCTTGTTACATTAACTTTAGGGCCTGCTGTCAAAGAAAATGCTGACTGAAATCACATTTCTGATATTTTTTACAACCTAGTTAAAAAAACTAGGTTTGGGCACAAAAATACACAAGCATATAAATCATTCCTATGAAATCTGAAGAAAAGGTTAAAGCTCCTGGATATATTTTCAAGAAATGAACCTGGACTTCAATTTTTCCTAGTATTTCAGATCTCACAAAAAATCATTATTTTTTGTATTTGAAAAAGTCACCCTGGTGATAGCCAATGATTACTTGAAAATGTGTGTAACATAAAGGAGAACTTTTTTTCTGTGCTTCCTAAAGCAACTACTCCAGCCAATTTCTATGTTCCAATTTTAAGTAAGAGCTCTCTGGACACTTTTTTTGAGGCTCCTTTCATCAGAAATAATTGCTGATAATCAGAATCTCTTCATTCATTGATTGCATGTTCAATGGTATATTCAAAGGACATTCGGGCCTCACAAAATCTGGGTTGCTAATAGAAAATTGTTCTGCTTTTCCTTTTAACGTCCCCAAGTAGAGGTTCTGACTCCAAAAGAGGAGGTTATAATATAAGAAATATAGCATGTTAAATAGAAAATATATGGGAGGAATAAGTACAGCTGGAAAGCAAACACACATGAAATGCCAAACCAGATATGCCTCAGTACAAGCCAACAGAGGGCAAAATGAAGCTTTGTGATAACCACAGCTGAACCACATCAATGACCGAGCATTTACACTGGGCAACACCAAATGGGACCAAGACAAGACAATCTGTTCACTCCCCAGCCTGGTGAGAACCTTCTCTGTCAGTTTGTGCAGCACAGGCAGGGTGTGGCAAAATCAAAATAGTGGATGCACATCAGACGACTCAGATTTCCCTGTTAGGAGCCAAGATCTCTACAGAACAAGTCAGCCAGGATGCAGAAGAAACTGCCTGCAGCTATTTAAATGCAGAAATGACATCATATCATAAGTGGTAGGGCAAAAGATATGTATTTTTCAGGGGTCAACACTGACAGTTGTTTATAACCTGATTTGGAGAGACCAATGCTTGAAAAGACAAAAGAAGGAATGAATTAAATCACAGTTATAGGCTTTATTTATTAATTTGCATTTTTCAAATAAATAAAAGTTCTGAAGACCTCACCCTGCATGTATTACCCCTGTGCAATAGAAGAAGGGTCTGACCATGCCATGTCCTCAGCTGAACTGTACAACATTCACAAGTTTTATCTGATCTGAAAGCTTGTAACCTGTAACTGCCCAGAGCCTGTCCTGGATAAAACCCAAAATAACCCCAAACAAAACCCACACAGCTCCAACTTTTTTGTGACTTTGAAACTTCATTCATTCAAGATCCTCACACGTAACTTCACAGTCACACTTAAAAACACTAAAATTGTTATATATTAAAATGCAACAACAAACAGCAGAGTTCCTTCAATGTTTGGATCACGCTTGGGAGCCCAGGGAAGTGCCTGCAGCTACACAAATGCAGAAATGACACCCCATAATCATGTAACCGTGAATTTAACAAGGCTGACGCAGGGATTTGGCAATTGGCTATGTTTATATCAGCACATCTCCAACACTGCTCATCAACCTTTACTGTTACAGCAGAGATTAAAGAGGCAGGGGAGGAAAAAAAAACACCTAAAAATCCAGAGTAACTTGCCTTTAGAAAAAAAAATGTATTTTATGTTATTTGTGTCAGTAATAGAATCTACAAGCTCAATTAAATAAAGTCACCTGCCTGGCAAGGGTCAGAGGACTTCTCTGGTTCAGCAAGCACAGGCCAAAGGGGCCACTTCTGTTTGACTACTCACACATGTGGGTAGTCCCCAAACACAGAGGAGGAAAAACCCTGCTGTCAGAAGGGGCATGTTATCGAGCAGGGCTTGGCAACCCTTCAAAAGTACCTTCCCTTTCAAAGCGGTACTTTGAGTGCCTTTACATCAAGGATGCCAACTTGGATCTCCCCCCAGCAGCAGCCGTTCTGTGTCCCCGGTCCCTCCCGGGTTTGATCCAAGCCCAGATCGCGGCACGCTCGGATCACAGAGGGCAAACAGCAGGGCCCACACGTGTGAGAGCTGAAAGGCTCTGCAGACCACAGCCCTGGGAGCCACTGCCTCTCCCAGATACACATCACACATGATTATCCCCATGTATTTAATGTGTTCATACATTTTAACAAGATGCAGATGACAAAGGGAAATGATGACAAGCAAGCTGCCCTAACAAATGCTGCACATATTTTCATCAGTCTTATCATTGATACTACACTGCACATTTGCATAACAAAGTGTGAAAACACACAGGCCTCGTGCTTATATCGTTGTGAGGGGGAACACAGGAAAAAAGGCACTGAATTCTCTTGGTACGGCCCTTGTTAGTTAAACAATACCACAAATAAGAGCCATGCTAACCAAATAATTTATCTGCTCTCTCCTATCTCACACCAGCAACAAGTCTTCCTTTCACTGTTCCTTCCTAAAATCAAAACTGAACAAAAAAGAAAATGTTAAGATTATCATGCTGATCACATTCTCACTGGTGCAATAAGTCAAACAAGAATTTAAGCAACTGATTTAAAGGTAACAAATATATAGCCACTACGAGCTCCAAGGTTTGCCATACCTGTAAGGCAAGAGTAGAATTGCATGGCTGAAAGTCCTCTGCACTGCCTTTTGCCCCATGATTTGACAAATAACTTTGCTCCCCCAAAGCTGGGACGTGGCATCCCACTGGGAATCAGCTCCTGAACTACTCCAGACCCTCAGCTTAGTGCATCCATTCCAATGAGATCTCCCTACAAAGTCACAGCTCAGCTGCTTAACACATTTCCTCCCCTGGACCACGACCCATCACTACAATCGAGAGCCCACCAACATTTTACAGTCTAGGACTGAAGTGAAGGTGGAGGGAGATGGTGATTTTTTTTTTCTCCTTTTCCTTCTCCATGGATCAAAGCTGTAGTGGTTGATTTTGTAAAGCACTGCATTTAGGAATAGAGCCTGTTCAGAGAGCTTAACAGAGCAGAAGCACTTTGAGCAGCCTCCAGTCTGTGCAGGGAAAGCACTGCCAGAGGAAAGTTTTCTCCTTTTGTAACAGTATAATGCAATGCCAGCATTTCTATCATGCAGGCAGCACAGTGCAGAGGTCCTGCCTTTTTGGGGGCACAGATCTGCGAGTTACCTGAAAAATCTGAGAACAAAGGGCTGAGGGAAAAGGCAGGTCATCTCCGCACTAGCTTCTAGTGTTTGCCACTGAATGAAGGACGCTGTCAAAAAAATGAGTTTAAAGAAAGAAAACGAATGTCACATCAATTATATTATAACCATTGAATTAAGAAGGGGAAGAAGTATTTGTCTGTAAAAATTACTCATGGCAGTTGTTTCATTTGTTTTGGGTGTTTTTAAATCAGTCATATTCTATAGGGAAATGCTGTGGGCAGGTTCATTACTAAGCTTCTTTTTATCTGAAGCAGGAAGACTAAACCTATGCAAGTCATAATTTGATGGACATTTGAAATCAACGTAAGTCAGCTCTATTCCAAAAGCTGCACTGGATCCTGCATTTTTGTAGCCACTATCTCATACCAGCATCACCCTCCTGACAAAGATACCCAGAACAATGTACAGCAATGAAACCCTCCCACAACCCCACACTCTCCTCTTGCAAAGGCATCTGTTGGGAAGTCAATTTCTTTTGGAGGATGTAACAAATATCTGGTGAATTGTGTAGATTCAGAAAACTGTGCAAGAAACAGTGTCACAAAATTCCACATCACAACTGCAGCACAGTGTCATAGGTTAGCAATCTGAATTAGAAATCTGAAATAGTATCACAGACCTCAACAAGATTATTCCAGTTTTAGGCCAATAACCTGCCTTGGTCATGTTTGCACACAGCTAGGAGATAAGATTGAAGAATTTTTGCTGAATTAATCCCAGTAAGACCCAAAGACTAAAAATAAATTAACTTTTCAATGTGTATTATTCCAGCTTCTGATACTACTTCTGGGTTTATTCTATAGTTATCTTACACTGTTTGCAATAGAAAGATCATTATGACAAATAAAAGTTCTAATCATCAGTTTCAAATGCAGTGGTTTGAAACTCCCTCTGTGACAACCTCAGCATTAACATTAGCCAAAATGTTTAACTGGGTTTCTTTCTGAACCAAACAAGGTTAAAATCAAAGTTCTTTTTACACAAGAGATTATGAGTGATGGCACATAGCTGAGACAGGGTTCAGCTCCAAAGAACATCACCAGTGTTCACAGTGTCATTTACAGCAGAACACTTTGCCAGCACAGAGATCAGGACACAGGAAAACATCATCGCCACAATGAGCCTCGCAGGACTGAGTGTGCAGTGCACAGCCACAATCACCTTTGCTACTCACCAGTGTTTATACAAAACAATTCCGCAGCAAGTTAAAAATCTAGTAAGGTTCACAGGTTGGGGCTTTTTTGCTCAGTTTATTTTTTTTTCTGTTGCCTTAAACTTTTAGATGGTAAAGACAGCGAACTTTATTCCTGTACATCTGTTAGTGTTTGTATTCACTTATCCTTGGCTGTTTCTGGTATCGATCACAGCGTATTTACTTTTATCTTTCTTACTTTTTACATCAATAGCTTCAGTTATTTCTTTTTTTATTTCAGTTTTAGCATCCTTTTATATAATGGCCAAAATATATCAATACAAATTTCTCCTTCCCAAGGAATGGTTCACATTCAGAGGCTAAAGCATATTCAGGGCTCCACTGAAAAAGAAAATGGACAGGCAACAGTTACGAGTATAATTTTAAGCTTTTAAAATATCTTTCATGAATCTTCATCTGAGACAGCAGTTACTGCAAGGGGCCACATGCAGACAGAACAGACCTTTTTCCAGGTCTTTCCTTCATCATTTCCTTCAGGACATCTCTCAGAATGCAGGGTTAATACCACAACTGTATTACACCAAGCTTGCACTGCAGATCTAACACTCCAAGCAGTCTCATGGCAATGCTGAAGTGAACAAAGTATTTATGAATAAAAAAGCTTGTAAATTATGAAAATTAAGCATATATTGCAATCTTCAGAGTACAATACACAATCCTCAAAGTTTTAAAGAAATCACTTGAGCTATGATTTATGAATGTGAATTTGTGAATGCTCCAAGCCATTCCAGTGCAAAGCCAAAGCTTTATGAAAACACGAGTACTCATGGGGTCACTTATGCCTGAGCAGGGAAGCTGCAACCACAAGTGAAAGGCAGAAGTCTCTGAGCCACAACCCAGCTTTCAGAGACCCACTTCTAGCAGCTGACAGAACTAGCACAGACTCAAACCCAGCAGAACAAGGCAGTATCTCTACACTCAGCAGACACAAGCATAATGTGACCACATCAAATGACTGCCTGATGTGGGGATCTGACCACAGAATACAATTTGGCAGCCCAACCCTAGCCCTGAAACATGAGTGTAATTCTTAATGTGGCTTCAGATTTTACCTATTTCTGTTATCAAATGGGTAAAATCTTGCAAATGGGTAAAATCTTGCAAAAAAGTTTGCAAGAACAGCAAACTCAGACTCAGAGCCCTCAGATGAGAGAAGCCCAAGGTGGCCATCACAACCCATACAGGTGCCCAACTGCCTGCTTGTGAGTCGGTCTTGTTTTTAAAACTATTTAATCACTCACAGGTGTTCTCAAAGACCTAGACCACACCTCTCCAAATTCCAAAGCAGCATGAAAAATGTATGAACTGTATTTCAGTGGCATGACACAAATATTTTGGCTGAACAGTGACTGGAGCTTAAACTTTGGAATTTCCATTTACAAAGCAAACATCAAGAACTGACCCATTCCTTACAATCTCTTTGCTTGCCCCACGTGCTCCACTTTCAAGTCTTCAGCTGATGTTTAACCTCTAAAGAAATACCCTCCACAGCAGCACTTTAATGTATAATAAGAAAAAGATTGAATCAAAATTAATCCATCGCAATTCATTCATTGTTTCCTTCATAAAGTGAACCTCTCCTCTTTCCCCAGAGCATTGAACAGTCCCCAGAGGAAAGGCTGTTCCTCCTTTTCTCTCTCCCAGTGTAGACTTCTGTTTTCCCAAACATGACTTGCAGGTGCATCCATTCTAGTGCCTGAAGAAGCTGAATGTTCCTTTTCTATTAACAATAAAAAGACAGGTACTAATAGGCTTCAGGAGTGTTTGGCTGTGGGGCTGCCCCGGGCTGGACATAATAACAGCTTTGTTTTGTCTTTTTAAAACAGTTCAAAATAAGCAAATTGAGAGTATAAATCCATTTTTTTATTATTATTCTTTCTCTGTATAGCCATCCTATTTCAATACAAACACATTGTCCTTATTCTTCTGTTTGAAGACAGCACAAACAGCTTTGTGGCTGTTGGTAGTTCCTGCCATTCTCCTCAGAAATTTGCAGATCTCCTCTCCCCCCTGTAGTTTAAATATCACTCTTTACACCTCTTATAACAACGAAAAAAGAATTCTGAGCAACATGGTGAAGTGTGCACTCAGTAGCCCTCAAATATTCCTTTAAAATTATTTTATTCAGATGGCATATATTTTACCGCTTTTATTTGTAGCCATAATTCTGTTCCTTTAAGTAGTATCATCTCCTTGATTTGCCTGCAGGTGTTAACAACTGAGGTTTTTAAAAATTAGGAGTACAATACCAATGAGTTTCATAAGGCCCTTAAGTCTAAATTCTATGGAAATACATGGTGTTTATAAATTATTCTTTTAACTGACTGCTTTGTTACATTAAGCAGTAGGAAAAACTAATTCTATTACTACTTGTTGTAACAGTGGCATGGATTTTTTTTTCTGAGATCTGGAAGATTAAAAGTATAGTGACTTGTCCACTCGTATGTTTTTTTACCAACATGAAAGAGCAGAGTTGTGTCACTAGTGAGGAAAATATCTATTAAGTTGTCAGTTATGATATAATATGCCTTAATAATGTGGAACAAGTGCAAGCTCAAAAAGTGACAGATAATGCACAGACATGTCACAGAAGTGAAATACAGAATAGCAATTAGCATGGAATGAAAGAACACGGAGATGAAAAGGAGAAGAGGGATAAAATCTCATACATAGGCACACAGAGACTAGAGATGTGTAACAGACAAAACCAAGAAAGGATCAGGCCATTCTGTCCCTGCTTTGCCAACAGATAAAGAACCTACCTGCTTATATTTTGCTATGGATAAGGACCTGCCCTTGGGCTTCTCAGGCCATTTACTACCAAAGATGGGGTTATTTTCACTTCTTCTGTAGCAGGGGAACACAGAGGAACTAGACAGACACCGGACGTTTGCTCCTGGAGAAGTCCAGACACATTCCCCCTGGAAGAAGAGAATGTGTGCAGGTAGCACCACACACCGAAGACTCAGGTATAATAATTTCTGGCTGACAGCGCAAGTCCTTTCTTTCCACCTGATTTTCAGGTGGAGGAATTAAACTGTTTTGCATATGCAAAGTGACAGTCACATGAAAGTACTCACAGTAAGAATCTGCTTTCAAAACTAACAAGATTATGCAACCCACAAGTGTACAAGTACTATTATCTCTATTAGTCTCATTATAATAACATTCTTGAAACGTGTGAATGACAAATAAAAGCAGTAACTTGCACTTGCAGGAACTTTTTAATTGACATTAAGGGGCAAGGATAGCAGTCTGTAAGTGTTAGGTCTTATCAGCCTCTAAACTCCATCTTTCTTTAGGATGTATAACTGAAGTAGAATGAAATGTTGAACTGACAAAAAGATCTGACATCCCTTTTATAACAGAGGAAACAATTCAGCCAGAGGTAAAGATGACCACAGGATCATATATATATATATATATATAGAGAGAGAGATGGATAGATAGATCGATCGATCTACTTTAGAGTTACAAATAAGCTTCAGAATAGAGAACCAAAAGAGATTACAGCAATTACTAATTTCAACACACACCCCATGCATTAGTTTGAGGCAATAATAAACTTGATCAGTTACAATTTCATAACTAACCTAATGCCATAGATGTTTTTACTCAAAGGAGCCAGAGATGCAAGTCTGTAATTGGAGAATCCCACACCACATGTACCTTGTATACTGAAACTAATGTAACAAATGTAACAGTCCCAATCATTCCGAATTATTAAAAGCAATGATATGTTAAGTATTTAGGGGTGGTTTTTAGCTTAAAACTAGTATTTTGGAAATTAGATCCATGCCAAGCGGACTAATAGTAAGCCAACAGGACAAGTCCCATCTCTGGTACACATTCCCAACTGAATGAACGAAACAGCAATAGAGTTAAAATAAAGAGAATATCGGATCTTACCTAGATTTCCTCCAATATGGACTACATACAGTTAATAAAAGGAATGCATGTTTAAATAGTGCTGGCCAAAGAGGGTAGAACACACTCAGCAGTGAAAGTTCCAGTCTGAAGTCTTTAAGATGAGTTAATTGACTTACGGGCATACACCTGTATATTTTCAGCATATTGAGACAGATGAATTTGCTGGATCAGTATCTGCATAGATTATCTGCCATGTCAAGTGCCAAATGCAGAAGAGAAGCCTGTCAGAAGCAGCTCTTTTTGCATCAAGAATAGATACAGAGGTGTCATTCGTAATGAGTCCTTCATAGTGGCTACCCTTTGTGCTAGAGCGTGTCTTGGTTTGTTTTTATCCAAAACTCTGCACAGAGTACACTGGCATAACTTCTCAAATGGATAAGAGAGTGCACAAAAATCCAGAGGTACTGAGTACGTATTAAGCTGCAGGCAGGATGCTGTAAAAATCAAAATAATTCAGTAATTCCTCTTTAACTGCTAAGTTATGGAGAGTCACACCACACACCTGCAGCTGGCCAAACAGCATATAAAAACAAAAAAAAATAGCCAGATATTAATACTCACAATACAATCTATGCATTGGTTACTTCAGTACTCTCTAATGCATTAGAGTAACTGCTCTAATCTCAACATACTAGATGTGATTTTAATGATGTACCAATACAAAAAATGACCACAGCCACATTAAAATCCATTTCCATGCACTATTATCTGAGTAGGTTTACAGAAAAGAATTAATTTTAAGAAGGAAGTTATTTTCTCTTCACTAACAAGCTACCCCTCTCATAGCAGTCACCTTTAGAAATGAATTCAATTATCCATTCAATTATTCAGTTAGTCACAGTCACACTTTCCTATTTTTCCTCAAGCAGAGGGATGTTAACTTTGACTAAATCTACCCCACATTCACACATATTTTCCACAGGGACATAACTGGGTACATATGGCACTCACTGCTTGCTTACCCCTACAGGGAACCATCATTGCATCATGCTGTGAGGTCACACTGTAATAGGATCATTTAAATATCTTCAGGACCAAAATAATTCTTCATTAAAAAAAAAAAAAAAGGAAAAGATAGATGACTGAGAGAAAAAGTGTTATTTTTTTACCCACAGGATTTTGGAATCACATAGCACAGTTTTATGCAAGGAATTTGTGAAACACAGACTAGATAGTTCAAGAAAAATGGATACTAAACAAAGCTGGGTGGGCAGAAAAAAGTTCAAAATCAGTCCAGCATTGTTACAATAACCCCACAGCAAAATAAGGACAGTACAGGAAT
>NW_008237174.1:4081660-4108430 GCF_000691975.1 Corvus brachyrhynchos | reverse complement strand
ACAGAATCATTTCTTGAGAGTGTCTGTTGTGCCCTTTCCCCCACCCTAAGTCTCCATGTATATTCAGTCTGACAATAACAGATTGCTACAGCCTGAATCTTTTTAACCTCACACCACCTGCAGAGACTCTGTGCCACAGGGGCCTCAGTCCTCAGGTCATCCTCTCTCAGCCCAGCCCAGACCACAGCCACTGCACTAACACAAGCAGGGAAGTCTTCACCTTCTTTCAGCCCTATTTCAGCACCCCGGTGAAAGCTGCTGACATGATTCACTTCTTCCTTCAAAAAGAAAGAATGCAAATATAGATCTAATTTAGAGTTACAAATAAGCTTCAGAATAGAGAACCAAAAGAGATTACAGCAATTACTAATTTCAACACACACCCCATGCATTAGTTTGAGGCAATAATAAACTTGATCAGTTACAATTTCGTAACTAACCTAATGCCATAGATGTTTTTACTCAAAGGAGCCAGAGATGCAAGTCTGTAAATGGAGACTCCCACACCACATGTACCTTGTACATGCACCTATCTCCAAGAACTGCCCTTAATGAAAATGCCTTCAGTTGATCAGTCTGAGGGAAAACACCTCCCTCTCAAATCCCCACTCCTTTATTGTAAGTGAATAATTTTCTATAAAATATCAACTATGATGCTTTCTCTTGGCTCAGCCTGGCTGAGATGTAATTTGCCATCCCAGACACCTCTACAGCCCAAAAAATTCTGTGCCTGTGTTGGTATTACTAAGACTTAATGCCTACATGCCAAAGCCACAAATGTCTGTGCTGTGGGATTACCTGTATCTAAGAGCAGTCCTTCAAAATAATGGATGCTGTACATCATCCCAATGAAAAATCCATGAGGAACTGTCATTCAGAGAAGCACTTAATCTCAGGGGATAGAGATTTATTCTCTTCGTATTTGAGGCACTGCTTCCCATGTTTACCACGAAGACTCGTTTGCATCCTTGTTTGATTGTTTCCTGTGTGGAGATGGGCGAGTCAGACAAGACCCTTCCCTTTGGTGGCAGGAGGACAATCCAGGCAGCAAATGATACAAGAGCCATATAAAGATGGCAAATAAATAGTTAACAGATTAAGGAAAATATTAAAAAAAAAATCTTTTATTTTATATCACTAGAAAATGAAAGCATTTCAAGATTTGTTAAAAAAAAACAAAACAACAAAACCAAACAAAACCAGATAGCAAGACAACAGTGCAGATGACATCAGCAAGACAGCTTTAGCATGAAGGCAGCTCCAAAATAATCAGTTGGGATATGAACAAGTCACAAGAGACTCCAGATCCCACGTATGAGGCTAATATATTAATCTCTAGTCTATGGCTTTCTCTTGGGGATTTCTCTTTCAAGTTCTTACTTTCATCAGAGACCTGAGGAAATACTCGACAAAAGGCTCATCAAGGCTGTCATATTTCCCTGTAAAATTTCACAGTCAATAAATCAGTGTTTCTGATAAAGCATACTGTGCTGAAAAAATTATCGTCTTCTCTTATATCCTTCTAAAGGATAACTTGTTTCTACAGTAATGGGATAGCTCTGAAAGGGTGAGTAGTTTAATAAAAACTTTGTTTTCATCAGTGCTGAAAGGTGCTAGAAAGCTGTAAGGTATTGTGCCTACCACTGCCATAACACAAAAGCAGCTTAAGCTTTCATAACCAGCACAGTCATGAACTGAGAAACAATGTACTCAAAGGTCTGACTAGTCAAACTCAAAATACATATGAAATTATTTAAGCACATGACAGATAGAGATAATATCGTTTTCCAGGCCCACAACAACGTATAAATCAACCTGATAGCTCCCCCATTGTCACCACTACACTCTGGCAGATGTACCCTACAGTGACTGAGCTCTGGTTTGACATCATCCCCACCTTTCCTTAAGCCCACAATCCACCACAGCCACCACGAAGTCCCCAAGCAGTAAAACCTGTCTGAGTTATTGCCAGCCTGCCCACACTCTTGATTAATGGCCCAACCACAACAGTTAAAAACTAACAATGGAAAGAGCTACATGAAAATTTCAAGTGATAGTAAACATGTTTCCTAAGAAAGGAGGCTGTGTTTTCAAACAGGTAATTTAATTTCCTTGCACTGCTTTGTAAACTGAAGTTTGTGAAATTAAAGTGAGATTTGTTTTCATGCTAAAATCCACTGGGAGGCTGATTATGCTGAAACACACTTCACCAAGTGTTGAAGGAACAAAGAGGAATGTAAAGAATGTTTCAATATATGGAAACTGCATATTAAGTAACTCCTTGATTTTCCTAAATGAATACACTAAAATGAAAAAAAATATTTCTTATAGAATCAAATTAAGATTTACCACAGACTAATGAGTAACTGCAAGCAAAATTATAGCTCTTTAGCCAGCTCACTTTATGTTAATTTCAGTGCTAAATATTTTGAGGAGAATTTCTTATGCAAGAATTGTGTTGCTCTCCTTCCATAAGGCAGGTGCAGGTAAACTCATGCTGTGGATCTGCACAAGTCCCAAATAAATTCTTACCATCATTGCCACAATGATCTGTCACCCATTTTTCCACCAGTTTCATCCACACATGTATATATAAACTATCAAAACATTAGACAAACCAGAACAAGAAAGTTCATTGGACTCCAAGACTTTATTCATCATCACACTAAGAAACAAGTTGTTCTACTTGTAGGTATCAATCATCTAGGATCAAAATGAAGACAGAAATGCTTGAACCTAGACAATGACACATCAATATTCAAATGATTAAGTTCTGGAAATTTCTTCCCATTTGAACTTCAAGCAAAACCAAGAAAGGGATATGGAAGAAGCAGCAGCAACTGAATGTTTCACTTGAGCTAAGGCATTCGGTACTGCAGAGGTGCAAGGTATTAAACACTTCAATAACCATGCAGTAGTCCATCCTCACCTATAACCAGTCTGGAAGTTTGGTTTCACAATCCCTCCCTCTCTTTCAATTATTATAGACAGACTGGGGGGAAAAAAAAAAATCTCAGCTGATCTCATAAGAGTATCTCAAAATGACATCCAAATCAACTGCATGCATAATGATCTCACATGATATCAAAGTTGTTTATGAATGAAAATTTCAATCAATATTTTTGGTAAATTTCTACAAATGTGAAGCTTTGGGCTGTTTTAAAACAGTACATTTTTGAAATGCTTCTCTTGAAAAATGAGAAAAAGTCCTCCCAATAAATGCTGCTGGGTGTTTCAAGTCACAAAATAGCAGGGCTGTCTCACCCCCACGGAGTTGCAAGAGTTTCAGCTGAGGGTATTTCCTTTCAGAAGTTTTCTAAATCTCAAATGAATTAACAGGAAAATGGTGCAGGCATTAACCCCCTGGAATTCTGAACTGCTTGGGAGCTTCCAACAAGCCTTCAAAGACTGCCCTTAGGAATCTTCTCATAGCAGATGGATTTCACTCAAATGGCCCCATCTGTCATTTCTCATTCGTGTGGCTGCAGCTTGAACTCAAAGAACACCTAGGGCATATTTTCATCAAAATGCCTGGCTAAGCAATCCAAGAGATGAAAGAGATAAAGAAGATAATGCTCCAAATCTTACACTGAGCAGAGAGTCTGACCCAAAGAAAATTAAATTCTGCCAGATTCGTTCAAGTTAAGAGATGGGAATAGAATATTCCCCCCTGCTCCCTTCACCCAATGAGCTGCAGAGGTAGTATTTGGCAAAGGGAATTTTCTCCTTCCTGTCATTTCCTATTTTCCAGGGTTTGGCCATCTGTCCATTATTAGGTCCCTTTGAATGACAAACCAGTTTAGAAGCACAGAGTCATTTTCACAACTGTTCTCTTGCAGGGCAAATAAGGATAGAAAGGGATGATTAAAGCTTTTGCTGGCTAACAATAAAATAAAGCAGGAGGAGGAAAAAAGAGCTGATCAGAGTCTTGCGAGACAGAAGATGGTTTCAAACTACTGCCACCCATAATTAGCCTGTCTGGAGGAATGGAATTCACCCCACACTTGGCAGCACAGCAGTTCCATTTTAAATGTAAAGTACCTGGGTCTATTAAAATGCCGTCATTTCAAGCATATCCAGTCAAATGCAGACATTCAATTTCCAGTGAAGAAGGTGAATAATACAGATGGTGCACACAGCTCCAGAGGACAAACCTCCACCTTTTCAGAAAGGGGCACTTGCTGCTCATGTCTCCCACAGAGTTCTCCTCTTTCACAGGCAATTCAATATCCTTGCACCTAGTATAGACTATTTTTTCCTTTTCCTTTATTTTCTTTTTTTTCCTGAGAGTTTTGTCAATATCAGTGGAGACAGTTATCAAATGCAGCAGTAGGGAAGGATAATACAAGTTTTCTGGTAAGGCAGGACAGTCTCTAGATCACAGTGTATTGTATTAGTGTAATGAAATAAAGAGTAGATTTCATTTGACTAGAACAAACAGCTGTGTTTTTCAAAAACACCTTAAAAACATGAAACACTGGAACCTGTTCAAAAAGTCGTGCTTTTCAGAAACATGTAATTAATTTAACAATAAATCTGTGAGTTGCCAGACAAAATCCAACCAAGTACCTGACCAGCCTTTGTGTCATTATGAACTTAAGATAGCATCTGTTGTCTGATAAGTGGCATGGCAATTCTGCAAGACTTGTAAATGTATCAACAGTTAGGAAGTCCAGGCACACACTTTTGAAGGGAGCTGACCCTAAAGGAGCCCTGCTCCCATCCCCAGGTGAAGGAAGGAACATGCCCCGCTGGGTGCTAACCACAGCAAGGAGCTTTCTCCTACTGATTAGGGACTGCTGGGACACAGTACATTACAGTTTACTCTCCCTTGCATGAGCCAAAAAATTCCAGACAGCATTCATGTCTCTCAATTTATGCCAAAGCATCTTTTTTTCTCAGAAAAGAGCCATACTCAGGTTCAAACCACATTTTGACACCAGTCTCTGATGTTCTTTTTCCTTGACCCTCTAGACTGGCACCCTAATCACCCCCTCAGATTTGAATCTACACATCAGAAAATGTGTGTTTCTTCATATCAGAGGGATGATGCAAATATAAATTCAGCATTTGTACCATGCTGAAACTCCAAGGCCATAAGAAAGTTGCATTCTGAAGAGAACACGATGGAAAGTACGTAAGAACCCTCAGTGGAACAATATCCTCACAAAAAGCAATTCCAAATGCTCTGCATTAATGCAGAGAATTGCTACCAATAATGGCATTTCTGTTGGCATTTTAAAGCTATTTTATATGTAGAACATTTTATACAGACAGATATTAGACTATAATCAAGCCAATGCCAGTAACACTTCAGTGTGACAAGATCAATCACAGGAATCCAATAGCTTGGGTAATCATTCTGTTAACTCCAAAGAATTGGCAGAACTCAGCAGCTGTGCTTTCCCCCAACTTTTTATCACTAAGCCACATGATACAAAGCATCTTGTGATGCAGAGTGAAAATCACTTTTATAAAGATGAGATGAAATAGATAGAGCAAGAAATGACGCAGGTAAGATCATCAAGAACTGTTGGAAATACACAAGGACCTTGCGAAGCATTTGTCTGCAGTAGGCCTAACGCCAGTAAGCAATATCGTAGTTTATGAATAGTAAATTCCCCTCACGCTTAAATAAAATATTTATAGTAATCGATTAAAAATGTAACTCTATACAATGTCTCTCTATATACACATATCTTACATATGCATCTAAAGAGACTGCTGGTGACAGAGACACGAGATTCACAACACTAAGGTGAATCACTTTACAAAATGTACTTATGAAAGTTCAAGAGGGAATACCTTGAGTGGTGGGTAATTGCTTGTTCCCTCAATAGTGCTGAATTTAGAAATGAACAGTAGTAATGATATTCATAATGAAAATCCCTTAACTGTTTAGAGACCACTACTCTGCATACTATTCACTAACTACCGTATTAGTGATTTTTCATAGGACAGGGAAATTCAGCATTATTTTCATTAGGAATGCTACAGTATTTATTCACTTAATGGCTATTTTCATGCCCTCTAGGCAGTCAACTCAATCTGAGGAAAAAAATTCATACACAAAAGTTACAATAATCACACAGATTCATTCACCATCAATTTTGGCAGCACACTCTCACACCTAGAGCACCTCTCAAGAGCCCAGAAGCAAAAGACGAATCAAACAGCTGAGAAGTCCAGGCCACTACCAGAGTCAGTGGGCAGGTTTAAGGTAACACACTAAGGGAGGAGGAGAACAAAGCTGTTTAGATCAGCTATACCTTGCCTCCTTGTCTAGAGAAAATAGAAACGACATCAAGCAGGACTTGGGATAAGGAGAAAAAAATCACTTTAAATGTGCACTGATTGTCATTCCAAATTAGGCACATCACCCTCCACTCCAGACACTGCCCCAGACACATTTACTGCTGCCCAGGAACCCATTCAGCAGCTCTCAATCCACCCCCATCCTCCTCAGCAACAGCAGCACAGCCTTCTGCCAGCCCACCCCTGTATCCCACCCAACTTCATGTTCCATGCCTTTTCCTCTCTGGATTCAGAAGCATAGCTTAAATTATGAGGGTCACACCACTCTATCCTAGTACAAATAGCATATTTGATACATCAGGATATTGCATCACAGCACAAGAACGGTTTGCAGACAGACAGACACGGTTCTCTCAAACAGCCCCTTTACTCAGTTGTTGCAGAATACAGCACTGGGATGTTTCAGGGATTTGCCAGTTCTGATTCAATCAAGACTGCAGAAGAAGTAATCATTTTAATACCAAGACTAGCACAGGCAGCAAATACTCAGGTATAACTGTAATTTCCAATAAAGATACACCTAATTATTTCACTCTCCCACTTTTTGTTTTTAAGCATGATTTTTTCTGTATGTTTAACTCAACATAGTCAAAAGGACATTGCAATGGCTTTCATCGTTCATCAGAATAAAAAAGGTAACTTAGAAATAATAATATGTTTCTCAGAATCAACTGTGCAAGAATTTCATCATCGTGTATGAAACCTACTTGATTGTAATTTTGTAACTAAAAAAATTAAAATACCCTGAAAAACAATATTAATGGTAACCCGAAACATCATTTTAAGAGACAACAGAATCTCAGTATCTCACATAGGTGCAATAGGGGGTTGCCCAGTAATCAGGTCACTGTTGAACCAGATACAGGAAAAATAATAAAAACTAAATTCTATCTCATAGTCCTGCTACTGCCCACTGAAAAAAACATTTTTGCACAGAATCACGGCAATGATAACAAGGCCAGACCTTTTAATCTTCCTATTATATTAAAAAAATTAAGTAAGCTTTACTGTGCTATTTTAAACACGGAAAAAACGTGACAAGTGTACCCATTAAAGGTCAACACTGCTAATTACATATTCAAGAGCCATGTGAATTAGGAGCCAACTCTGGTGACACAAATTAGTTCTGGTGCACCTGACTGTTTGAGTGGGGTGGCCAGGACTATGCTGGGGGTGAATTTAGGGCTTCCTGGCTTCATGCCCAAGATGACACTCAGAGACAAACAGGCCTGGGCAAGCAGCAGATCAGCACAGCAGGCTTTGGGATGCAGCATCTGTTCCAGAGACTTTGTGCTCCAGCCTTAGTTTGAATTTCTTTTCTTACTTTGTACGGTCTTTGAAGCCTAAATAAAAGTTACAGATAAGCCAAGGCTTCGTGTGCACACGCTGGAAGAAGTCTGCAGCCTAACTCAACAGGATACTAAATCTATCATGCAAGACTAGCTGTACGCAGTGATATATTGCTATTTCCTTTATCATCCTTTGAAAACCACCATTTCAGTCCCTCATGTAAATGTGTTTTGATCCCCATTTATCAAACAGCAGCAATGTCCTCTTCTGCTAAACTAAACTGCCTAATGTGCAGTGGGTATCAGCCTTCCCCACAGCACACTGAACAACCAAGTGAGCACACTCCAAAAGACCTGACCAAAGAGGATAAAGGGTTTACCTCTGATGTTATCAAGATAAGACTTTGAGATGTAGTAAATGGATAATTTTTCTTATATGATTTGTTTTCCCCCTTTTAAGGACAAGATCTAGAACAAAAGAGATTAATAGGAATAAAATGATAGGATGCTGATTAACAAAAAAATTACCTAATTTTAAAGCAGACATAATTTCAAAGATTTCAGGATACAGGTCTAAATCTTATATCAGTTTTTCTGTGTAAATAAAAGTAATGCTGTGATTTCAATAGCCAGTGCAGAATATACTGAAATAATTTTCATTAGCACAACACTAAGCTGCTATCAATACATTTTTTCAGTAAACATCTCTTTCATGTTGAGCCTTTCCATCTTAGAGGCACTGAGATAATTTTCTTCAATAAAACAATTTAATTTAAAGGATTTTATCCATATTTCACAGTCTGCTCATGACCTACTTCTTTGTATTTGAACTAAAACTAATCATATTTCCCATGCATTTTACAGAATAATAAGATCAGGAACTGAATATTGGAGAGAATGGAAAAATACCAGAAAAGATGCTTCCACACTGCTTCAAACAACCTTGAAAGCTCCACCTCCAAGTCTGAAACACTAAGTTTCTGCTTTGGAGGCTTTGATAGCTTGAGTTTTAAAAATCTCCATAGGTTAATTAACACAAAACCTGGCCTAAGCAAAGCCCAGCAGCCATAGGAGAGTGGAAAACACTTTGCAAATACCATTATTGCAATCACCATGAAGGCAGCACAGCCCTGCCAGCCTCGGGCATCCTGCTCCTCTCACCAGCTCTGCTCCCACTCTTGGCTTTCCATTCCTGGCTCCAGTAGTCCCCAGCAGCACCAGCCCCAAGTCTCTGCCCCCACTTCAGGTGCCCAACACCAACACACCCAAAGAGATGCAGCATGGCTGCACAAGCATGGCTTATTCCCATTTTGGAAAGTCTCAGCAGGCAATTAGCATTCCTGATCAAACTGAAAAGTCTAAAACAAAAGATTTGCAGATTTTGACATTCTTCCATTTTCCAAAGGGCTTACTAGTTAGGAAATTTAATGGGGTTGCAGTCTATTAAACAAGTAGACAACTTGAGATTAAAATCTTGCAAGGTATGAAACAGCATTTTTCAGTAGGGTATATTGTAACAGCAGTTCTACTGTTAAAAATTTAAGTAAAATAGACTATGTAAGTTTGCTAGAAAAAATGAGAAATGTAGTTTACAACCCAGGGTTTTTTCCAAAAATAATTCCAGTCAGCAAGTCCAATGAGCACCTTAGTTTCAGCAGTATCAACAGACAGCATAGAGGGGTAAATGCCACTCAAAACTTTCTGGTATCTCCTCATTATCTGATAAATAAGATAGTGTTTTTTTTCAAGCATACCCTTGTTTCTTTAAAGTAGACAAAATAGCAATCTTGACATTTTAGATATAGCCTGTCAAGGTTTCTCTGTTCTGATCAGAGAAAACGCCCAGTTTGTTGATTAGTTCCTGGTTTTCACTGATGGTCTGAAAGGCTGATGACTTGTATGTGCTGAACCCCTACTGAAAGGCTCCCCAAACTTCAAATTTCTTGTTATCTGTAAAAAGAACTTTCAGACATTTAATCATCATTGCTACATTTTGCAGAAGATAATGCAGGGATGCTGGGTTAAAACCTTCTGCTCCTGACAAGTCAGACTATGAGCCTTTCAGAGCACCGTGGCGATACAAACTGCTGTGCATTACCACAGTGGACTGAATGATTTATTCATACCTCAGGCTCTCGTTTTCTGCCCTGTATCAAGCCACAACAGAATCTTTACTGGATTGCAAATCATAATGACCTATGACCAAAACCCAAGGGCAATCCTGCCACTTTTATAGATACATAAATGATTAATAACTGGGAAAGGAAAGAATTGCATGTATTATTTGCTACATTAAATCATCTTTCTAAAGTGTGTTGTATTTCAGCTTGCAATAAGTGATATCACAGAGGAATAAAAAAATCTATGCCTGCTATTTCTGCAAATGCAATAGAGAATGAGAGCCTATGGACCAGCAGATTCCACATCACCACTCTTCCCATTTTCCCTATGCCAAAAGAACAAACCCTTCATACTCCTTCAAGTCTTCTCCTTAGCCTTCTCCAAAGAAAAATTTTAACAGCAGAAATAACAATTGGTTCAACAAGAAATTAAGCATTTAATGAAGTAAAGCAAAGATTGTCTTTACATTGGATAAGTCAACTTTTGGTAATGCAAAAAAATGCACTTCTTTCCATCCCTATATTGGTTTTACCAGCGTATGAGCCTGAATTTGTCAGGAAAAGTAACTTGATGTGCTTTGTCTGAGGCACAAGGAGCAGCACTTGCCATTTCAGAACTGTACAGATGAGTCAACTGCACCACTGAACGAACTTATACCAAGAGCAAGTGTTCATCATCTCTCTGCACATCATTTCTCATCAGATTGTACTCTACCAGTATAAAATAGCACATTCAAATAATTTTTAATATTTCATCATGTTCACAATTATCTGTAAATAATTTATTGTTTGCTACAGTTAATCCATGCAGGAAGTTCACAGAGAACAACACAGAGCTACATTAGTAGATTTTTATCCTGTGGTGTGCTACAAGGATGCTTACAAAACCCAACTAAAAGCTTTTAGTAGTATAAAGCTTGAGCTTTTGATCCAAACCGGCATGTTCAAACATTTCAAAACCACATAGTTTCCATGAAAACATGACTGGTACAACAACAGGAAGAGCTTTCATTTTTAATCAGTTCTGTTTGGACGATAACTTCCAACAGTCTTTAGCACCACTGCACTTGCTGAGCTCCCTCATTACAGCTTTCTCCAAACTCAGCACAGCTTCCTCTGGCAACAGAATGCAGGAGTCACATCCCACTGCTCACAGGCAGGGATGGGGGAGCAGCAGTCACATGGAACACAAGATACATGAGCTGTCTCTCCACTGATCAGTGCAGGAACATCATATTAATCAAAATACCAGCAACAAGGCAAAAAATCAGAGAAGGATCCAGATGGTAACTGTAAAAACTCCAGAATGCGTTACCTGTTTACAGGGTGGTACTGCAGTCTTCTACTCAGAGAAGATGGGTATATAAATCTATGCCAAAATAAGTTAAAAACCCAAGTATTTCAGGGAAAATTCTTGTTTTCCCTGAAAATAGGAGTATATACATGCAGAACAGTGGATTTGTACTTGCCAGTCCTCCTCTTTCTTCTGCACTACCCCCAGTCATTCTACGCTGAGAAGAAAATCAATTTCATCATTCTGTGTGCCCTGACCAATGAAGTACTAAGACATTAAGGCTGTCAAATACCTTTGTTTTCCAAAAGAGCATCATCAGCTCTCCATATTAATTAACCTCATCCCCAACTGTAATCCCAAACCAGCAAAGGAAGTTAGAAATACAGAAAAACTTGAATCATGTGGTACAGGAGTAAACAGGTAGAACAAATGCAAATGTAAATCACTAACAACCAATTCTCAATCACCTCTCACTTTTTAGTGTCATTGAAGGGAAGATAAGAAGGAAAAACAAGTGGGGAAATCCCTACCCAGCCATGTGACTTCAGGAGCCTTTTCCCCCAAGACACCAGGCAGGTGGGATGTATCCCACCCTCATCAAATGAAGGATGTTGGCCTTTGCATGCCCTGCAACCATCCAGGGAAAAAGTAGCCACTCTAAGATTCTGCCTCCTGTAAATTTTGCCTGGCAATGGCAATCACCTCAGAAACACTCTGCAAAGCTGTTATTCCTTCTTCAGCAGTTGGCACGAGTTTACTGCTGAGCAGCAGCAAGTCCTTGTTCAAAAGCCTCTTTCTGTTCCTCAAGTGTTTTTTTAGTTAATCCTGCAGAGGGACCACACTCACCTTCTAAAGCCTTGACTTCCCCAGGTAGTGATAATCCACCAAAAGGAGATGGTTGTAATTTCAAAGCACTCAAGTCTCAAAGTGCTGGCCTAAATCTGCCAAATTCAGTCCCAGATGGAATAAAACCAAGCTGAGCCAAACTGGGAAGTTAAACTGCAAATATATTCCCCTGCCTCCAAGGAGTTTTAGTCCCCTGCTCCTCTGGGGAACAGGTCACATGTCCTATTATCTTGAAATTGCCTGGGTTTCATTTCAGACACTAATATTTACAGGTCTACAATATATGTTTAGAGTTTAATGTTTACTTGAAATACACAAATTTTAGTTTTTTCAAAGTCTCAGTTACTAAAGTTTCTTCTCCCATTCTCTTTTTGTGTTTTTCACTCCCAAGGAGTCCAATACACTTCGGAATCTCTAATCTGTTACAATACATGCAGAGTGTGCCAGTCACAAAATTAGTCTGTGATTTGCAAAGGAGGCTCAGCTCAAAAATAGAAAAAAAAAAAAAGCAGCATGTGCAATGATTACTCCATTTAAAGAGGAGGTGGGCAGAAAGGAAAGCTACCATTAGATCAGAGAACCTTTTATATTGATTAGAGTTTAAAAGGATAACAAGAATAAAGAAGCCTGTGTAGAGTTATTAGTACAGGGCAATCACCACTAATGAGTTATCATTAGAAAATGCATTCTGATGTCATGAGGGATCTCAAGCATGTAACTCCAAGTACAGAAGGAAGGAGGATTTATGGAATATGGGTATTCACAGGAATGGGGAAGTTTACCCACCTCAATACCGGATTCCTCTCTATGGAATAATTAGGTCATTTCCATTTCTTTATCTTTAATCTTATGTTTCTGAAATTGTTTTAGGACAGCTATTCTCACAAAAGCACAGTAAACAGAAGCACATGCCTGTACAAGTTCTATCATTAATTAGCTTTTACATATCATTACGATTTCAGCACACCAAGCAATTGCTCCTAACTTTGTGCAAAGCAGATCAATGTTGCCTTAAGGTAAAAAATAACTGATCAGCTCCAGAATCTGCACTGAGTTGCAATGCAAGGCAAGCAGCTTTTATGCAGTGTCCTTTAGATTGGGTGATGCCCTGGGAGGCTTGGATGTCAAAACACACTTAGGTTAATTAAAATCAAGGTCAAATTAACAGTGTTTCTAGTTTATTTTATAACTAGGTATTACATCAAATTTCCAAATATCAACAAATTGGTTATCTAAATTTGAGGTGGAAAATTAGTTCTAAACTTCAGATAATTTAGTAAGGGTCATGGAGAGGTTAATATCTATTTAAAAGAAGAAGAAAGTAACAGTGGGTGCTACACTTTCTCCTGAACTTCCTATCCTATGTCTGAGATTCCTCAGCTTCCTTAGCATATTATTCTTTTTCTTTCCTTTGTGGCAAAAATTGCAAATAATTAACAGGAAAAAACAATTTATAGAAATCAGTGCCACGTGCACAGACCAGTATTCTTGCAATAATTACAAGTAGGAGGAAAGGAGTGAGTGCTCTAACAAGTAAAATACAATTTAATTACTGGCTTATTTTCCTTCCCAGGAATGCTTCAGAGTCTGGTGTAAGCCTGGCTTTATTCCTTATTGTGACAATAAGAACCTGCAACACAACTGAAGGTATGCAAAGCTCTTCAATGGTCTGATTGCTGTGGGCATCGTGCCAGCTTTGTGGGAGACTGTCACACTCCCATAGAAAGTGTTCAATATACCAGAGAACCAACGGCCTTCAGAATCTGGGGCAAAGATCTCTCCCTGAATAGATTTTACTTAATACAGGATACCTACTACATTCCACAGACATGTCAATTTAAATTTCAGGTCTGCTGTGGATGTGCCCCAAATCACAACAGTTTTGACAGACTTGTAGCTGTGAAGCTTCTTGATGGGATTTGGTGCAATTTTGAAAGCTTGGTCCGAGCAGTATTGGCTGAGCACATTCAGTACTTTCCTTACATTACTTACACTGGTCATCTCCAGTCAAAGTCTCAGGACTGGCTGCAATTACACAGATTTGAGTAAAACAAGTTTGAAGTTTTCTGAGACCACTGAATATAGAAGGGACCTTAAAAACTCCTCTCATTCAAATTACAGACTGGGCTAGGGAAGGAACAGGATGATGGCCTCTGCTGCTTTTCTAAGTGATGCTTAGTTTATTAGCATTAATGAAGAGTACTTAGCCTAGGTAACCAGGTTCCACAGAACCAGTATATTTTTCTCAGAAAGGATGCCCTTTAGTGATCTGTGTTGCACAGATGTTCATATCTTTAAGTAAAAACCTGTAATTATAAAAATAACGGTCCTTCAAGGTCTAAAAACCTGACAATTCATTACATTTGTCTTAAGGAAATGCTCATGATACATTAAAAACTCACAGTACAAAACAACCCTCTAGCTGCCCCCACAGAGATCATGGGAGGTCACAGGACTTGTACTTTCAGGGAATGCTGAAGACACTCTCACTTCATTCATCACTTCACCACCATCAAGGGCTGCTCTGGAATGAGGGTCACGTTCTCCTACATCCCATTTTGGGGTGATGCTGCCCTGAGCTCCCACAGAGATTGGATCGCTCAACACTCTTCCAACCTGGGATGTTTGTGACTGATGGATTTCTACCCTCACATCCATCTCAACCACCTTCCTTTCTTCCTGCTTCAAAGGTTAGGTTATAGCTTGATGTCTTTTTAATTTTGGTTTAGGTTTGGCTTTTTTAAAAATTCCCCGCTTCCAATCCTAAAAACGATCAAGAAAAAAAACCACAAAAAAATCCAGCCTCCATAAACCCAACACCAAAACAAAGCCCCCAAACACCCCCACCTGTCAGCTCTTCTGTGTCTATATTCTCCCTCACACCCCAAAGGTGATGTCTTGGTTTTGAGCTGCTATTCCTGTTTTCATATTCTGTACAGAAGCGAGTATTTTTGTCATCATACAGCAGGATGTAACTTCCCTAAATTCACAGTCCACAGCAGAAATGTCACATGAACATTCTGCCAATTTGATTTTCAATTTGAAATTCATCATTCCCAAACTCATAGTGAAGCCCTCATTCAATTACAGGCTCTTCATTGACTTCAATTAGACCAGTACTGATCCTGTTTCTTCCCACACAATTCTACCATAATCTGGTTACTTCATGCTGCAGCCATCATATTTCTTCTTTAAATACTTAATCCCACAGAAAACTTTAAATATTCATATCATGCAGACTGAGCAGTTATCCCAATGTTGAAAGAGAAATAGAAGAAAAGCACAGTATTGCCTGTTCTTCTAAGCAGATGTGGGAAAGCTCAACGCCTTTCTGTCACCTGGAAGGGTGCCTTCAGTTTCCACAGGTATTGGACACTCACAATAAGCACTCTGTTCTTCCAAAGTTAAAAACAGATCACTTCAGTGGCCATCCTGCACTTCCAGTGTGCAAAGCATGGAAGCAGCTACTCAGTGACACATCCATGAGCACCAGTTGGGACAGGCTGTTCTGCCTTAGGCTAATGCAAGCGTTTGAAATAGACACAGCGTGTTCAGAGACTAAAATAATGCAGTTTGGTCCCCCATTGCCTTTCTCCCTTTTCCCATTCTGTCTAGATGACATCCCACATTACAGTGTGGGACTCAAAAGTCCCAGCTACATCTACTGCCCCCTCACTAACAAAGGTTCCTTTCTTCCAGCGTATTTCCCAACTTCAGTTTGAATGTTTCAGGTGATAACACTTCCCCTGAGAAACTCCTCAGCAGAACTAAAAGCATCTATTTACAACTTTTTTTTTCCCCTTGGTGTTTGTATAAATGATACCCCTTTACTGCCCTCCTCGCTGCTGAACATGAAACAACAACTGAGTTCTTTGTATGTGCTTGCATAGAAATAGTATGTTGATGATTAATGATATTATACGTGTTCTGCTTTTCATAGTTCCTTTCCTTATAGTCCTCAAAATTTATCCCTTCCTTTATTCAGTTTTCTGTAGTGTTTCACTTATTTTTGCTGAAATTGAATGTAGCATTCCCTGTGTGGAATCAGAACGGTCTATAATCTCACCTGTAAACTAAACTCATGGTGGTTTCTACTGGTGGAATCTACTGGTTTCTTGTCTGTTTTTTTTAGAAATCCCCACCTTTCCCTTTCTTCTGTTTTACCTGGTCACACAAGTATCCCTTCAGTCCTTGTTCTTACCCAATGATAATCTTCCGCCCCTCATATTTTTCCAAGAAGCAAATGACTTTGATCTCTCCTCCTATAATGCAGATACAGCTTCTGGTTTACATTCAGTTAAAGATTTGTACTGTGAACACACATTCCTTCTTCCAGATGCTTAATAAAGTTATGAAGTGAGAAATCACCTCATTTAGCACCTCACAAGACATCCATGAAACCTCACCAAACCACCTTACTCTGTCTATGATCTGTCATCTGGTTTTCCAGAACTGAAGCTGCCAAGTATTTGAAGAGAACAAGAGCGAGAGCACACCCACAGCCTCGAGAGGCTCAGACACCAAATGCAGCAAAAAGACTGATTTTGAGACTAGCAGTAGAGAATCAGAAGCAAATACTGTCAGGTTCACCAAAAAAGCACACAGATTTTGCATGTATTTCCAAATGTGGAAAAGAACAATGCAGTAGAAAAGGGGATAAAATGTTTTCTGAGCTACTTTTGCTTATGATGCAGCAATAATTAAGTTTTCCTGCTCTTTAATCATGTGAACAAAGAAGGGTTTATGTGGACATTACAGCTTAAAATTGCTACTCCTTCTTCAGTGGATTTACTCTACCTGCTTACAAGCTGCTGGAAAACCAGCAGAAGTAGAGAGGAACTTCTAATAAAACAGAAGCCTCATCCTCAATTACTGCAGCAATTAGAGCAATTACAACCAACTGCCAGTCTCTAATGAGTAAGTGGTCACAGAGTAAAAGCTGTCAGGGTGCACGGTGACCTGTCACATCCCCTCTGACTGGGGAGGAACCGGGCTGTGACCCTCCAGGATGGGCAGAGTTTTCCGATGGATTATCTCTGCTGTAGTTAGAGAAATAAAAGCACCAGTGCAGGCACTGCTGCCTGGCTGCTCCTCACAGCTCCTTGAAGCCAGACAAGAGCAGCTGCCAGCATCGGGTGAGAGCAGGTCACTCCCAGGAGACACCTCCACAATTCCTAACCTCAGTCCCTTGGCTGGAACTCACTGCTGTGATCAGCAAGAGTGTTCAGCAACACACTCGTTAAGCCATGAAGCAGATATAAATTAAAACTGATTTAGTATTAATTAATAAAAACATGTCACCAAGCAGCCCTCAGAAGTCCTGCAAAAGCATCTTCTTGCAAATTAAGCTGATTAAAGTCACTGGGCACATTAAAGCCACAAGCCCTCAGGACTCCAGCAGCAATCACGAGGCCAAGCCAGAGTGATACAGTGAAGTGGAACCTGGAGCAAGATGTTCTGAGCTGGGCTCTCAAACCTGCTCTTGTGTTGTCTGTTGAAGGACAAAGAGTTGCAGAACCAGTGGATGAGTAACATTGCTCCCAATAATTTAAGTGAAGTCGCTTCTGCTCCATTTTGGAACAGATCCATGGAGGTCTTGTTATTCAGTTCATCAGGACCTAACTCAGAATGCCTTAACCAAACTGTGCTTCAAAACAACCTATATGACCCATTTCTATTTTTAAGGCCTCCAATGTAGAGGCTGTAAAGATGTAACACCTTTTCAGTGTAAGTGAACAGTCTCACTGATTTGAGGTATACAGCTAATAAAACAATTATTCCTTTACAGAACCAAAAAGTCAATTCCAAAATTAGGTTTTTAATTTAAAAACTGAAGTGCTCTTCTACACAACAGAGATGAAGGGCACATAACCAGATTCAGCATTTAACATCAAACTAGAGATTCAAATCTTTGCTTTTCCTTTCTCTGGTGTGATCTTGCCTATCTGCAGTTATATAATTGGATTTATTGACCTGAATTACTAGAGTGTAAAATATGAAGTTGTCTGTGATAGTAAAATTATTTTAAAAAGTGTTATGATTTAGTTGGTAATAAAATGCACTTGTACTGTGAAAATTTTAATAATATTCCAAAATGATAAACATCCACTTTCTCAGGTAAGAGTCACCACATGACAAGGTATCATCTGGAAGTTGTAATTACTGCTAATGGTAGAATAGTATTTTATGGAAAGTAAGAACACAAATTTCAAGGAAATAAAAATATTAAACTGGAAGGTTTGCTATTATTATGTACTTAAATAAAACAATCGCATTTTCCCTCTATATGCCTCTCCCAGGACAAGCAAGGAACCCTGCCCTGAACCTCCTCAAGCATTCCTTTCTCAAGATTTAAAACTATACCTAATTAACGAGGAAAATATGCAAGATTACTTTGAATTTTGAAGACTCTCAGAGAAATGCTGCTCATTTTCATACTCACAGCTCAGGCAAGTAGCCTTAAAGCAACACTTCTATCAATTGATTGCATACGGTCCCAAATACCAAGCATTGGAAATGGGCCTCTTACAGTCCAGTCCTTTGTCCCGCAGAGCTTTGTTTTTACCTGCACAGGAGGATAATATGTTTACTAGCTGGAAATATTGGATATGCACCTACTGTCTGAGCATCACATTGCTAAACTTTCTGGAGAGGGAAGTCCACTTGTGTAGGAAAATGAACATTACGATTTAACTGAAAACCTGCACTCCTTTTAAAAGATTTTTTCCATCTGGATTCTCAGGTAACCAGCTCAGGTCTCAGCAGCTGCCTCGGGCTACTTTCCTTCAGTAAAACATGGAATGAAACCTAACATGGTTCTGGTTTTGAATATTATCTTTTTGGAAAGACCAACCTTTGAGGTTTGTAAACCAGGTACAGTTTGCAGCCATTTGTCCTTTGCGGCTGTTGGCAATTTGAAACAACCCAAGTGACAAAGGCAGAGAGCTGGCAAGAATTCCAGTTTACAGGAGCATCCTGGCCTGCACAAGGAAAGCACAGAGGTGTGAAAGCTTCATTTCCTTTAAGGGATAATGTGTAATATACCTCCAGGATACTTAGATAAAAGCCATGCTACTGACAGACTGGTTTATTGTAGTTCTCCCAGAATCTCAGGGAGATTAAGAGGTTGTCAGAAAGATATCATGGAGTTCTTTTCTTTGATAAAGATTTTACAGTTTGGATCAGTGGAAAAATAAGTCAATTTTGCGCAATATCAATTTAGTCTGTGTTTGGCAATCTCTTTAGACTCTCAGCACTAAGGTAAGTTGCTTAGTTCATCTTTGCAAGGGGCCAAGCAAATATTCTTTGATAATATACTAGTTATGAAGGTCTCAGCATGATAAAGAATCTGAAAGGTTATGGAGCCCTAAAAAGTAAGTTATTTTCACACAGCAAGTAGACAATGATTACATTTATTCTGAGTTCAACCAAAAAAATCCACCAAGAATTAGTTAGAAACTATGCAAATTATTTCCATTTTCATGGAATAATTAATGCCTATGAAACTTCCCAATATTTATCATCACTTCAATGTACAGTCAGATGAACGGATAACAAATGCACTGCCTGAAAGGAGGAAAGTTCTAATAAATCATCTGTGAAGTTAGATCTGAGATGAACTGAGATGTTTGTGCAGTAGATTTATTTAAGAATAAAATGTGATGTCTTTAACTTTTGTCCTATCAAAAACAATATGTACAATATCAATTTGGGTAAAAATAATTATGTGCTTTCAATAATCCTCTTTCCTAACATTTGGAGGGGGTTTTCTCCTGCTCATTGCACTGCATTCATTTCTTACTGACACATTATAACAATTCTCATGACAGGGGAAACTGGAAGGATGTAGCAGAGGAAGTGATTGGTCTACAATCACATTTTTTTAATTTAAATTTTTTCCCAAAGCATGCCCCCACCTCACCAGGCCTTTGGAGTGACCCTGTGAAGTCTCATTCCAGAACAGATCGAGAAATTTCCCCTAAGGAATGAGATGAAGCTTCAGGTGAACAGGGAAGCTCCAGCTGTTGTCCTTCATACGCACTCCTGAGCTCCAGGCTTGGAGTGGGAGCAGGCTTCAAGGGAGAAGAAAGAAAAACCATTTGGCCTAATGCTATGAGGGGGAACTTCAGCTCTAACAAAGGCACCGGAGGATTATGATCTTCCCAGGATTAACTGTGTGAGAAATCAGCTGCGGACAGAAAAGGAACCTTTATAAGCAAAGTCACCGCAGAAACCCTGAGATAAAAGTGTTACAAAACAAAGGGCACACTCTGTATCAGCTATTTTAACTCCTAGGTTTTTACATGCAAATTACTATCAAGAACCTACATTAGTTCATTCAAGCCCCTTCAGTTAAGAATATGTTAGGCATAAAATACCAGCCAAATTAATCAATTGTAAGACTTTTCCTGCTGTGAATCCATACAACATAAATTATCAAGAATAAAATTTGGCCCTATATATGTTTCTGTGGCAAAGTGAGGACTGCTGGAACCAGGAAACTTGTTTGATTATATGAACTTTGATTGCCCATGTCATGCAAATGGTCCCCAAGCTATTGCCTACAACCAGCTTTGTGGAGAACAAAACCAAAACAGAGATTAATTATTTCAGCAAGGTAGAAATAGCATTTTATTAATTTAATTCTCCTGGATTTTCTTTTTAAATATTAAATTTAGTTTTAATTTCATATCAGGAATTGCTGCTTCTTCTCTCAGTACCCACTGCTGAAAAGGGCAGATACTGAAGGTAATTAAGCCATGAGTGACAGATGAATATTTGGGCAGTGTTCCATTCAGGAGGCTCTCCCAGCACTGCACTCCTGCTTGTCCTACCTGCCCACTTTGCCATGGCTCCAGCAGAGAAAACTCACCCACGACCAAGGCAGCCCCTCCTCAGCAGAGCCAGATAAACTGGGAGAGGACAAGGAGAGGGCGAAGGGGCATCCATCTACCCCAGAACACAATGGCCAAAGTCTCTCACCCTGCATTGCCCCTTGCTCCGTTGTCCCTTTTATGCCAAGATCATCTTTTAATTTCTTATTTTGATTTGTATGGCTTTGGTATTATCTAAACAATGTTGTTAAGTGACGTAGGATTCCTAATTTTCTCCTGATTCTTAAAACAAATAATAGGAAAATAACATGAGTCATTTTGGCACATATTTTACTTGCTAAATATAGTCAGGTACAAAACACAGAAACCTATTCAACAGCTTTCATCTTCTATGGAGCAAGGTGTTGATGAAAAGCCGTTTAGTAGCTTTGATAGCAGGGAACACAAGAAGGTGCTCATTCTGACTCGTATTATGTAAATGGCAACAAGAGATGGGCAGACCTTTCAGCCTGGCTGGGACAGAAAGATTCTACTTGTGAAATCCTTAACAGGTTTGCAAGTCCTGAAAACCAGAAATGAGACATTAAAAGTAAAAATTGCTTGGGATACTGCTCAGATTTTTTTAGGGGCTTTTTTGCTGCTGCTGTTAAAACAGGAGAGGATGCTTAAAAGGGGAAGAGAGCTTTCCAAAACTGCAATGTTTTGTAACACTGAAGATGATTTATAAGATGGCTGATCATAAAATATATGTTTTGCTTTCAGATCCTAAAGACCAGGTGCCTGTGCTAAACTATGCCCTGTATTAATTACAAACCAGCATTATGAATTTGAAATCTTCCCCTATAGACTATTGGCACCTTCCACAGATTTACAGGGCTAAGGAAAGAGCATTAATGCCTCACAAGGCAGGTAGATTTGAAAATATGGGGTTTTCAAGCACGTTTAAATCTAGGCACACAAAATGCTTCAATTCATGTAGTAGTCATCCCACGCAGACCAGAAACCTTCACTTTCAAACATAATTTATGAAAAACCTCATGTCTAACATAACATAGCCCAGCTGTTGTTAGTCAACAGAAAATGTGCTTGCAAACACAGTACTTACAGCAAACACAGTACTTACCACTGGTAACTCGATGCTAAAATCCAGCTATTCACTTAGAAGGAAAGGCGTTTTCTGAGGGGATTTTTCAACCTTTTGCAAGAAATAAGCACTTAACTCCGTGACCTTTTGCAATATTTTCCTACCCAGCTGCCAGAATTACTATTTTCTTTTGTCTTTTTCTGATATACCCTTTTATCCTATGACTTCTGATCTATTGAAATGATAAACTGTGTAAGAAGAAGAGAAGAATTAGCTACTTCCTCTAAATTTCATTGTGCTTTTTTCATGTTAAAAACTCATCATTTTCACAATTACCATCCTGGAACAATCAAAGATACAACTGAAATATCCTTTTTTTTGAGAGTACAAAAAGCTCTGAATGCCATAAAATTAAAAGTTCAGCTTGGCCTGTTCAATATCGAACTGAAATCTGCACTTGTTTTCAGTATTTCAATTTCAGAGTTTCAAACTGAAAGCAGAAAGGAACCTAAAATCCTTGACTGCCTAGCTCTGTCAGCCAGGGAGGAAACCCATTTTTGTATGAATAAACCCTGACAGGATGCTGGCTTGGCATCTCCCACTGAAAAGCACTGCAGTAGAAAGAGCCTACTTAATTCTATTAACTGGTTCTAATATGCCCTCATTTCAATTTCTAATTCAACTTCAAATTGGAATAATTGGATCCCATTACTGCTTCTGGGGTTCTTGGTAGATTAGAGAGCTGCTAACTATCATGAATCTCTCTCTCTCTGCCCCCTATATTGGCAGTTATGTAACCAAGTGACCCCTTATTTTTCTATACCGTAGAATGCAAGAACAGATTGAGATGATTGTAAGTCTCAGTACAAAGGACTTTTCCTACAACCTTCCTCCTGACTGAAAGGACTGATATTACATGACAACGGTTTATCTGGACAGCTCAGCTGAGCCAAGCCTTTTACTCAGCTATCTAGAACATATTCCTCATCCCTGCCTTACCTCCATTTTGTCTTTTTGAATAAACTGTTAAGAAAAGGCAGAACACAGTAATTTTGTATCTTAAAAATGTCCTTTTTCCCAGAGGATACAGCTCCCAGCCCAGTTCAAGGCAGGAGGTGCTGCAGAGCAGCCTCCAGCCAGGCCCTGAAATGCCCCTGCATCCCTGTCCCTGCTCAGGCAGGTGCCCTGGGGGATTGTCACCACCACCTTCAGAGCACAAAGCCACAGACTCCCAGCAGAAATCTGTCACAAGGCTCTACAAAGATCACACCTCTGGAGAGTTGTCTGTAACAAAGCAGAACAGCACTTGGAGCCACACATCCTGCAGCAATCCTTGCCTTGGTAGCTGAGCTGCACTTCACCTTCCAGGAAATAATCCTGATGGATTTTCCTACCTTCAGGAACAATGCACATCAGTACCAAAAAAAAGGCTGAATTAGTGACTTGAGGGACACTTTTCCTTTGAAGTGTCTCGAGGGAAAGACAGTCCATGTATCAAGAACACATTTGCTTACCAGAGGTGCCCGAAGAAGAGGCACTTCAGACTGCAACTCACACACACATCAATTATTTCAGTGGCTCTTTGAGTTCTGAACCTTTCCCATGCTCAGTTCCACAATCCCCCAGCTGCTACCCAGCATGGGTATTCCAAACAGCAGAACTAAGCAGCATACACATCAGGAATACCATGTATTACTTTGTTGTTGGGTCATATCAAGACTAATTTAATCCCTTTTCCTTCCTTCCCCCCCAAAAAAGAAATAATTCATGACTTGAAAAGGCACTTTTGGGAACAATCGTTTTTAACTTCATTAAATTTCTGTAGCCAGCAGTGCACTATGGCAGGCATGGATGTGCTGGGCCATATCCAAATCAAGTTAAGGTTAAAAAATAAACTGATTTATTATATGTTAAACAAGCAACTAAAAGTACATGGAATTAGATGAAACTTTTATCATGTATCTTGAAAAAAAAAAACCAAACCGACAATTAGTCTTTTCACAGAGCAGCTGCTGGCAAAACCAAGCTCTTGGTAAGGAACTGTTTACTCTTTTCTAAGGATCAACAAGCATTATTGACAGAAGTATTTAAATATGATTCTTTTTTTTGTTTATTGGCAGTTATTTTCTGTAGAGCAATTAAGACAAAGCTTGATTGCAAGGAAAGCTTAATTTGCAAAGAGAAATGCATATTTCATGAAAGCTGATAAGGAGTTTCTAATTGTGGAAATTGCCTTACCTCCAAAAAAGGCTGTAATCTCTTCTTTTGGGGAGGAGAGCGAGATTTTTCTATACCCTAAATATCCGCTCCTATTGAACTAATCAGTTGGTGATGCATGAAATTAGACTTCACCTGTCAGGGTGCCCTTGCAAAGGTCTTTTGGAACCTATTATTTAACAAACACTCCAGGATAATTAATCAGGGAGGTCACGGGACTGGACACAGAGCTAAGTCACACCTAATGAACGAACACGTCTGGGTTTTTTGTAGCTCCATATTATTATAGGAGCAAATCACATTTTGAGGAACCTTCCTTCCATTGAATCTTTACTTTCATATGGCTTTAAAGAGACAGAAAACTAATTAAATATAAAAGCTTTTCAAAAGTTTTTTTTTTTTTCAAATTTGATATCCCTATATTACTAAGCAGTATTTGATATCTACAGTGATCAAATTACCAGTTACTACAATGAAATCCATGTGGGTAGAAACAAGTGACATTACAGCATCTTGTACTACTGAGCTTCCACACAGCTCCTGCTCCTCCTGAAACAGGAAAAAAGCTGGGAAACAGCCCTAATGGACAGAACCACAGAGCTCAGAGAAGAAAGGAATCAAGGTCACAATGTGCCAGTGAGCCAAGACTGCACCTGGTTGCCTGAAAATCCTGCACTGGGTAACTTCGTGGACTGAGACGGAAAAACAAAACTTAACAGTACTTTCTGTTTAAATGAGGAGTCTTCAGGCTTTCAGTAGGAAAGGTGGCTGTGTTTTTATTTGTAGGAAATAAAAAGGAAGTGGCCACCATAAATCTAATTGCAAACAACAAAACAGAATAGCTCAAGCATCTGATACAACAGATAAGTCATTAGCTAATGAACAGATGTCTTTAAGCTGGATCACGGGAGTTTCTTGCTGGTGGACAGGTGATTTTGACAAGACATACACAGCCTTTGGTTGCAACACACCTTTAATTTTTCAGTGTGTTTTCTCCCTTTTCCATGCTTCTGTATAATCTGACACAAACTCTGTATAATTGTTTCTCTCTACTTCAAAGGGTTGTGTGTCTCCTATGACTGTAGCGGACATTTAAATGCCAAGGGAACAATCCAGCACAGAAAAAAACATGCGTGTGTGTGTATATATATATGATCTCCACTTGTCCTTAATAAAAAATTAAGAACTCTACAAAAGCAAACACAACCATCTCAGAGCATCCACTTTCCTCCTAAAGCTTCTTACTTATTGAGTTAAATGCACAGTAAATTGATTTATAAACTAATCGAAGGGTAGCAGAGGAAGAGAGAAGATAAATAAGCCCTGGCAGCTATTTTTACTTTTTTACCCAGGCAGTCCCTGTTTCTCTGCAATGACCAATCCATCCCAGCAAGGTGCTGCAGACTGCCTGAGCAGGAAGATGAACTTCAGTATCCATAACTGAACACGCAGCTTCATCACCAAGCAATCCCCCTTAATTCTGGTTACGCTCTTGTGTGCAAGCTGGAGCTCTCTGATCAGATGTGACACATCAGTAACAAGTGATCACCCACATTCCTACCGTAAGATTTGCTGGTCCCCATTAAACAGTGGCACATGTAAACTATGATCACAGCACGGTGCTGGAGTTACAGCTGTTTCTGAAGTGAAGCATTTCCTAGGAGACTTGTGGGATAGCCAAGTGTCAGCACTGACATGCCAGGTGAACCAGCACACAACTCTTAGGACCAGGAGCTAAGTTAACTCAGCTTGTTGCATTATTCCAGTTCTCCTGGGGGACTAACGGGATCAAAGAGTCAAGCCTGCAGACCCTCTGCTACTCTGAGCTACTCTGTCAGGCATCTCTTTCTTCCCCCAGGAGAATGGCTCAGAAGGAATATTGCAGGCTGAGGCCCTGGCTGTGCCAGAGGGTCTTTCATGATGAAAGATTGCAGCTGACTGTGCAGATGGCCATTATCAGAGTCCAGTCAGATCACACTGCGCTAGCTTACTCTCCTACTGCACTGACATGGTTCAACTTCTAGCAAAGCAGAATTTATTTAAAGGGAAAACTGAAAAAACTGGAGTGAGTTTGGAGCTGGCTAGATTCAGTCCAGCACAGACAGAATTCTGGACAGAAACGACAAAATCCCTTTGTGACAAAAGAGATTTGAAAACATGAGATAGACATTTTCATCAACAGAGCTTACTGCTTCCACCCAGCTCCAGATGTGCTAAAACATCCTGACAGCTGAAATGTGGACTTGAGGAAAACGCAATTTAAAAATGAAAAATACTTAGATCAATTTTTGTAATCTTTGAAAAACAAAAAATTTCATATGTTGAGGAAAGTTAAATGACTTTATTTCACTCAAGGCTAATAATACACATGCTGTCAATGATCACCAAAAAAGAAACCCTGAAGACATTTCAGAACCTAGCAGTGCAACAGAATCCTATAACTCCTACAAATCCTCATTTTTATTGACTCTTGCAGCAATATCTTTGAAGTACAGCCCCAGAAAGGTGCACAGAAAGCTGAGTTTCCTTATACTGTGCAGCTTGAATTGGGAATTTTCTAAACTTACTGTATGTACCCACAGGGGCTACAAGAAAAACCAAGCCAATTGTCTGTTATTACGTGTCCCTCCACCTCCCTTTCACTCACAGACGAATGCCAGTGGTGGCAGAACCAAAGGCAAAGCAAAATCAAGACTAAATTATAATAGTAGAGAAGTTTTCATTTCAATGTTTCCTTCACAAACTAATCACATTGCAGACTTTTCATTTCT
>NW_008237174.1:4072792-4081588 GCF_000691975.1 Corvus brachyrhynchos | reverse complement strand
AAAAAAAAAAATAACAAACCAAAAACCAAAAAAAACCACACCACCACAACAAGAAAAAGAAAAAAGCTTCAAGGAAAAAATAATCAGCCACATCATGCCCCTCACAAAGAATATTTCATTACATTTCAGTAAATTATGGCCTTGAGACCACTAAAGTAGTCATGAAATTATCAGGCTGTATTTATCCTCTCCATTTATGAAATGGAGGAAATGCTGCAGCACAGAAAGGCTTTTCTGCTCCAGGCTTTTTTACATTATTAACAAATAAGTGCTGGGTTTGTATTTGGAATTTGATAAAGATTACCAGTTTAATTTCACAGGTTTCCAGTGACACATTCAAGGAAACTGTTTAACAGGGAACTAAGCTGACATTTGGCTTGCAAAGCCTTTGAACTAGCAAGTACATTAATTCCACTGCAAACATCCTAAGCCCACAAAGGTTTATGCTATTGTTCCTGAATTATCCACAAGCTTTGAATTAGCACATGAGAGGCCTCCCAGAGGGTCACAGATCATTGATTCTGCCTAGACGAGTCTCGAGCATGCTGATCAATGAGAGACATAATTGGAAGGTCTCGAATAATTGGAAATTTCAAAGGACTGCTGCAACCTCTGCAAGCACAACTGGTACAGAACCATATAAAAATACCAGTCTGAAGGGACTTTAAAACAATGCTCTAGCTTCAGTTTCTAAAGACTGCCCATTCAGAAACATCCTTCTCCATCATTAGTAGCTGGCAATTCCACCCATAATTTTCTGAACAAAATTACTTCAGGTTATGAATATTTGGGATTTGAAAAGTCTCTTCTAACTTATACTGGAAGAGCACTGTCAAACTTCTGGGGGAGAAAACAGAAATAGCAAATATGCTTTAAGGATTTTTTTTTTTTCTTTTTCACAAAACTGGCAAACTTCAAAGTAAAATCACATCCTTATAAATGAGATTACACATTTCATACAAGATTTACAGTACATCCTGGTCTTACTGAAGTATCAGAGTTCTAACAGTGATAATTTTCCCGGTCCCTGCTCTGCCAACAGAAGTTTATCTGAGCTTTGAGCTTGGATGATATCTGGGATATGCTGATGGTACCAGAGAAAGCACAGGACCTAAATTCCCCTATCATCACAGGCCATTACAAAAGTGCAAGAACACCAACACCACAGTGGGTTTGGTGGGAAAAAAAAGAGCTGCTGATGAGGTGTTACCTAATTTCCAGAACAAACTTCAAAGGTTCCACCAACATTGTGGAATGACCTACTATTCAATTTTGTTATGTCCCTACACTATTTCCACATGAAGAAGAAAAAAGCAAAGGTCCTGACTCTTCCATTTCTGGACTTTTTACTGCCTGTAATCTTGAAGGGAAGGATATTGTCTGTCAGTCCCACTTCTAAAATGCTGCTCTTCAGCATGTTTTTGGTTTTGTTGCTAAAGCCTCAATTCTTCCTCTAGAAGATCTGCTCATCATCTGCTTGAAAGCAGATCTTCATGTGAAGTAGGGATTAATTGCCAAGGAAAAGACTGCACACTTTAAGATGGCTCATTTCATGTTGAAGCAGTCTGACAAGAGCAAGAAAAAATTTCCAGCAGAGAGCTAAGCAGAAGTCAGACTAGCCACAGAATAACCAATCTCCAGTGCAGGTCTTATGATTTGTCGCGCTGACAAATGAATATTTCATTCTGCCTGGGAGTGCCATCAGGAGCCAGAGTGCTCAAACGATACAAAACACTTCTGTCCTAAAAAACTTCCTGCCCAGGATCTTGGGGCTGGAAATCAGGCAGGCAGGAAGAGGCGTGTGAGGCATCTGAGGCATCCACACCAGGCAGTGGCAGCCCCAGCCTGGGCTCTGGGTGTGTTTTAAGTGTGGGAAGGAAAAACGCCTTTCTCCCTGCACTGGGAGGCAAAGGGTCTGGAGCAGGGAGGGGACACAGGAAGTCTGCAGGGACCTGAATTTGTTCACTTCTCTGATTTACACCTGAGCAAGCCGTGGGAAGGCTCTGCCACAGCTCTAACAGTGCAGAACATGGAGCTGGACACTGTCCGAAGGCTCCCACCTCCCTCCACGAGCGCCCGGAAAGCTTGGATTCATGCTTTGGAATAAGAATGCTTTTACATGAGAATGCCAGAAAGGAGATTCAGCTCCCCACACAAATGAGAGCACAGGATGGAAATGCTGTGCACCACAGGGCAGTGGCTCAGGGCCCTCCATTAATAAAGCTTTCTCCAGGAGTCAATGGAGGGCAAACCATGCTCTGAGCTCTGAGACACACGAATGCTGTGTCCTCACTTCACATCCACCACAACTCGGGACTTTCTTCCCTCACTCGTATCAAAAAATGAACTGCATCCACAATATCACACATATCATATGTTATATTAGAGAGTATTAATCTACTTTGCAGCAAAATATGTCTTTTCTTGATAAAATACAAAAAAGATTGCATCAGTTAAATATTATATTCCACCCCATTCTAGCAATAGGACTCCAAGAGAAAAAACAGACAAGCACTTCCAATACCCTCAGAAAGAAGAAAAACAATTCATCTCCTGGAAAGTTCCTAAATACCGTGCTCAACTGAATTTTTTGCTGAACTATCCCCTCTGGAAATTGCATTTCAAAGAACTGAGAGGATACCTAAAATGAAGAGCTTAAAGTATAAATCTTGAAACTCAGCACTTCTCCATGTTTAACCATCAAAAATTCATACTAAAATATGAATCGGTCAATAATGCAAAGTAAGTCAGTTGTGTAACAGGAAGGAAAAGAGAACTGGAAACAAGGCCCAAAAAATCAAAGAAATGTAATATTTTTAATATGATTGTGAGGCATTTTAAAATATTGAAAGGTAGGTAAAAAAATAGCCCAGTTGTAATTAATCGTCTTTGAAACTATAAACATGTAATTTTTACACATTTCCTGACGAACCTTTTATTTAGCCATTGCTGTCATTTTGCAGCTTCTCTTTCTGATAACTTTTAATGCCCAGCATTTCACTGTGACAGCAGCTGTGAGTTTTCTCACTAAAAGTAAAGCTGTGTTAGTGGCCAAATACTGAAAAATGTGAAACATTGAAATTTAACGACAGGGAAAAGACTTGTTCCAACCTAACAAAAAACTCAGAACTTGAAGTTTGTCAGAAACAGCAATTTGCTATTATTTGAAAGGAAAAAGTTGTAGGCATTAAAAGGTTTAACAGTAGTTTAGTAAATTGCCAAGAAGTTGAGGGCAGAAGGTCATAAAGAACAAAAAAAGAATTATAAAATCACCATTTGCAGGACAGCTCTAGGTTGTGAAAAATCACCAGCATCCTCTCTAAAATACTTTCTTCTGACCAGTGTCTTTTTTCCTCTGGCCTCTTATGGTACAATTTTTTAATCCTCTTTTGCTTATGTTCATTTTGTTTGGGCCATCTCACTTTGGGGTTTCCCAGTAAGCAAGAAGCTGTAAAAGCACACAGCACCTCCATCCATCCATCCACCGCCCAGCACAGTTATATTTAAGACAGCGTCTGAGAGAACAAACTGCACACCAGGCTTAACAGAACCAGAGCTTTGTGCTCAGCAGAATAACAAGAGACTCTTAGACCCAGATGAGTTTCCAACCAGCTCTTTTTTCCCTTTGAGGATAACCAAGCTTTGGAGCAGGGGCCTAGAAGGGCTGTGGAGCCTCCTTCCTTGGGAGTTTCAAGACCCAACAGGACAAAGCCCTAAACAATCTGAACCCAGAGCTGAACCTGCTTTGAGCAGAGCCCTCATGGCCCTCTCCAACATGAATGATTCCATGGTCACAGTTCAAGAAACAAACCTAAATTTGGGAGCAATGCTGCATGTTGAGAAGTTGGGAGTTCTTTGGAAGAACCTGACCTCCTTGAGGTCACCTCAGTGCACCAGAAATGCATGTCCAGCATCTGAGAGGACAGTTCAACATGCACTTATAGGTGACCCTTGCCCTCCCTCAGGGATGTGGAGCCACAGTTACCCATCCAACCTTCACATCAACATTTCCAGGTCAAAGCATTTAAAGAATTCTCCATCACAACAGCTCCATTTTTTTCCCCTAATTGATAAATTTCTTTTACCATTTGCAGTTTGTTCCAGCGACATATTCAATTCCTTTCATGGACTTAATACTAACATTCTAGAGAACCAATTAAAACAGAAACAATAACTTAATTATTTTGCTTCAAATGTGGTGTGAAATATTTTAACCTCCTGGAAACATTCTAGAGCAAGCTTAGTTTTATACAAAATAATTTCCCACCCCCCTGAATACAGCAAGAAACTTAGTTTGCCTTTTTTTAAAAAAAACCCACCTTTTTATGTATTGAAGAGCTCAATTAGAAATAATATTTTTTTTTAATTCTTGATAGAATAACTAAAAGTTAAATTCATTTACACTCATCTGCTCTATCACACTCAGAACACAGAGTCAATGGCTAAATAAGGGGATTGGGGTAGGAGAAAGAAATATAAGAATGGACTTATTCCACATAGATATACTATGACAAAGTTATGACAAAAAACCTAATCTTGACTGAACATTGAGTATTTTTAAAGACTAATCCCTTCATTCCAGTCCCCAGCTGCAGCGCCTGTGCAAGCCACAGCCCAGGTCACAATGACAGCCACTGCTGTGTGACAGCACCTACCATGTGGCACCCTAAATCCAACAAATCCAAACCCTCAGGCCTCCTCTGCCAACAGTGAGCTGGGCCATTCAATACTGAAACCTGCTTAATAAATGAAATAATTCCTCTCCACCAAGGTCCATAGATGGGACCATAATACAGAAACCCAAGGTAATGTGAGGATAAAGGAGGGGGAATCACCTGGACTGCAACTCTCAAACACAGTAGTGTCAATTAATTGGGGAGAAAAAGTAGCCCACATAGCAACTCTCCATGAAATAAAAATTCTAGTAAGTGAAACAAGCATCTTGAACAGACTGCTGGAGGAAGGTAAGGGGAAAACACCCAAAAACGTGAAGTTGATACTCTCAGCTGATTAAACCCAATATCCCTGTTAGCCACTATCTCCCCCTCCACTTTCAAGAATTTTTGATCAAACACAATCAAGGAATAAGCAGCACTTGTATTCTGATATTTATTTCTGCAAATAAACTGTCTTCAGAGAACTTTTCAAGTCTTATCACAGCCCCCTCAAAATCAGCTTATATTCTGAGTAGACAGAGGGGTGAGGTCAACCAGGATCAAGATTAGAAAAGCAAGATTCTGAGAAAAATGTCGTAAGAGACAGACTAGAGTTTGTATGATCTAAAAATACAAACGATCCTCAAGGATTTGTTCTGTGGAAAAACTTGTGAGTGCAAATGGTCCTGGGACTACCTATTACCAGAAGATATCCAATTCTAATGGACATTCACTAAAGCTTTCACTCCTAATGGAAAACATTGCCTTTGGGGGACAGGTTTTTATGACAATACTATTTCTTCAGAACTAAAACTCACCTCATTCTTACTTTAACAAAGCAATTTTACTTGTGCCTGGTTTTCTTTGGATGAAAAAGAATAAAAGGCTACTAAAATAGTCCAATCATGAGAACAGCACGGCACAGTAAGTGCTAATCAGGCTTACCCCAAGCCATGCAACATTCCACCTCTTCCCAACGCAAATGTAAGTGCCCTGTATTGACCACCACAACTAAGTATTCACAGAGGTTATACATCTGATCAAGTTTTATGCAGCCCAAACTGATGTTTTAAAACAATAAATTACAATTTCACATTGCTTCTGCCTCTTGCATCTGATCCTAAGAAAACAAGCATTAAGGGGAAGCAGGATACAGTTCAAAGACATTAATTCAGGTGACAGAATCAATAGACAATATTTACTGGTCAGCAGAGTATCAGCCTGAGTTTTACGACTAAAATCAAAATTATTGACAACAGCAATTCAAATAACTTCACCCCTCCCAAGCATCAGTGGAACTTGCTCTCCTTTGGCATTAATTTCTTTAATGGGAGCTTTGGGAGTTCTCAAATCCAGATGGCTTATTTAGGTGTTTAATTTTAGGCACCTGCACTTGCTGTAATCCAGGCTTTGACAAAGATTTGTATGCATTTGCCCCAGTTCACTGAGTAGAGAGCAGGATACTTTGCAGCAAGTGTTTACAGGAAGAAGTTCCAATACTTACATTCTTATTTTAATTATGATGTCTAGCTCAACACACTCTGCCCATATAGATTTTATAGCTCTTGGTTTAAGAACACAAGTCCTAGAGTGGATTTAACACCAAGGAGCCTTCAGACTGCACTCAGACATCGCAGCCACACGGAGTTCCTGAGGCACAGGATTTCAGCAAATCCATCTCTGATGCAAAAGTCACCTTTAATTTTCCAGAGTCCCTAAGTGTATCTACTCCTTTATCTATATCCCTGAAATAAGATGGCTACTGCTCCTACTTTTTTTCCTCCCCTTCTCAGTTTGCTGGGTACTGACCTGGTCACAGCCCCTCCAGTTCAGGAAGGGGGATCCATGGCTCTATTGCAGATAACAGAGCATTCCCTCAGAAGCGTTCCTGTTCAGCTGCAGACACAATGTCACAAACTGGAAAGTTAAATCTCTACAATATTTCCTGAAAGAGACAAGGTTTATTCCACATATGTGTTTCTCGACAGAAGCTTTATTACACTGGTCTGTGTAGTGCCCCTCCACAGAAAAACAAATGCAGTACTTAAGACTAACCTAAAATACAATTTTCTTTTATTCCCAAACATATTTTTCTAGAATATTACTTATTTTCAGGTAGAACAGCATTTTCCTATTTTGTCTGTGAAATGGTTTTTAGCTACAGAAATCCACTCATAACAACTACAGGTAGGTGTTAACCAAAACTCGGCCATCAACCACAGCCTGGTGCCCTGCTACTTTCCCAGCCTTTACCCAGAGGGATTATCTAAGCAGCAGAATGATAAAATCATCCCACCACATCTCAAACCCAGCCTGCTGCAGGAGGCACAGCTCAGAAGGAACACTGCTTATGCAAACTTAGTTATCAAGACTTGTCAGGTACAGTACTTTGCTCATATCTGGCATTAATTCAGATATTAATTAATATCTTTGTCCTTTTTAAATGCAAATGGAAAGTCATGGGACTTTTGTCTGGATAATACAAACTATTGAAGAAATCGTGCTCCCCTGGTTTTATTAAAAGAGTGTTTTATACTCCAGATCAAAACCTCAACAGGTTACTGGGAATAAGCTGATCCCTGGCAAATTAACTTGCAATGAATGTGAGGTAAATTGACTCACCAAGAAACTATGATGCCCTGGCTGTGAAGATTGACACAAGTCATGAATAAAGAAATCTTCATCTTGAAGAACTCATTGTATTCTTCAGATATTCTACAGCATTCTTTCCCTCCTAGCACATCCCTCTTCCCAGCACTTTCAGGTAACAGCGTCCTCCCCACCCTTCTCACCATTACAGAGACAGAGGTGAGTGTACTCATGTAAATACACACATATTTAGCTGGTTGGCTTTTGCCAAGAAGCTTTTTGTTTTAAGGTTTCAATCTATTTCAAGTTGTAAATGAATGCTAACTATACACTTTACAATATATTAGCCCCATTAAAACCTTAATGTATCAAGACACCCCTGGTTCATTAGCTTCATTGTTATCTATGTTCAAATGTTCACAGAGCACAACACTTCCTAGAGGAAGTGACAGAACATAACCTGAATTTTATATCCTTTACTATTTACCAGTGTAGATTTAAGCTAAATATCATTTGGACCAACAAAATCTGTTTTGTGCTATGGAGGAAGTCTTGCTCTGTATTGACGGGTCAGGTAGATCCTCATAAAACTAAGCTAACCAGAAATATATAATTTTCCAGGATCAGGCTGTTAATTCCCTTGGGGGACAGCAGCAGTGCTATAGTTGAACACTTGGCCTACAGGAGTCCTCACAGTGCTTCACAAACCTTATTTTCTGGCCTCAGAAATGGTTACAGACCCTCTCAGACTGTTAACAGCCATGAAGCCCAGCTGATAGCTGCGTTCTGGGGACTGTGGTGTCCTTCATTGCTGCTGCAGAGCCATCTCACCCCAGGCAAAGGGAGCCAGGCTCACCGAGCTGGAGTTTGAGCTGAGTGCTGCCTTTCAGCTGCAAACGCACCTGCTCTGACCACCACTCCTGAAACCAGTGATTTCCCCTTGCAAAAGGGAGTCCAGATCTGTCTAAAATCTGCCAGACTCTACTCTCAGTAAAGGATACCACCAAAAACAAAGCAACAAAATCTTCCTTATTTTTGGTAAGAAATACCTATGATGGGGATATTCCGCTGCCTTCAGGAGTTTCATATCCTCACCACCACCTTAACTTTCCTTAGGCAATTCCAGCCACCATTCTGGGGGTGGGCCATACTCCACTGCTGCTCCTGAGGTTTCATATTTCTCCACTAGAGGTTGTACAGTGAGATGTACATGGACACAGTGAAAAATAAAACAGGGTTATAGCTGTTCTTCCAGTGAGGACACATGGGGGAGACTGGGAATCCTGGGTCCTGGGCTCAGTGAAGTGAATTGGCCAGTAATCAGATAAATGCAGGAAGAACATCTGTGATTTATGTATGAAACAAAGTAACAAAAGTGTCACTTCCAACAACAACAAAAGACTGAGGAGTATTAAAAGTACCAGAGTAACAGTCTAAGTGCCCAACACTCCCATCCCCAGCTCAGTCTTCAAAGTTCTCAAAAGCTGCTTTGGATGCTCAGCCAGCCTAGAAAGCAACCCAGAAAACTCCTGGTTTAAAGCAGGACACGCAT
>NW_008237174.1:4041948-4072594 GCF_000691975.1 Corvus brachyrhynchos | reverse complement strand
GAAGTAACAGAGCCTGGATTTTTATTCTCAAGTTTTAACCATGAAAAAATAGTTATTCATCAGGACACAGCACCACACCGTTGCTGCTACTTCTGCTCATGATTTGCAAGCATTTTCTTATTGTTAAATTACACTATTTGCAGTGTGCCAAATGTGCACACATGGCACTGCAGAATTTCCAGCAGCTTGGAACAGGCTGCACAATTACGACATGAAAGGCTGATTATGTTTTACTGCAACTGCTCTTTCTAGCAAATGCCTCAGCAAACTGCAGTGGTGCAATTACAACATGCTGATGATGAAGTCTTTCACACCATCCCAACGTTCTAGGAAGTTTCACCTGTTGTTATTTATTCTGTTAGGAAATATGTCAGCAATATAACTATTTAACCTTCTTTTGTCACTTCAATATCAAATTAAGTGTTCAACCCAAAAAGAATACTAGCCTGTACATCTTTCCCTTTTTCTCACTCTTCAGCTTTATCAGCCCAGACCAAATACAGCGATGGGAGTTCCCAAAAGCATTTTCTCTTTCAAAACCATCAAACCAGCTCAGCCAATAAAACTGTTACTGTGGTTTCACTAACCACTGTTACAAATTTGATCTTGTCAGTTTTCAATGTAAATGGCAAGGTGCAACTAATGCAATGTTTTGCGTACAAGTCAGTTTAGCAAATGAAATACACTTGCTACTGGTAGTATTTTTATACATGAGAACATAGAGACATAGAATAAATTAAGTCATAAAGAACCCTTCAAGGCCATCTGCTGCAGCCACCTCCTCAAATCAGGGCCAAATCTGAAGCTAAATACACTTGCTCAGGGCCTTATACACCCTGTTTTGATTATCTGCAAGGATGGAGATTCTACACTCTCTCTTTTCCCTCATTACTCCTATAGGGAGAGAGGGAATCTCAAGGATCTCAATGTGCATCCCCCCTTACGCTTTCCTCTCCAATTTTATATTTGATTTAGACAAAACAAATACATTTTTGGGTATTACATTTGGGTATTTGGCCTAGAGCCACATGTTAAAAATGCAAATGTATGAAACTGCTTCCAAAAGATACTTTATTTTCAGAAGCAGTTTACATTCACTGAGCCGATGTACTGAGATGGCTGGAAAGCAGGTAGAGGCACAATTCTGCCTACAACTTCACTATGCCTGATCACCTTCCAACAGTGAAAACCCTGTGTTGTGGTTGTGGAAGGACAAGAGTGAGGTTCTCTCTAGGAGGCTCCGGCATCTTCTCATCTCTCAGCTCCATGAAGTGGAACATTTCCTCCCAGTGATGGATGTGTGGAGGAAAGTTACCCACGGGGTTACAGATGAAGTATGCAGTAAATATCTGGGATTTTAAAACCCTAAAACAGATTTTAAACCCCCAGTAAATCCAGACACAGCACTTTATTTTGATGTTATTGACTCCAGAAGCTTGGGAACAGAATTTTGAAAACAAAAAAAAGCACCTACTGTGATTAAGATACGCCTGTATCAGGTAGCAATCCTTATTCCTACCACGTCCCAGAGCTTGATTTTATTACACCCGCTAATTCAATTGCATTAAAATTTATTTTTTAAAAAAAAAAAATCTATAAAGTAGTTATTTACAGATGATATACCAGTTTGAGATGCAGAAATTGCACCTTTTTCTGAAGGATACCAAAGCAAAAAAAAAAATTCCAAGCAAATAACAAGAGAACTGCTCTGGTTTTCATTTCCTTCTTTCCCTTCTCAAAGGTTTTCCAAGCATGCATCCCCCTTCCTACCCATCTAGACTTCATAGCCAACTCTTATCAGACCTGTGAAGAAATCTGGGTTTTACTCTCTGCTCCACTAAAAACACCCTCTGTCCTTGAGGATGTGAAGATACATCCTCCATGGCAAAGCTCCAAGTACCCACCTGACCCTGCCACATCCCTTAACAGCATCATATTCAAAGGGCTTCATTTTTTTCTAGTGTTCTGCCTCTTCTTCCCACTGTGTGAGCTCACAAAATCTGAATCATGTAGATGAGGTCAGTTTATGCTGCTCTACATTTTGAATTTACAATGTCACTCAGATCCTTTTGCTGACTCGGAGGTGAAGGACAAGATAATTGGATCGGGACTGGTTGGACCAAGGAAGGTCAGAATCAAGTTCTAATTTTACTTTATGTCTATTAATGTATCAGCAAACACTAAGATTAGATGCCAATTCAAATGCTCATTTTTAAAAAACAGATGGCAAACCAATCAGAATCCTTAAGATTTTTAATTCTGAGATGAACATTGTCCCGTTTTACTTTTCAAAACAACCTAGCTCAGCTTAAACAAAACTAAAAATGTATATATACATTATAACCAGGTTACAGATTGAATGATCACAGCTGAAGTTTTATATTCAACCACAAACACTCAAAACTTTTTTAACCTCTCTTCCATAAATAAAATTCCAGGATCTGCATCACAATTCCACCACAATGAAACTTTTAGTAACTACATGCAAAGCCAGTGGCTTCCTTCATTACACCTCAGTTTGCAATAAATCAAAAAACAAATTGCAAAAATAAATTTGTAAGTATTTCTCAGTAAAACAGCAACAGCAAGCACCACCTAAAATTAACTTGTAAAGCCATCATTCCATTCAAATTTATGAAATAAAATTACTTGAATTCTTCACATGCATAATTTTAGATTTAAAAAGGCAGTAATCCATTTCCTTCTGTCTTGTCACCACCAGAACCAGATGAATGTTTTCAGATGTTAATAGAGGATTATATTGGAAATGTTATTTTCTTTTTCACACAAAGAATTATTTATAAAATTCTAATTAATAGAGGATAAACCCCCCAAACTGTAAAAATACTTAAATCGTCCTTCAACTAATATTTAGATGTAGCCTGGTATGATAATAAATCACTAAAATCTCAGCTGATGCAATTTCTAGTTTGAAAAAACCTTGGAACATAAGTGAATCACCTTCATTACGCAGTTGTACCAGGATTTCATACATTTGGAGCTCATTTATTGCAAAGAATGAGGTTCTTCAAAGTCAGTCTTCCACAAGTCATCATTTCTATACATTATATACTCCCTCATGTCAGGAACAACCATCCATGACATATTTATCTGAATTATTTGGAGCCATTATGAGAAGAATTCCTGTTACATCTGCTTAGAAATACTTTTCCAGGCCAAATGCTCTCAAAATAGCCTCTCCTGTGTCGAGACAAGTACAGTATAATGATTCAGGAGAAAGGTGAAACAAAGTCTACTTGAAATTTGTTGTGCAAATGTCCTCAGACCACCAGAATCTCATTATGTTTGGATACATTAATTCATATAAGTTTTGTATTTGTGCAACAGTGGCCAGAAGAGTCTCTTCTGACCCAAGTTGTTAGAAATTTAGAAAACTTAATATTGCAGAGAAATTTAAGAAAATTTATATCAATGTTTTCCTTCACGTAATTTCATACAGAAAGTATACATTGTTCCTGCTCACACATCCACAAGAAACAACAGCAAGTCAAAACAATCATCCATGACTCCTAAATCCCAAAGACTGTGCTTAGTTTGGCTACGAAAATACCACACAGAACATCATCTTCAAACATTTCATTTGGGTAGAATGTGGAGATGCAGACAGCAAAGAAAACAAACAAAAACCCTCAAACCAAACACACACAACTTCAACAAAAGGTTTTATGAAGCTGTTGATTATCAGGGTTTGTCATATTAACATTTCTCCAGCCTTTGAAAATGAAGAAAATGACAGATTACACAATTCTTCGAGTGCAAAGGGTGATGTCTAACATAGATCATTTTCCCTTTTGTTTAAATTGGTTCTGGAATCACTCAGAGCTGGAAACAGGGAGGTAACATCTGTAGCACTGATTCAAACTTCCCAAAAATTCAAATATCAGGCATTCATTGGATTGTTTGTTAGTGGTTTCTTTTATCATTACTGCAGTGATTTAGATCTTGGCTTTTACCAAGTAAACAAGAGCAAGTCATATTTGCTTGTCAACTCTGTCAAGTGCTCCCCCAATGAGAAATGTTGGATTAACACTCACAGGGTCAGTTTACTTGCCTCTAAACTTTCATTTTAGAAGAAAAGCCAGACTTCTACTTATTAAAATTCATTTCAGCTTTGTAATAAATGCAGTTTATTTGCCCTTGCAGACTAAAAATTATCTGAGGGGGTTTTGCAGTCAAGATGATAAATACACACACAGAAGGTGGCAATATTTGCAGCTGTATCTTTGTGGCTGCTGAGCGCGAGGCAGATGTTGGAGAGCAGAAGTTTGAGGTAGCACAGACTCTTCCAGCCAACGTGAAATCAGAGAGGATTCCTGATATCCAGGGAGCAGAGGACCATTTCCATGGCTATCTGCACCTCTATCCCACAACCCAAGAGATCCCACCCCTGGATTTGGGCCAAACTGACTTGGCACAGAAGAGAAATTATGAGGTTTTTTCCCCACTCCTGGGTGTGAGAAATCACATAATATGAAAGCAAAAGTGAGAAATCTATGATTATCTTTTTTAGCGCTCCTGTAACTTTATGTTACCACTTCATCTTGTTTATCTAGTACTCCTCTATAAGAAATCTCACTGAAAACACTGTCAGTAATTCTGTGGAGGGAGAGAGGGGTCTGCCACCTCACTGCCCATTTTTAGCTTCCTTAAGGCCAAGAATTATTTTAGCAGTTGAAAGAGAAAGATGAGATTCAGGGTGAAAGAAGCAGAGCTTGGTTTAATCCATGCGTAATGCTCTGTGTGGTGTTTTTCAGAACTTTAAAAGATGCAAGGTCTAAAAGACTTCTCTAAGAAAACAAGAAATTTACCTTCCTAGAACTAAAAGTATTGAATTCTGGATGAAGAAGTGTAAAGGGGTTTAAAATGATGGTATTTTGTGGTTCAAAAATACCCACTGCTGGATTATCCAGAAGCTGAACACTTACACACCCAAGCAGTCAGTTAACTGCTGCATTATATCCCTTGTATGCTCTTATTTATTATATCTAACCATCACCTACATTTTTACTGTTCCAGAACACAAACTCAGTTCTGAAGAGCTTTGGCACACCCTGGAATAACAGATGTGTAGCTTTCAGGCTTGATGGCACTATTACCATAAGAGATGGGTATATCAGCTAATTGTCCCACTGAGGCTGGCAGGGATGGGGTTAAGTGTCCTCCTTGCTGGTCAGCCTCAGTGCTGTGTTTCTGATTTGTGACTGAACCAGCCTAAAAACACAGCACAGTTTTGGCTGTTGCTGAGCAGTCCTTGCACAACATCAAGGTTTTTTTCCCTTTTTCCCCACTCTGCCCTCACAGCAAGCAGGGGTGGGCAGGAGGCAGGGAGGGCACAAAGCCAGGACAGGGAACCTGGCCATCCTGATTATAAAATTCAAGCTACTAATTTAACTCTATCTGATGCCCCTGTGCCTTGCACAAGACAAACACACCCGTGGAAAATGTTCCAGTCAAACCAGGGCTCCACACCTGTGTCACACCTTCAGGCCAACAGGTCTGGGTGGCCAGACTGAGTTACACGTTCCCTCCCACCCAGCCACAGGTGCTGCTGCCAGCATGGAAAAGGGAGAATTTCCCCAGGGGAGCAGTTTCTGGGTGGCTGCCTGCTAAAGAACAGTGACACAGTTACCACAGCAGTGACAAAAGGCATGAAAATAAAGACAGCAGCTTCAAGTCTTTCAGGGCAGTTCTCAACACTGGTACAGTCTCACTTTCCAGAAAGGTTTAAAAGAAAAAAGGGGGGATTAAAAAAGTCTCAGAAGACAGTCTATTCTTCTGCAACCCTGAACTTTCTTCTTAAAGACAGGGGCAGGAAGAAAGATTTTTCTCCCCCAATATCTCACAAGTACAGTATCTTTATCACATATTTTTTCTTTCCCTTTTTTTGCAGTGCGAGTGAAGTCCTTGCCAAGGTATAATCTCCAAGGGAAAAACATCATTATAATTTACAGAAAGAACTAAAAAAAACCCTAAACCCATACATACTAACCATGTAAATTCTGAATCTGCTAAGTACTTCAAACACTTTTTCTACCACTAGGGCTTTCACGGTACATTTTCATAATTCTCTATTTTAAAGAAATAATGAAATATTTGTTTTAGAAAGTGCAGCGCAGCAAAATTTAGTTCCAACTCCCTAATTTTGCCTGTGTGTCCCCTCAGTGAGGCCAAGGCCTGTCACTGTGCTTGGCTCCCAGTTCCCTTTCTCGTGGGGAGCTGCTGCCAGACAAAGTCCTTGCAACCAGGGAGCAAAAACTCCTCTTTCTCTGGAGAATCAGCCTGGACAGAAGACTCACAGCACAGTAAAGCTACAACTTCCAAAAATCCCTGGCCCTGGAAGCCAGGTCAGCTCCTCTGAGGCTTTAGAGGCTCTGATACCACTGAAGTCTAAGCCCAAGCCACTAAAAGAGATTATGTGTTTAAATGGTGCATATACAACCTGACAAGGCCATTAAACCAGGAGGGGGTTTTAACTTATTTTGCATTAGCTCAGAAAGCATTTAATTCCTGAACCCCAGAATTTTTTTTGCATTAAAAAGAGAATCAGACTAAACCAAAAATTATTACCAATATATCAAGGTTATATGAACATAAATTTCCTCCCCGTCATCGTGGATTTGGAGGTCAGCCGTTGGTATCCACCGATTCCTGACTCACTTCAAAGAGAATTTAGGAAGGCTTGATTTATTCCCAGACCTCACAGAGTGGAGGAGGAACTGCCCGACCTTAGATGGCCAGAATGTGATTAGGTATATTTGCTTTTCCCTTTCCACAGACTAATTGCCTAAAGGAGAAGACAAGGAACAGAGGAGAGGAATATTATCTTTAATGCAGAGTCCTCTGTCTGTGAAAGAGACACCTTTGAGGTGTCTAAAGAAAATGGCAAGCAAACCAAGGACAGACTCAGGACATGTTAATGAGGGAGAATGAATGGAACATTAATACACTGTGAAACAATTTTTAAGTATATGCAGGAATCTGGAGCCTATTATTCTGTCTGGTAATAGCATTAGTCCCTGATCCGAACCATCCCTGCAGCAGAAATTATTACTACAACCAGTAAATAATCAGACACATAAGGACCTTGGCTCAAAAATATCAAGGCACTTGGAAAACGAGCACATATGAAACCAGGGAAAGGGGGAAACCAAGACAAAACCAATAGGAAAACCAAGCTAAGTTTCATGTCCTTATTTTTAATTCTAAGACAAACCAGTACATCTTGACCAACCACCACTCATCTAACAACAGTCAAAACACATAGCTGTTAGGACCTAGCTACTTATTTTTAGTGGATCCTAAAGAAAATATTTCAATGTGTCTTTCAGTGTTTTCCTGGAAGACAATCTTCAGGAGTATGATTGCACAAAGTCAGTGCAACACTGGTTTTCAGGTTAAAATAATACTCACAGACAGTACCAAAAAAAAAAAAAAAAAAAAAAAAAGAGACTCCCAGACTCCCAGTGCACAGTAAAGCCAAAAAACCAATAAAAGTGGAACACATGTTGCCTCCTATATTGCCTCCTGTAGTGTCAAGACAGGTTAATTTTAGAAGGCATTCCAGTTAAACAGGATAAATGATTTAAAAATCCAGTTTGATCCCAGTAATTATATAGGAGGAATATTTTGCATTTGAGAATTAGTTTGTAACTGCAGTGATAATTAGACCCTTCATTATCCTTTTACAGATAATTTTGAAGGCAAGGTGCTTTGAACACGTTCTGACCAAGACTGTGCTCTTTAATAAGCTGTTGAAGATGAAAACTGTAACACAGGAGAACTACCAAATAAATTTTCCTCCAAATGTCCAATTAAGAAAGAAATGTAAATATGAGTAATGTGGTCATTAAAACCACAAAATGAAAATACAGTGCAGTTATCCCTGCAATGTGCAACTGGAACACAGAGATCTCTCACCTGAGAGCTCGAACATGACAGCAAACATCATCATTTACTGACCTCTGAAGCCTAAACAGAAGACTTGTGGCCCCTTTAGTAAGTGAAAGCATCTCGTTCTCATTCCTCTTTTTCTAAATTATCTGTCACCTCACAACAAACTTGTATATTTTCCGAAGCAGCTGATAGATATTCTGAGACTTCAACCAGAGAACATTGCAGGTATGCAAATCCCAAGGGCATTTTTCTCTGTTCTGAGAAATGAACGCATATTTTTCAATTCTTATTGGAGATGTGAAAAACAAACAGTCTACAAACAACAGCAATAAGCCCACAGTCTCTTGAATTAATATCAAGGTTCTTTTTTTAGTTATTAAATTTTGATTTGTGTGTGAGGAAAAAGACATCCTTAATTTACATGTCTGTATTTGTCTGGGCAGCTGTTACTGCACAAGAGTGCTGCTCCCTTACAGAGGGAACACCAATCCTGTTCTCACATTCACATGAAATTTGTTACAAATACTGGAGTTCTTTAAACAGTGCCTTCAAAATAGTTTTGATTAAATTTCTCCAGAGACCAGAACAGGATTACAGACTACTTCACAACTCATTTATCTGTCATTTAAACAGATCTACACTGAAATAGGTTCTGACACAATACAAATGGACAAAAACCACATAATTTGAACAGTATTTCTAGCAAAACATTTATTTAGTGTTTTCCCTGTTCCTTCGGGTGCTTTTTATTGATCAGATGAACTATTTTAACTGCTATGGCTGAAGCAGCTGGATGAAGGGTGAAATGGGAAACATGCTACATGAATAAAGTTCTGGGTTAGACATGCACCACCCCCATCTCAACATCAGCTGTGAAAATAAAGATGCTCAACATCACTGCTATGAAATCATGCAATGACTGAAATGATATGACATAACCCAGAGACATGGGAGGAGAAGTAGGAGAGAGGGGATACTACAAAACATTTTCATCTTATAATACAACTAGGAAATCAATTCAAATCTGGTTTTGTCATTTTTTTTTAATATGCTGTTTAATGCTTCTCTTTGAAAATAGGTTTATATACAGTGCAGAAAATATTTCTGAGTAGTTTCCTGCCTTTCAGCAGATCTGCCATACTTTCAAGCACAAGGATCTTTCAGTGGCAACAGGCATGCAAAGACAAAATGTAAAAAAAAAAAAAAAAAAAAAAAGGCAGACAAGCACGTGTGCCCTTGCCTGATGGAGGAGGCTGCAGATTGCACACCACAACAGACAGCCTGAGTTTCAAAGCAGAAGGTGACTTTTTTTGGCAATTATTCAAAAGAATTACATCCTATCGAGGGACTTAATCACTTCTCTAAATATTACTGGAACCTCCTTCACCTTACACATTAGTCACAAGTGCAGAAATTCATCTGATATCTTGACAGAGTAAAGGGCTTGAAGAGCAGGCAGCTAGAGGCAGACAGGCTGAGAGAGTCAGCCTTGAAAAAGTTCCAAGTGTGCAGATATTACAGAAGAACAGGGAGCAATTAGGCTGAACTACCCACTCCAAGGGTGTTAATAATATTGGATAAGTAGTCTGAACACAAAGGTGACAAAACCTACATCTCCTTTATGCTGTGAGGCCACACACAGCTTTTCCAAGAAGGGAGAAAAGAAGCTGTTGCCAAATTAGAGCAGCCCTAAGCTCACTGCTGCAAGCACTCCCCAGGCTGCCAGCTCTGGCTCTGCTCCTCAGCACTAACGCCCCACCACAGGCTGGCTGCCAGCCCATCCTCACACTCTCTAAAAGAAAATTCGGTGGGAAAACATCATATGACATTTTCCTAAAGTAAATTCCTAATGAACAAGTCCTTATTGCAGCTTTAGCAAAGAAATCAAAACTCTGTACAAAAGCCTAATTCTAAGACCTGCTTTAGCAGCTTGCAACTTGTTTCAATACCTGCTCACCTTGCTAAACTGTCACTGCGGATTCTGACATGAAAGAGCTGCCAAATGGGGGAAATACCCATCCAAAGTGGAAACTGAAATCTTACAGAAAAAGTGCTAAGTAGGATTGGACTTGGCTGTTGACTTTGCAGAAATGTGTCCCCAGCAGAACTGTTCCCCAAGCCTTCAAAACAAGGTATTTTGTCAAAATATTGCAACATATGCTTAGGCACTTTCAATAGGGCAGGATGGGGATAATTGTGGTGAGCAGATAGAAGCGACAGATTAAATCAGTTAGTTTTCAATTGATTTACAATGGCACAAGGCTTCATCTTAACCATAGTTCTTAACAGGCCCCTAGTTACTAGAAATGGCTAGGAACCAAAGCATCAGAAATCTTCAGAGTCTTCCAAATTCTGAGATTCTAGTCAAAGCAAATGATGAAAAATCATGAAAACTTAAAACAAAAAAAAACTAAAAAAACCAAACAACAACAACAAACAACCCCTTACCACCCAAAACATAAGAACTGAAATCTGTTCCTTTCCATGTCCTCCTGTTCTCTCTGCCAGGAGATTGCTGCAGAGCTGCCTGTCCCACTTGTCTCCAGAAGCTACTGCAGAGCCCCCACATTTCTCCTGGCACACAGAGAGAAGCTTTTCAGATGCTCACCACATACTGCCAGGGACCACCTGACCACAAATACTTCAAAATACTCATTTTTATCAGCTCATATTCTTTAGCAAAATCTAATTTTCTTGAGAATTAGCTAATCTCAGTTAAATGAGCTGTTGATGGATAGTCAAAGCCAACAATAATTTTAAAAGCTATAAGAGAAGAAAAAATAGAAATAAGTCTGATAATGAAACAGTTACAGGCAGTTTGATGTAGCATTTTTGTTCCTTTTACAAAGAGAGACTGCAAGTAATAAAACCAAGCAGATGTTTTCATTAGTGGATATTCTATTTTGCCTGGAATTATAAATATATATACATATATATTATTCTTGTTAAATACGTCAAGCATTTAAGCTGTTTTACTAGGAACTATTCACTGTTACATTTGGCACAACTGCTGTGATGTGCCTGTACTACAGCAGAAGTGAAAACAGTGTCTGAGGTCTGTCCCAGGGATCTCTCTGAGGAGGAAGGAGGCAATGGACGTGCTCAGGACTGAGCATCTCATGGGCTTCTGGAAGCTAACAGGACTAATGGCTCAGGAGGTGTTTAAAGGATGACACCTTTGAAGTTCAGGGATTATCCTCAGGAGGAAAGGGAGGAGTTGAGTGAGCTGTTCCTCAGCAAACTCCTCCACAGTGTTTGAGACAAAGCACAGTACCATTAGCAACACTTCTTCCAATTTCCTTCAACAGATTATGGATCAAATCTTCTATATTATCTCTCACAAGACTAACTGACGTTCTTTGAAGAATAAATTGAACCCTAAATTATTTCAGTTTATGAACAGCTCCACAAATACAGACATGCTATATTCCACAGGATTGAAGCTGGCAAATGAACATTTGCAAAAAGGTGCTCCAAAAAAATCTGAATAGCAGGTTTATTTTTTCAGCTGTATTTCACAGATCTCTCAGAAGTAATTCTGCAGAGCAGTAGCAACATCATAGACGAGTAGAATGTCAGCTGAAAGCCACAGTATGAGTTACTTTTCAGTGAAAAGAGCTAAATAATGCTAGTAATAATATTTAATACTTTTAATACTTACTTATTTAGGTTTCAACTATTTATTTACATCACTACATTCCACTGGTACCTGAACATTCCCTTCATAAGCAAGGCATCTTTATTACCAACTTTAATCCACATGCAGAAAAAATTGGGTATTTGTCTGATGCCAGTAGAATAGAACTGATGTTTCCTTTGCACTACAGGAAAGGATGTGTCCTTTGCACAGGACATATGCTCCAGTTACCCCAGGACTTCAACCACAGCAGGAGCAAGCCCCGAGTGCTCCTCAGCTCTGCTGTTCTCCCTGTTCCATCTATCAAATCCAAGCCAGGAAGGCTCCTTATAAAACAAAGGGCTGTCCAGGATTGGGTCTGTTGTAGTTGTTACAGACAAAGGAAACAACCTCGAAATGACAATTTGTTTTTAAGGCAGTTCTGCAGGTCAGCTTTGCTTGTTCCTAATCAAAAAGAGGATTGTGAGGGGAAAAAAATGGATAGAACCAAATATGTATCAACAGACAAATTTACCTCAATTTGAAAAATGCACTTTGAAAGAGAAATATTTCAGATTTCTCATTGCGTAGTATTTAAGTGTTATTTGTATGAATCCATGAAGAACTTGAAAAAAGCCTGCTGTTATATTCTCAAAAAGATACAAGTAATTATGAATCAGAAGGGACTGAATGCCTAAGAAAAGTATTTTTAAATGTATGTTAGTGGTGAAAAAGAAGGCAGCAATAGTTAACCTAGCTGTAAGAGTGGAGGGCTTTTAAAAAAAATATTGAAGAGGTGCCTGAAAATATTAATCTGAAGACATTGTTATAAAGTTAGCTTAAGAGAGACAACAGAATCTTGTCCCTGCCCTGACTCCTGTCTGACTTGAGTATGCCCTTACATCAGGTGAGTGGAATGGAGGATTCAGTGTTAATTGTTTCCCCCTTCTTGCATCTTGCAGTCCTGTCTGAATTTTGCTGGCTGTTGTTTTCTTGTGTAAGATTTTATAAAGCTACTTCTTCCTACACTGAAGAGTTCCCTTTCTTGGAGCGATCCTTTTATGAACATGGAATAACATCTTCAATATCAAATCTTTAATTTCTCTAGAATGTGAATGCTTAACTCCACATGCCTTTTGCATGACTAAAATTCTGTATTTCCTTGTGCTTATTACAGATGCAGGTTCCAAAGGATAATTTTGAGAATATGAAGCATTTCACATGAAAAAGGTCATTTTAAATGAGCAAAGTGTCCTTCATGTTTGCATATGCAGTCCAAGACTAGAGTGTGCCTCATTTGGGTTCTCTGTGTTGCATTTCTATTTTATTTTCAGTAACAGCTACAATTCTGACCACACAATGCTTATGCTCTGTCTTATGGTGAGTAAATAAACTTCAAAAAGCACAGCAGCCAAGTTCAGCTCAGCACTGCATTGCACTGGTAGAATATGTACTACACACAAGCAGTACCTGCTCACACTGCTCCTCAGCCCAAGTGCCACCCCAGGGCTCTCCAGTGATGGCACAACCTACACACAAGCTCACTTCTTGGTGAGTTAAACCAAAAGCACTCACGAAAATTCCAAGTACTTGTTTTTAAAAAGGTATCTACAAGTGCATTTCAGTTTTGGTCTGGCTGCTGCGCAGTAGATTTACATCTGGCTTCAAGGTACTACCATGTTAATCACTATTTCTGCAACTCCAATCGCACAACAGATTTGCTATCTTACTCTAGCTCTAACTCAACTTTAAAAATAAACATGCTAAAGTAAAAGTTCTCACCAGCTCTGAAAAGCAAGTGGCACCAACTAGGAAACTTGCTTTTCATGAGCAGTATCATTCCTGGGTGATTTCAGTATCTTAGCCATGCTCAAACCCTACTAGACCGGTGTAGTCACTACTCAAACTAACAAGTAAATGCAAGTCTTTGCATAGAGCTGCGTGCACTGTGGAAAGATCCCTCGTGGGATTAACGGAGGTGAAGATTTAGGAAAGGTCTCAAGGCTAGTTAGAAATGTCAAACCTTTTGGGGTGTATAGAGATAAGACATTTTCATTTCCTCATAATAATAAAGATGCAGATACACCATCACTAGAAGATACTGATCATCACCAACCTTTCTTTAAGTCATAGAAAGGTAATACATTTCTGCAACATCTTTTCAATGTTCTTGGCATGGTTTAAAACCAGAGAGACAAAAACATACAGATGCCATTGTCTCCATGTTAGCTGAAGCACTGCGACACACTTGCCCCACTCTGAGGCTACAGAACCCAAATCACTTTCTGTCAAGGGTATGAACTTGCACCAGTGCAGAACCCCCATGGCCACATTAGCATGGCTTGTCTTAAATGGAATAACTCTTGGTATAATCTTACCAAAACCAAAGCATGCAAGTTGTGCAAAAGGCTGAAATAACAATACCAGCTTTTTGTAACTCCCTGCTGCCATTGAATTTTTCATAGAGAGAAAAAGAGGGAAAAAAAAATCTTCAAGTCAGAGCTGGATCAAGATTGTTTCATCTATGGGGGAAAAGCAAAAGTGACAAGGCAGAGAAAGAGGTCTATGAAAATGACAGCAACCAATCTATAAAAACAAGAAAAGACCCCACTGGAAACAGAATTTTAGGTACAATAGTCTGGAGAAGGTTTTATTTACTAAGTACACATTTCATTCATGATACACATGGCTGAACTGGCAGCAGATTAATTTTGCATTGCAGCAAAGATTGAAGATAGCCAAGGAAGACATTACACGTAACGTGTTCCAGAGGCTGACCAAGCAGCCAAGATAACAGCAGATGAGAGGGTTTTCCTTAAAAATAGATGGCATGATAGATAAATGGAGGGAAATAGCATAATGAAGTACTGAGGTTCTTTCCTGAGCAAGAGGACAAGACTTTAGTTCTGATGGTCTGGCATAAAAAGCAGATCTGTTCACTACTGCCCTTCCACGAAACATTTGCAAAGATAAGGAATAAAAAGCATTAAGTTATATCATCTGAAAAGACATCAATTCATCACCACCTTCTCACACATTGCTAAGGCTTTGCTTTTGGATTTTCAGACTAAGGCTCTTCCTCCTTTCTCAGTTGATTCCACTGAGGATATTAAATGATATCAGCACCAATTCTGAGAATAAGGAAAAGGAGTTAACTCTTGATTAGGAATTTATTTACCTTAAAATCCCATAACCAGGTATCACATCTTTAAATAGTTTAATTATCAGCAACTAATTTCTTCAGGCAACTAAATTGATTTAGCTCTTCATGCTTTTCAACATTTTTAACAATCATCTGTGATAACACCAGGGATCTTGCTCTACACCACATCATTTTTAACTTCTCTTTCCTAGGTTATCCCGAGATAAAAATAGAATGTCCCTTTAAGATCATTTCAGACACCTCCTTAGCTCTCACAGAGGAAACAGTTGAAAACAGTCTGTTCTACAGGGCAACTTGGCCTGGATATGTCAGAGATATGAAATAAGAGGATGAAATACTTCATCAGCTTTACCTATCACAGGCTCAACAGCAAGACTGGCAGCTGTGGGACTGAATCAGGGAACCATTCAGACAAAAGAACAAATTGGCATCAGCCAGACCCATTGTGAGAAGGTACAGACAAGACTAAAATCAGGGAGCTAAGTAGTCTGACATTTCCTGGGGGAATAATCAATGTAAGAGGCTGGAAAATTACTTTGGAAGAGGCTGGGAAAACAGAAAATGTAATTTGCAATCAACAGCCAAAAAACCAGATCTAGGTCTGTGTGTCTTGAAGTGCATCTCAAATTGTTTAAGACATGTCTTAATTAAATAAAAACTATGCAAGAAAGAAACAGACAATGACCTTCACTGTGGTTACAGCTCTCAAATCTTTAGTTTTGTACAAATCCAAATTACCCTTGAAAAGGTGTTCTGATTACATTTTCCACTCATATAAAGTTCCAGCATCCATCCTGGATGTAACAAAGAGGTGATTATCCATCGCTCCCATGGAACATCTGCAAAGCTCTGCCTTCCTCTGTAGCTAAACTGTCCAACAAGCTACAAGGAGTTTTTTGATCTTTGGTGCTATTTCAGTGATAGGATTTATGTTTAGATGTAACAGAGTTCATTGACAAGAAAAATAAATACAGTTGAGGTAGACCAGACACTACAATCAAGTTCTCCCCTGCTTCAAGACCATCTGGTACCAGTGATTCTCATGGGAAATACATTGATCCCCCACAGCAGTATCAACATGTGCTTCTAAGCATTAATCATCATATGCAAGACAAGGGAACTAAAACACAAAATAGATCAGCTTTCTAAATTTCTGATTTCCCCTTGTGCTGCTGTGGCTCAGACTGGGCAAAAACATTTCACAAATGTAGTGAATTCACTAGGAAAAAAATAGATCTTTCAAAGCACTTGGAGTTTCTTAGATGCTGCAAAATGAATTCTCTCCGTAGCTGGACAATAAATGGGATAACAGATTATCAGAAAAGTCGAAGTACAGTGGTTTGACCTTTCCTGAGACATACTGAAGGAACTCACAATAAAGTAAAGTAACAAATTACAAATTCACAGAACTGGAAGTCCATTTCACTCTACCTGTGTTTAGGACAGGTGCAAGATACACTCAGCTTTCCTTCACAGGTCCCATAACTGCTCTAAAAATGTAAGTCTACACCTTGAATGAAGTACCATGACCACTGTGCAGTAAGGTATCCTGGGATATCCTGTTCTCCTTCCTTCCACAGAATCTGTGCACATCTGTAGCAGTCCTTAAATGCTCAGTGACACAGTAAAAAATATTTTAATGCTGTCAAAAGTTACATGACAAACTACAGCTTGCACTGAACTGAGGTTAAAATGAATCGAACCCTCTAGAAACCACAGAGTGTTTAAATACTTTCCTCCTCCCCTTCTAACACCACAGAAACAAATACCCAAAGGTCTTCTGTCTCCAAAAGAGGGCTCTAAATAAACCTTCATATGAATCACATCATCTGAGATGCTGAATAATGACACCACAAAAATTTATAAAGCAACTTCTAAAATCTGAATTTCAAGGCTAAGCACAATATTAACAACATCAATAATTTTTTTCTTAAGTTAGAATATTCAAGCCTGGAAGCATAGCTTGGAATTGTTCTTTTACCATGTTTTAGAAATATATGAGCTGAAAACAGTTGTTGGAATAAGAATCATCCTACACTGTGGCTAGACCAGTCTTACATCACATTCCCAACATTTCCCATAATGAGCACTTCCCAGGGCAGCCTCATCACAGGTTACCCAGGCAAATTCCAGCTATGAACATAACTGAGTGAAGGTGCATGGGATTATCAGAAAGAATAATAGCTTTTATCCAGACCTGAGCATGGGCTGTCTCCCTGGAGCTCTGTAATCCCAGTCCTAGACAAGCACTAGGCTGTAGATAACAATTCCAGTGGTGCTGTCTGGTTTGACAGGGTCATGGTCCAGGAATGCTCCAGAGCACGGTGTATAATTAGTACAACGAGCCAAACAATATTTTTTTAAATCTCTATGGCTCACCACAGGGTGCTTATGTTAAGAGAAGGTTTGCTTGTTCCTACATGGAAAAATAATTTATCAGTGTAACCTCTGAACAGAGTCCTGTATCGGCTCACACATACATCCCATAAACAGCTTTATTCTCACTGCTGTGATTGCAAAGCATTGTTTTCTGTTAATACATTCCAATGTTTTAAACTGGTTTTTAAAGGCTCATTTATTTAAACACACACTACTATGTAAATACTCATGGTCCATGAGTCCTAGGATTTTGTTCTCAGACTTTTTTTTTTTTAAGATTAATTATCATGACAGCTTTGCTGCTCCTCCCAGCACTGGAAAATACACTAGAGAAATTAGAAGTGTACCCTCCATTTATGTCAAAGAAATATGGTGTGTAGTTCCTGAGAGCTCACAAGATCCTATGGAAGTGCTGCACAAACAGCTGTCCCTCAGATTTGCAGAACAAACAGACTTTAGCAAATACAAGCTGTACAAGCCTCCACGCACCTCATGCCTTGCCTGAAGTTATCACAGCTATTCCCTGATGTCTGTGATCCATGGATTGTGTGTGACAAAGCCATCTTTTCATCACATTCTTTGGAACAAAGACAGGCTTAAGTTATTATTTCTATCGTACACTGATCTGACAAACCCTAAGCCAAGGTTTGTATGCTTACAAAGCTACAGGAGTCCTCAAAGACCACTGAGCACCAATTTATGCAGCTCCATTGCTGAATTTCAGCCTTCCACCTTATTCCCAGCAATGCATTTCAGACTTTCAAAACTCACTTCATGTTTTTTGTGTAACTTCTTGTAGTATTGATAATCATTACTGTTAACTCTTCATGACAGCTTTGCTCACCACTACCTGTCACAGCTCTCAGAGGCCACTCCATGCCCTGAATATTTGAATTACACACTGGCAGAACAGTCCTGTTTCAGCATGTTGGGGGGATACTCAATAGAGGTCTTGCTCTCCAGCTACATAAATCAGTGGAGCATTTCAAAAAGGTAACATGAAAGATTTATTATCCCATTTCAGGGTTCACACATATTGCTTCCTAACAATAGTTTAATAGTGGTGTATAAAATGCAGGCTTTGGAAATAATTCATCATATTCTGAAAGGACTTTGGTTTGCATTCCAGACTAACTAAAATTTCAAGCTCCAGTTCATACTGAAGTCTGAACACGCCTCCTCTGCTCTGAAATCTGGTGTTTCCCATTTTTAGACCTTTCCTTGTACACCAACTCCCATTAGTCCAGTGAGTGCTGTCAGCAAGCAAGTCACAGAAGACTGTCACCAGTAACGTGGCCGACAAACCACTGGGACCAACAGCATCCACCACGAGCTGACATCCAGGGTGCCACTTGCACTAATAGATGGTGATGTCTCTCAACAAAGGTTTCTTACGGCCAATATTATTTCCTTCTGTTGAGACAGGCTCTCCATCTGAATAAGCAGCTCCTTGTGATCTTTTGCATCAGAAGGGCAGCAGCTACTATTTTCCTATGACTGCCTGAATTGAAAGCAACACAACTTGAGAGCACAGGATTGGTAGCAATGATCCCACACACAACTCCACAGCACTCTAATGATCTATCCATCATTCCAAAGCCAATTCTGGAGATGTGCTGGCTTTAAAATGAAGTACAAAAGCCACACATAGGAAAGTTTTAAGTAAACAGCTAAAAACATTGGGTTCTACAAAACACATCCTTTTTTTTTTTAAATGCCCATATTTTCCTTCTCTTTTTTTTCAAATCACAGATTAACTTAAACCAATTATAAACATATCACATTTAATAATCACAACCCTTTTGGACAAACTTTAGTTTAAAACTCAAGCATAAAACACTGTCTCTCCATAGCCTTGATGACTTCCTGAACTTTTCACCTACAGTGCTGGGCACAATAGGCATTGTTCCCTTTCCATACCAAGAGAAACAGAACTGAGACAGTAACAATGTGCACAAGCCAAAGGACCAGAGTACAATAAAATAAAGAAATTCACAGATCTATACTCTCAAGAAGTATTTGGGGATGGTGAACATAGAGACAATAAAATAAAGTCTGAGTCACTGTAAAAGCCAGGTGCTTTCTCCTTTTAAGTGAACAGCAGCCTAAACAGCAAGGAACCAAAGTTAACACCGGAAACCAGACTTCAAATATATGTCTACACTTTCAAAAGATATTGGCATTTAATTTCTCTGATAATGCTATATTGCTATTACTGTTACATATAAAAAGATGCTGCAGTTAAGGTCAGTTTACCTCACTATTTTTCAGGCACACAAAACTCAATGCATTGGGCAATACATAAATGGCCTAAAAATGTATTATCACGCTTTTCTGTAGGCTTTTACTTTTTGGCAGCAACATATAATTTCTGTCTGAAAAAGATCTTCCTTGAAGTGTGTTCAGCACAACAAAACTCTTCCCTGCAAATCTGTGTTCCAGTACGTGACTGGTGGGAACACTTCATTGCAATTCTTCACCCAGCCAACATTTTATGGCAATATAGTCTCATGTCAAAAATAGGGAAGATGTGCAACTTGAGCTCATCAAATACAGCACCAAGGTTAGAAATCTCATTTATTTTCTGTATCTACTGAACAGAGATGGAAAAAGGGTTCAGTCGGGTGAATAAGCCATTTATTTTGTAGAAGAAAACAGAGTAACACTTCAGCACAATCAAAAATTACATATTCAGTTGCTTCAACACCGAATGAACTTTTTGTCTGTGGGTAGGAGCTGAAGATTCACACTTGTTCTGCTTCCTCTGTGAGTCTACGGAAGTATTGCTATCAGAGGTAGGCTACAAGATGCACAGACTGGTTGATAAAACACCTTCCACATTTTCATGTGCAGTGCTAGATTAACAGTTGGACTTGATGATCTTAAAGGTCTTTTCCAACCTAAATGGTTCTGTGATCCACAGACCTTGATCTAATGAGAATCACAGTTTTCAGGGAAAATAGTGCAGAGCAATGTTCTGCATTATGAAAACAGGCTCCCATAACTTGGAGTACAACTGAATTTCTATTGCAAGTGCAGGCTGTTGCTAAATGGAAGTGCTGGGACAAACACCCAAATGCCCAGAAAATATGGGCCACAGCCATATCAGGCAAAGACTGGAAAAACAACAAAAAAAAGCCATCTGCTACTTTTAGGAAAGCCTATGATGAAGCAAGCAATATTCCAGGGAATACCCCACCTGGGAAATAGCAGAGTCCTCGCTCATGTGAGATCATCTCTACTTAAGTAAACACAGTTGAGCATTAATCAGGCTCTCCTCAGCCTGAGATTTTGGCAGCTAGAAAAATGTTCCTGTATTTCTACTTCATTTTATTAAGTGGCACCTTAAAACAGATAGAACCATAGGATTAATGAATGGCCATTTTGCTTATCTGCCTGAGGGCAATATGCACAATAGAAATGTTCTCAATAACAGGAGAAAGCTCAGAAGCATATTTCAAGGTGGCCTGGCTTTGAGGCAGAATGCTAAGATGACCAGGAGATTTACATCTCAACTAAATGTAAATAAATGTCAATGATTTAATCCCCAGTGGTTGTTTTGAATAAATCAGCTCCATGCAGCAGATAGGATTTCATTATGCTCATGATTTATATTAACCCCTAAATGAACACTTTGGCACAATGGATTTTCCTTATATGTCAGCTTCATACTTTTTTAGAAATATTTTTATATAAATTAAAAATTCACACTGCATACCACAGACTCTGGAATAAACCTTTCTTCAGGGAAGAGTGTTTTGCATCACACATCAGATGTGTTTCATCTTGTCCCTGTAATCCTACGCTTGCTCTGAACCCAGGTCATATAGGAAATTACTGTAACCTGTCTTCCTTTTTCAACTGGACAATCACTGTATGAGCCAATTTTATAGTTTTAATTATCCTGAGGGGCTGATTTGCCATAGCTTTATACTCAGTAACCGCTAACAGCACTTCTCAAGCACGACTACAGCTGCAGGAAAAAATTTCCACAGAGCTCAAAAGCACTCTTTGGGCAATACCAAAACCAAACAAAAAGTTGAAACTGGCAAAGGGAAAACTTGTCTGAGCTAGAAGACAGATCCCTGTGTGTGGGAATGTTAAGCAAGCCACTGAGGCAAGATCCACTCACTGGAGTAATTCAGAAATGCATCATCTGTCAGAGAGGACAAACAGTTACATCGTTTGCTGCCTAAAATTCCAGGGTTTTCCTTCCATCATGTAAGTATTCTTTTATCAACTAAAAAGCACCTAATTCTCATGAGAGAACATTAATGACAGGACTGACTTTATTCCTCAGCGAGAGCCCTGAAACGTGCAGGATTTATCTTGCTGGCTCAGTAAAACAAGGACAGTTAATATACTGTGCTCTCCCATTTTTCACCTTCTCCAGACTACTGCTTTCTCCCAAAAAACCCAACCTTACGCTGTTGTAGTTGATGAAACTTCATCACTGAACAAACCATGCACAATTTCCATGGCAGCTACAACCTTCATTACAAATAAATTAATTGTACATGTTGATTCTTACAGTATTTTGAGCAGTCAAGCAATAAAATTGACTCTTCATTAGTGACAGGATAAATAATCCCCTGGAATTTTGCAAGAGGTAGCAGTAACAAAGCTATACACCAGCTAATGTACATCAACACATCCTTTCTGCAGTGATATCAACCATATTTCCTTGATTTAAATACAGTCCTTGTCCTGATGATCTCAAAAAATGTCCTTCTACTCAGCTAGAGTGGAAGAGTTTCCCCAGTTCTTACTTTTCCTGCAGCAGCTCCACTACAATGAAAAGATCACTTCTCCTAAACATAATCCAAAGCATGAAACTTGCATAGAAGAACTTGGGATTCTGTCCCTCCTTCCCTTCAGCCAGTGGCGGTGCCACATACCAGCATGGTTAAATGCTCCAGGAGCACAGAGAGCAGGGCCCCCAACAGGTATTTCGTAATTTCACCAAGGCTACTGCACCGGCACACCAAGCAACAGCTTCGTTTATGATTCCTTCAGAGCCCACATGCCATGAAAATTAGGGAAAAAAAAAAGTTTCTTTTGCTAAGTGTTTTTTAGTAGACAGATAATGTTCCCAAATATTAATCCATTCTACTTTAAACTATTTTTTTTATTTAGGCTTTAACTTCTCAATCTTCTTTGAACCACATTTTTCTAAATTTATAGGAATCACCAGTGGGCTGGAAATCAATAATAGACAAAAATTTCCTTTGCCTTCCTCTGAAATTTACTGCTCTGTCCCCAGGATATCTTCAAATGTTGCATGATAAACGGGCCATGACTTACTGGCATTTTCACATACCACAAGGGTTGAAGCTGAAGGCTTTAAGCATTGCTGAGTCAGCCATGGGTGCATTAAAGATTTAGCAATTCAGAGCTGTAAACTACAGTTTATTCATTTCCGAGTCATAAGTTAAGTACCATTGCCTCAGCTCTGGAGTAAAACACTAATAACTTTCACATTACAGTCTGAGTTGTTTATCTGTTGCTTCCATGTAAAATTCCCATCAAATCCATTTCAGAAAGGTCAAAGAAATGGAATAGGATAGGGCTGAGCATTCTGTATTTTAAGACGAGTTTGAAAAATCAGTGTATTTTCTGGCAAAGTTGAAGTAATTTCAACCTCTCAATAGGAGTGCATTTTGCTTTGCTTCGCTTCAAGACCAACCACTCATCTCCCCTTTAGGTAAACCTCAAAATACAGAGAGATTTAGCTAGAATGAGCATTCGTGGCACTATGATCCTGCTAGCTACAAATTACTTTGTAGAAACACAAGTGGTTTGGGGGCTACACACATTTTTGCTATTTGCTTATTTCAAGTGGTAAAAAAAAACCTAATGCTCTCTGCAGAGCCACCTCCTGCCCACTTGGCTGGCTGTTAAAAGTATCAACACAGACACTGTTCCTGAATTTGGGGTAAGAAATAGCTACAAATACTGTATGTGGAGCACAGAAGACACTGGTAAATGTTTCCCACTTGTGCTCAACGACAGCAATGCTGTGCACAGGTCAGACTGGAGCTCTAAGATAATCAAGCAAAGGAAGGATGGATTACAATTACAGCATGAGAAAGGAATAATTCACTTGGCCTTTCTGTCAGAGTTATCCAGAAAACTCATTTAGTATCTTGGTATTTCAGAGCCCTCATGTCTCACAGTCCACTCGTGTATTAGGTGCCTGCTGTGAAGACTCATAAAGCAGGACTAGAGAAGCAGCACTCACAGAAATGAGTTTATGGGAGTATTACAGATGCTACAAATTTAAAAAAAAAAAAACAAAACCAACCCTTGGACACTACAGTTAAATCAACAAGTGGGAGGGGGGGGAAAATGATACATCTGAACCACCTGCTTACTTTCTTAAAAATAGGAATATGAAATTACAGGAAACTAAGTATTACACTTATACACACAGGAGAAGTCTAGTTTTGTGCATTTGCATGGTAAGAAGTTGTAGGAATAAAAAATGAAATAGTTTTTTCAAATATTTCAGAGAGTTCAAACTTCAAATGTATCAGTTCAGCAGTAAGCCATAAAGTGTGCACATGGTAATATTACTGCAGGTCCAGAGAAAGGACACAGGGGCAAAGCAGTGATGCAAATCTAGAGTTGAATAATTTGTTATTGTTGGTCACTGCAAAGTAAGAATGGTTGAGGCAGGAGGCTGCTGAGGCTTCGCATCCCCAGGGAACAACAGGCAGCTGTGGGGGGCACAGACTCTCACATTGTAATGCTGAGAGAATTCTGTAGTGAAGAAATCAGTCTGGGATCAGAGGGTAAAAAGGCAGCTATAAATTAAGTTCTGCCTGAAAACAAGAACTATAGGACAGATGCAAGAGAGAAAAGCAGGACTGAATACTAATGAAACTGTGGTAATAGAATAAGACCAGACAGGAAGGTTACTAAAAATAGCTCTCAGTGTTATCTTCTGAAGATAGTTTCAGATTAAATCATGAAAATCATTGAATAAAAATTCAAATGCTTTTCTGACTGGAAAACAAAGGAGACAACAAAACAGCAACACTGATGAAAAACAACATTACTATCAATTCAGGAATGAAGAATCACAAATCTGAGGATCATCCCATACCTTTGCAAAATTTCAACCACCAATGGTCTCTAATCTATTCACTTATGGCAGCTGCTGCAAAAAGAAGGAAATATAATAAAGCATTATAAAATTCTAGGAACTCTTAGTAGCAGCTCATTTTGCATTATCTGGATCATAACATGCTGGGAAAGCAGACCATTAATACTCTGCAAATAGGACTGGGTGCTGTTTTATTGCAGGCTGGTGTTCTAATTGTCCTTGCTGCTAGAGCAATCATTCACATTGGAAAGCACTTAGCTCAAGACTAAATAAGAGACAGTTGCTCTACTAAAAGCTGTGAAAGGTTTCTTTAATACATTTCTTTTAAACAAAGTACTTGGAGGAGCTAATGTGAAGCAGATGTTTTTGAATTACCCCAGAGAATACAAAAAGACCTACTTCATCTTTATATGGAATAAGGTATTACCCAAGGCAAATGCTGGTAATAAAATTTTCCCCCAGGATTCCTGTTGATATTAGGGATATTATCTTACCCTAAATATTACAAGAACTTAATTTTCAGAAACGAAGCAAGTACACAAATTTGCTGGAAGGCAATAGCAAGACATTAAAGCACCTTTGAAAAACTAACAGATTTCCTACACAGTTTGCAAGTTGCAATGGTTTCCATAACTTCTTTGAAGAGCTTCCACAATTCCAACGATTCCAAAACTCAAAAGATTTTTTTTATATATATATATTGCCTAAGAAATGGGGACTGATGTGATCCTATTCCCTCCAAAAAAGTCCCAAAAGTGCCACATCCTGTCCCAGGCCTTCCTCAAGTCTCCTAACTTTGTTGTGCTGTGATTAAACATAATCAGATAGTGAGCTAAAAAAAGCTAAAGGTACCTTTAAGGTTGGATTCTGCAGGAAATCTAGTAACAAAGCATGGCCTGGAGAAGTTGATGTGAAAGGAATAAATTAGCAGTGGTTTGAGGCAGTTCTACACAAGCACTTCTACAGAATGCTAATTTTTTGTTAAAACATGGTAATTTCAGGTGAGGGAACTGCCAAGCCAGGCAGTTTCTCCATAAGAGCTCCAAGAAATTTGGAAGTTCTGTGTGGAAGAAGCAGATCCTCCCTTCCACCCTGGATAACCAAAGAAGCCAGGCACGGAGCTGTGCCAAGGAAGGAAGTCTGACCAGCACCAGGGACACAGTGACCTCACCCCTCCTTTCTGCTCATGTTGAGCACGTCTGAGGCAGCAGACAACCAAACCAAGGAATTATCCTTTAAGAAGGGACAAGGAATGCCATCCATATAAATCAGCTGGAACAATTTTTTATTTTATACTCCAGAGCCTGTAAACAAACGACAGTAACTTCTTGCTGTGTCAGAGGGCTGCTCATGGAGCTGGGGTTCTGCACTTGTTTAGTTGGCCCAACACCAGGAACGAGATTTGGACCAGAGAGCTCATTTTAACTTGAATTTTTGTTTAGAAAAAAGAGAGTAAGCAATTTCTAAGCCTAGTGCTGAAGCACAGAGCATAACAGCCATATTACACACCATATGTAAAGGAAACACACATATAGTGCCAATTTCTCCTGGGCATCAGACCCCAACCTGCTTTCACACCTCACTCATTAGTTCACTTCTTCAGTTATTTACGAATGTAACTTGATAATACAAACAGTTGATTCTCATCCTTAAAAACCATTGAAGTCAGTGGAAGCCTTTTGAGCACACAAAACTTCTTCTGAGAGCTTTAAAACATATGAAACCTCTGTAGAAGCACTAGAAAAAAAACCCTTTCCTCCATTTCCAGCTATTGTTAAAAAGGCTCAAATACTTAAATGTTCTGTGCCTGTGAGAATTGAAAGGTATCAGCTGGGATATGGTAATACAAGCATGGAAGAGAAATAATTGCCAGGTAGTTATTTATGATGCAATGTTTTATTACGCGATTTGAGGGGTATTAGTGCAACACAGAACAGGGATTGCTGCTATATTGCTGCAGGAAAATTCATATGACAATCACAGCTTTCTTTTGTTGTTTTCTGCTTATTAAAAAAAAAAATCCCCTCTTCTTTTAGACATGTTTTTCAGCTGAAAATATGAAAACCAAAATGACACTTCCATTCTGAGATTAATGGCTGCGTATTTTTGAACAAACAATTCTGAATTTTAATCTAAATATCTCGATGCATTATTTATATTTACTCAATCATTTGAAAAATACTCCCTCACTCCTATCCTAGAATTTTCCTAAATCCAAGGAAAGCAATATTTCAGAAAATTACTTTGTACTTCTAATAAAGAGGTATTTCCATAATAAAAACCCATTCAACAACTACAATCACAACACAACAGATTGTTTTAAGGAAGGATTTGTTATATTATAGGAAAAAAAATAATGAAAAAGTTGGCCTTAGAGCTAAATGAGCTAAAAGTTTTCTTTTAAGGATGCCAGTGCAGTTTATTATAGCAGTCTAAAGCCATTTCTCTGGCATACAGAGGTGTTGCTGAAGATCCAACAGTGAGAGGCACTGATCAATTGGGCAAAGATATGTTTACACTCTTAAACATCATCTACCTATTGCACAGTTCATAAAATACCTGCATTTTTACTTCCCTCAGATCTATTTCTCTGAAATACTATGATCCTTTGGATCATTATTTCTACCACATATGAAGGCTTTAAAATTAAAATGAGGCAGAAGTACCAACATACTTTTTGTCCTTCCTTTGGAGGTCTAAGCAAAAACCATCATCTCATGGAATCAAGCATACCTGGTTACATGAGTCAGTCACAAGATGATTTTAGCAATGATCGTTAGGAGTTATAAATAGAGGCATTTATGTCTTTATTTCCCCTGACTAAAGATGAACACTGAGCTTCTATAGTCTAGTGGAAAAGTAGAAAAATTCACAGATACAGTTAAACACAACTTTGATTTTAGAACTTCATTCTTCAAAATATCCAAAAGAGCATATGCATTGTGATTACCTTGGGACCTGCTGTGCTACCTCAAAAACAGATGCTAAATTGAGAGCACTAATTACAGAATAAGTGCCCACTAAATCAGACCTGATGCTACAGCACAGTTGTTACTGATATTCCTGTTAGTTTAAAAGAGAAAAGTACATTCCTAGCAGGCAAATCATATTTCGTGCACCACTTTCTGCCTCTGCATGGTTGAACTTAACACCTCAGCACCATTCATGAGTAATAAAATCAAGCAGTGGTATCCCCCTTCCTCCTTGGCTGGTTTACAACTGGTTTCAGTCAGGTTCACATGGTGCCCCTCGTACATTGCATTAGGAAAGGCTACTCTCAAATCATGATATAATTGAATAACAGCTCTCTGTCAGGTGGTGACAGCTCCCTCAAGTCTCACTTGAAGAGCCAGGAAAACACTATCTCAAATGTTAATGAGAATGAGGAAACAACAATAAAGAAAGAAAAAATTCAAGTCATTGTCTAAGAAAAAAACAAGACATTTGTAAAGACAGAGATTCTTAGAACTTTGTGTTAGAAAATCTTTTCCTGCAGTCCACACACATGCATGTTCTTTTTCCACTTTTTCTGCTCTAAACAATGATGCCATTTTCAGAACCACTGATCCCACAGATACTACGGCACAGTTTCTTCCTTTATAAATTGAGCCTAAGGATTTCCCACAACCACAGGTGAGACAGTAGCTGACAACATTTAATTAGGCAATATGCACTGCAAATGGAAAACACAGATTTAGAGGAGAAAAAACCAATCAGCTACTAAGTATTAGATGAGAAGTCATACACATTTCAGCAGCAGCCAAAATTGTATTTCTGTCTTTCCACTAAGCTGTCTTCTGGAAAGCAACACCTTCAAAGTACAGTTACACTGCAAAAATCCAACACAGACAGGAAAAACAATGATTAAGACAGATCACACCTTTCCATCCCACAGATTCCCAAGCTGCTTTATAAAAACCAGTCATACCACTTGAATGAAATGCATTTTCCTATCTAGAAACTGCACAGCGCAGAACAACAAAGGAGCAAAAAGAAGTTCTGGCAGGGGACATAAGGGCTCTGTGTTTACACAGCAGGACTGACTAGACTAAGAGGCTTGTAGCAAAAAATATCAAAGAAAGGCCATTCGCCCTTGATTTCTCTACAGAGCCTTTCCTTATCACTGATAAATTACTTTTTCTTGTGTGAACGTACCACTAAAGAAGGACTTCCAGCACTTTTTTGAAACAGCTATTTTGCCAGGCCACCTTTGCCTGGTGTCCTTGGCAACACCTGATCTCTCCCCATGTTTCTGCCAGGATGCAGATGGCCAGAAGGAGCATTTGTTAGGATTCAGTGACATTCTCAGTAGGCACAGCCCCCTGCAACAAGTCTCTGTGCTCCTCACAGCAGTCCTCTTCTTGGGTTGAACCTGCCAGTGCCGACACCAGGGGTCTTAGCAGACATCTGTTTAAATTAAGGGACGAGTTAATTAAGGTACACAGTCAATTAATCTAACTGGTGTCAGGTGCACTACTCCGCATCAGATGCAAGGAAAGAAATCCTTTGGCACTTCAGGACACAGCACACACATCCAAACAGCCTGGGGTTTATCTGGGCAGACACTGAGGTCAGCAACTCTGCACACACTCCTGCAAACCACAAAATTAAACAGTGCAGGAACTAAATTTATCCTATCACATATTCAAAAACTTCTCTTCAAATGAACTCGACTCAGTCTTAAAGCTTTGTGACTTCAAAGCCGTTTACTCCTATGAATATTCATGACCTGAACTATTAAGGAAAGTTACTTTCAGTCTATTCTAGGTCTTCAAGCCTATCCCGAGGAACTCCTGCCAGCATCTGAGTGGTGCAGCTGACTGGGGGAGGAATCCCAGGCAAGCACATCCCCGATTGCACACATGGCTCAGTGAGTCACGCAGGAGGCAGCCTGGAGCTCTCCTGCAGCTGCAGGGGCACCGTTCATTCGCTGCTCAGGCTTTCCTTCCACAGCATCTTCAGTACTATTGCGAAATAAACGGTACAAGTTCCACTCTGAAAAGCATTATTGACTATACTCATTCTATCCTCATCTGCACTGAAGATCATCATAAGCTGTTTGGTCAAGAACATCCATTCTGAGAAATAAAACCAGACTCTCTATTAATGGCATTAAATCTACAGTGTGCCTCCAGAAAGGAAATAATATGAAAATCTTTTTAGAGACTGTCATGAGACACATGAGAAAATACCAGAAATACATGGACTGAGAGTCCAGGGCCCCATATCACTAACATGTAAGCAAAATAATAGCGATTTTTAAAACTGGTCTACTTCTTTTGAACAAGCCTTAACTCAGGGCTGGAAGTTGTTTACAGCTAGGAGAGTATGAATGTCAGAGCCAGGAAGTCCATTTGCCAAATAAAAGCTGAATTTTAAACACTAGAATGAACAGGAGAGCTTATAGTTTATAAGCAAGTTTCAGAGGAGCACATTGGCCATTGCCCCAGGATCATTAGGTTAGATTACAGGAGTGCAGGTTGTTATTTCTACAAGGCTGATGCTGTGCCATCCTTAGTGCCAAAAAGACCAACAGAAACAGTAACTCAATATTAATAGACAGAAAATGTGATAAATCAAGAAAAGGAACAAACCAGAACCTTCCCTCTGGAATGCCATAAATTTCACATGCCTATAGTAACAAAGGCTTTCAGAGTGCAGCACAGCAGGGTTTTTACTGCAGTCTTGCAAGATCTTTAGTAACAGAGGTTGTTATTGCAATGCTTTGCATGTTGGTTCTTGGCTACTTTTGTCTCCTACTTCTGATCAATAAATAATGGCTTAAAGAAGCCATGTCTCCAGGAAGTTCACATGTATTTCTCTCAACATATTGCACAAGTCACAGTAGCCTATGACAAAATTGACTCTCAGTGTAATTTTCTGCCTACTAAATAGAAAACTGAAGCCTCTTACAGCATTGTTGTCTATTCCAGTGCTCATAGCAGGTTTTGAACCACTCTTCTGGAAACAAAATAGTATCAATATAAAGATGCTTAAAAGCATTAATTTGTGTTTCTCTAGTTAATTGGCAGCAGGAGAAAAAATTTTTCTTATAATTATCCACAGTCTGCTTTTAATGCCAATACTAGATACAAAACCTTGCAAAACAGCTGCTAGAATTAAAGCCAGTTCAAGTCAGTCTGTTGCTGTCACTGATCTTGGCATCTTGCAAACAACCATTTTCCAATGGTCTACCTTTCCAACACATCTGTACAGCAAATAAATCTTTCTGTACAGCTTTAATTGTGACTTCATGTCATACACCTGAAAGACTCCAAGGGCATTTAATGCCTCCTTGCATTGTGTCCTTCTTTCTTTGGTCTTCCCACTCTGTAAGGCAGAGGTCCATCTCTTCCACGAATATTTTTTCTTTCTACGTTTCTCCAGCTACAAAGAGCCCTTCTTCTGCCTTCCTCCTGCTGGCTTCCCATTGCTGCCTCACCTCCAGTCCTTCCAATTGTACAGC
>NW_008237174.1:4028303-4041892 GCF_000691975.1 Corvus brachyrhynchos | reverse complement strand
TCCCAATCACCCTAAATCCTCCTCCTTAAGAAAAGCTGCTATCCTTGAATGAGGTCCTGCCCTTACCTTCTATAGATATTTCTGCTTGATTTTAGCAGACTGAAGGACCTGGCAGTCACTTGAGCAAGAAATGACAGAGATACAAGAGCATACCTGCTTCAAGGTCCTTTTCTGTCAGTTCTGTTATCCCCTTATCTTTTACAGAGTCTGGGAGCAGACAAGTCACAGCACAGTTTCAAAGGGTAACCCACAGAAAGGCCGAAGAGCCATTAATGATCTCTGTCTGTGCTCAGTGTGCCCATACTGCAGAAAGGCAAACCACAACACTGCATCCAAAGAGGATGAACAAAGGACTGGGAGGAATCATTATGGTGCCACACAAAGTTTCAGTTCCAACAATGAAATAAGCAGGGTAAGAAATAAAAGTGCAGGTTACATTTCTACTTTGAAGGAGAAAAGCACTTCCCCACCTACTGTACCCCAGGGAGCTCCCAATTTTTCCCATAGAGCCACACTGTACAACTTGCTCTCATCTTTAACATTGTTCTTTGGACCAAATCACAGACCCAACTTCATACCCAACTACCCCAAAGAGATTCTGAGTTCCTGGCACACCAACTGAAAGGCATATTTGACAATTCCCACTGTGCTGGATACACATGGAAACGAGTTCTCTCCAGCACAGCCATCTGGGCTCCCCACCGCAAGCCCCAGTTACCACAGCAAAATAAGACATCCACTTATTCACCAGATGAACATTCCATGAACTGAAACTCAAATGAACCAAACTCAGGGAACAACTATTTTTAGAAACAGGAAATTCTCGTATCTTCAATTACAAAATCAGGATTACCCTCAATTAAGTCATATTTTATGCTAAGCACACAATGCCTTTACACATCAAATGCCTTTTCAGCAGTATGGAGAATGAGATCCCTGATTGGATGAAGGCAGAATTATAAAAAAAAAAAAAAAACCCAAACCTTAATCTTTAAAGAGCATTACTGCTTCCTAAACCCTAGTCTGGGCTAATAAATCCTTTTATCATTTGAAATATAATTTCTGTAAATACCTTATGAAAAGATATTTGAAAATATAAGAATCTGCTTTTTATAGTTGTGCAAAACAATTCAACCCATCTGCTTATTCACTTAATCTCGTTAACTTCTAGCAAAAGAGAAGGAAAATTCATATATCTGTAAAGAAAATACTTCATGAAAGGCCTTTTGATTTTTTTTCATATCCCCAAGTTACCAAAGTGTTTGAAAGAACTGCACCTACTTATTTATAAGAAGGAACATATACAAAACCAGGCCATTCAGACAAAGTTCTTTTGCTATAAATTAACAGAATTCAGTAGCTATCAGCCATAATGTACAAATTCCTTATCCAGCAATGCTGGAAAGATAGCTACAGTCTCAAAAATTACTTAACAGCACATCATTTTATCCAAGAGAATCCTTCCCAGCTTTCTCCTTTCTGTGATGAAACAGTTTACTTGTATTTTTTTCAGATCCTCTTGATCAAGAATCAATTTAATTTGACGGGAAAAAAAATTAGGTTTTGTTCTGCCCCAGGTACCATCATAATACACATTAATCATGTTCCTATTGTACAAGTAAATTAAATTTTTGTTTACTCTGTTGGATTTTCAAAAATGCAATTAAAGGTAGGATATTTGAGCACAAGAAGTTATGATGGATTTCATAATGACATCTTAAGGAAAAATACACATTTTTGCCTTTTTATTTTCACATGAAGAAACTTTATTTTGGAATCCATGCAGGCTCAAGAAATTAATTTTAAAATAGGTTTCCAAAGAGGCATCATTCTTTAGCCCTCAAAGGTTTTATACTAATGGTGGTGTCTAAAAGCATTCTGTCCCCTGTATTGAGAGGTAATTCCAGAGAGTGATAAAACTGTCAGTAGATATGTAAGTGAAGAGCACTCAGAAACGAAGATTATTCTGAAAAATTGCAGGAGAACAGATCACTAAGAGGTTGAGAGAGTTCAGGGGTCTCTTGAATGATGAAGGAACACTTGAGCTCCCTCAGGAGCAAGATGGTGGGCCCCAGGAGAAATGTCAGAAATCGTGGTCTGTCCAAGCCCTTCCCTAGGGCCAAGCTGGGAAGCTTCTCCTAACAGTTCTTGAGGAAATACACAATTACTGACAATTCACATGAAACCCATTTATTCTGACTGGAGAAGATGCTTTCAAGTCTCAATTCTTCTCGCCCTCTCTGACAGGGGAAGAGAGAGAGACGTAAGTTTTTCTAATGAAGGGATATATAGATGCCTTCTTTAACTGAGCAGATATGACATGTTTTTCCCAGGCAGCTAGGATAGATAGCCCCAACATCCTTGAGTAAAGAAAAAAGATATATCTTGGAGTACATTTCTTAGATACAGTGGGGCAGCTGAGAAGTCAAATTGAATTTGAGGACAGAGGAATTTATGCTGCATCCTTATTACCATGGTAAGCTCCTTTAAGTGCCTGGACAAGTTTAATGACCGAGAGGGAGGCTGCAAAATCCCACACGTTCTTGTAACTACTGTACCCCATGGAATTTGAGTTGTTCAGGCAGATTCTAAGGCCCATTTTCAGAGAAAGTCATCTCAGCTCCTTCAAGTGTGCAGGAAGGGATTCAAACACTTGAAGAGCAAATTATATCCTTTCTTTCTCCAAAATTGCTGTGAAACATTTCAAAAGGCTTCCAAAATGGATATCTGCTCCAAGCCTCATAGTTCAACAGTGGGACAGAGGTGAAAAAGAGGAAGGAGCAGGCACAGAAGAAAACCAACGTACAGAAAAATCCAGATGAGTCCCCAGCTTTTATCCTAAGTGTGCAGGTAAGACTCAAGCAGCTAAAACAAAAGCAAGATATAAGTTCTATAGCCCATGGCACAGGGAAATAGGAATGGAGATCATGTAAGGAAGTCCCTAAGAACTTAATACAGAACCATCAGACTCTTAAATAACGATGAAAATATAAAAATGTGTCAAGTGCAGCAGAGGTAACAACAGAAATCTTAAAATAATTTAAGAAAGATTGAAGTTGCCTAGAGCACAGTAATCTCAGTCTTGTTGACAGAAAGTTAACAGATGAATTAGCCTTTAACAGGCTTGTACAGAATGCTTCTATCACTGTTTAAGGGCACCCATGATGGCTGGGAGCAGGTCAGGGAGTATTTAGGACAAGTTAACTGATAATAGAAAGGCTGGATTGGAAGTCACTACACTCATTTTTTTATCTGTTCTTTTAAAGATGAACAATAATTGAAGGTAACTCTGGAAAATCAGTAACACACCAGAAAGTCAGAAGGTCACAGAGGCAAACATTAATACAAAAGACTAATTATGTAACAGAAGAAACTGATTTATGTTCAGAACTATCACTGATAATAAAAACAGGTTCTTAATACAGAGTACCAGGTAGGAAATGCTCCTCACACAGCGCAGCTACAAAGCCCTTGGTTAATAAAATTTTAACTAAAATACAATACCAAAGGAGATAATGCATTTACAGTCACGTGATAAAAGTGTAAATACAAGGCTTCAAATGCAATTAGGACCATAGCATTCTATTATTCTTTGCAAAAAGCATTACTTTATGTGGGCTAGGGCTTGTTTCTAGCATTTTTTTTTCTTCAAGTAAAACAACAACAAAAAAATCCATATTGGATACTTGCCCCTTCTCCATCCCCTCCACACAAAACTTCAAATTGAAAAAGGCATTTCTTTGTTTTACAATGAAAACACAGTAAGAAAAATGCTTCTTTCACATGCTCATAAACAAAACAGGTGAAGTTATTTAAAAGCCTCTTCTAGATTAAATAAATGAGTGAAAATTCTTATTTGGAGTGAAAGCTTCTCAGATTTGACTAAATACCACTCAGGACATGAGGCATGCAGTGATTTAGGTGACATCCTCACCCAAGGGACCTCTGATCTACACTTATCCTCTGAGCAGCTGTGCACACAGAGCCAGTGCTAAGAATAAACAGATTGCCACACTTCAGTCTGCTCTCACTTTGGCTACCAAAACATCTCTATTAACAGAACATTTGTTCTTGAAAGTGTATTTTGGAATTTCTAGAATAACACTTCTGAGTAAATAAAAAAGCCCCAAACCCTAAGATAAGAACATTAACTACTTTCAATTTAATAAAGCTAACATTAAAAATTAAGTGCTTTGTTTACACACAGATGGCAAGAGAGATCATACACCCAGTAGAGTGTTCTGATTTAAAAAGGAAAGGCAAGAGAGAGAAAAATTAAAAGAATCTATCTTGAGGAGACAATGTATGGGCAAGCCAGCTAAAGAAAGTCACCCGAAGGAAAGCTTGTACAATTTCAACAGAAGACAGAAGTTAAAATCCTGTAATTTTGCAGCTGGATCACTTAAAATACCTAAAAGCACAAACATTATGAGAAAGGATAAAAGGGAAAAATGGAAATGAGTGTTTCCTGGGAGATTAAATCATGCTCCATGGCAAAGAATCAGCATAAAGCTCTCATGCAGCCAAGGAAACAATTCTGCCCAGCCCTCATACCACTATGGACTGATTCCATTCAGCATCCCAAGCATTTCCAAGGAGCACCGGGCTCTTTCAGTAGAGCCAAACATTACCCCAACTTTATTTCCACTGGAGTTAAGAACCACTGATCTGAGCAGTAGGACAGCAACAACCAAATTCTGAAAATCCTAGACCTGGCTGGGGAGAAAGCAGAGGGGCATAACCTTCATCAATGTTCTCATTGAATTCTGTCCACTCTTTAAAACCCACCCAGCTCCACCTGTGCCTTGCAGAAGCTGCAGCTACTTACACATCAGAAAGAGATGTGGAGTCCCTACAGCAGAGGGACAGGGGACAGCTTTGTCCTGGCTGTATGTCTTGAAAAAAACACTTCAACCACAGACCCACTGAGGTATTTTTGAAGCTTTATTCAAAAATACCTCAGTTTTATGAGAGTTTGAAAGCCAGTTGAAACATGGCTACTTCTCCACTCAAATCACTATTCTTATTAAAACACAATAAAAAGACTGGCAAATGTTCAGTCAATAATCAAGAGAACAATTGACATTTCAGTTGGAATAACTAATACATAACATGATGTTGGTTTACTTTCTGAAGGAGAAAGAGCTCAAAACAGTAAAAGAATACTAAGGGACTATCCATCAAGCTTAAAGGAAGGCTTAGGCATGTTGTAAGGAACACATGTATCGAAAAAGTTTCATACAGTAAAAGAGAATATTTGCACAAAACAAATAATACTGACCTGGACATAAGCATCTCAAATGGCTAAAATCACTTCCACATAAGGAAAAAATGCATTACTTCTGTTTTAGTGAGAGAAGGGTGCACATACTGCCTATGTACTACTCTGGGCTGGAAAGATTCTGCTGTAGTTACACAGCTAAAAATGATCTTTCCTCTGAACAGCCACAAGACAACTGCAAGCTCTGATCCTTGGGTCATTGAGATCTCATTCAGCCTCTGTAGTTTGCATAAACGAATAACTCACTCGTTTTGGGATGAAGACAGGAGGTGTTTAATCCAGCTATGACCGAGACAGCAGGCACAATTCTCAGGAGTTGTAAAAAAATAAGACGTGTACACTGAATTACACTTTCCTATGGTTAAAAGTTTTAACAGAGGCAAATACAGTTGCACACATGTATGTGTGAGTTTTCATTGCAAAACAAGTTAAAACAATGGGGGGAAACTAAGCACAGTTTCAGAACAAAACAAGAGCAACCTGAATGAGCGCTCAAATTCAATGAAGCCTGGCATGCTCAGAAAAGCAGTTATTTGCCAGAAACTCTAAAATTCTAGTCCACCTTTCTACCAGTACTTAATTAAGCTTTTTTAAAAAAAAACTTGGTATTTCAATTTTATATACTATGTATTGCAAATTATATAAAAAAATAGGTAAAAGAAAATAAGGAATGCCTTTTAGAGGAGTGGCTATGAAAAGGTTGGCAGATGCACAGTGTAAGCCAGAAAAGGTACCAGAAATACCTGACATTACCTTGAACACATTAGCAGCTGACAGAGTGCTGCCTATGAGAGAATGAAACAAATTTATAAGTAAAAGTGTAATAATAATAAAATAATAAAATAAAGGGGGGTTGGGATTAGTGGGAAGAAATTCAAATAACTGAGTACCACACCTGCCCATTTATACTTCCCCATGAGCTATAGGAAAAAAACCCCACAAGATTTCTCCACTCGTGCTTTACTGCCAATTTAGGTGCCTCAGGTCAGTGGCAATGCCACAGTTGTAAGAGGGAGACACAGGGAGAAGGAAGGACAACAGCAGACTGGAAAATGCAGGAGTGACCTCTCAAAGGGAATCATGACTTCCTTCTGTGATTGAGAATACAGCAAGGTTCAGACAACTGTTTAGATTGGAAAAAGGAACATTGAGTCCAACTGTTGCCCCAGCACTGCCAACCCACCACTAACCCATGTCCCCAAGTGCCACATCTGCATGGCTTTTAAATTGCTCCAGGGCTGGGGACTCCACCACTGCCCTGGGCAGACTGTTCCAGTGGTTGGCAACCCTTTCAGTGAGGAAATTGTTCCTCACAGCCACACTAAAACTCCCCTGGCTCAACCTGAAGCCATTTCCTCTTGTCCTAATGTAACAGACAATTTGTACAAAACACAAGCCATTAACTATTCTCAATTCTGAGAAAGGGCTTTCAATGCCCTTGCTTTTCATATCCAGCATCTTTTTTGTCCAAGCTGCATGAGATATACAGCCCTTTCTTTCTTTATCTAGGGAATAAAATAAATTTTAGTTGAGAACTGTAAACAAAACATTATCTTCAAAAATATTTATGAAGTACTCAACAGCTGTATGTCCTTTATAAACCATCTAGAGATTACTTTGCATCACTTTTTATTTTTCTGATTTATAAAGAGATTTTTAAAAAATAATTGCTGTATAGTACCTTGGAAGGTATTCTGCAATATAAATCTCCCATGTGCTGTATATTAGTTATTCAGATAGACCTTACAGAAAGGTGGTATGAAAACATGTCCTCAAATAGCACACAAATAATAACCAAAATTAGTGTGTAACCACCACAACCAGGGGTGATCTCAGTGTATGTCTGCAGCTGCTATCATTCCAGCTCAGGTGGAAATTCCCAGCCTCGCTTCAGAACAGGCACCTGCAGCTTGATGGAACAACTTCCCAGCAGGCACCCAGCGCTGCCTGAGCTGCCCTGCAGAATTCCAGGAAGCCTCACGGAGCTGCAAACCAGGTAATGGATCCCAAGGATAATGGCAGCAGGACAGGAGAGATTCTCAACACGTCAAAGTCCTGCCCCTAAAAACACCCAAACCAGCTTTCAGATTCTAAACACAGTTCAAGCACTGTCATCTCAGCTACAAAGATGGATTTAAAGGTTCAATCCTTGTTTGGGCAGTTATCCCTGCTGAGTCTGGAGCTGCCCCAGAGTTTACAGACACTGCCCACATCCTGCACGAGCTGCAGCAACAGTGACAGCAACAAGCGCACAGAGACCCTGGGGCAGCACAGCTGCAGGGGCACTAAGCCAGATGCTGCTGCGGAAAACAGCATCTTCCCGACCCACATCAGCTGCTCCTGGGCCTCTCACCAGCCTGTGAGGGCAGCTGACTTGTCTGGCTTGTGGTCTGCTCAGAAGAAATGTCAAAGAGCCAAAAGAAAAACAAGATAAACCTACTTGAAGTCATTTTTCCCCATCATCTGTTCATTTACCTTTCGCTAGAAACAGATCTGGTTTCAGATGTTTCTTTCTCAGCTGGTTTACTACTTGGATAACTTGTTTTCTTAAGCCTTACTAAGACTGAGATAAATACAGGACTTCAGGTCCCTTGCTTTGCATTGACAGAACGTGATAACGTACGTTATCGGTATCCCCAGATAAGTATTAAAGTTAAGATCCCCTGAATTAAGAGAACACCAGCTTGTAGTCTTTAATATTAATAAAATTAATTAGGCAGAAAAAAGACTAACTTAGAGCACATTAAAAAAAAAAGGCTTTGCTGGCATATTTTCTCTGAAAATCCAAACTAACACTTCTCATTCTGTGTGAAAAGCTTCTTTTCATGTGTATATTCAAGGACTTTAGTAGCAGAATATTGCAAATGTGGTAAAGACAGTGATAAATTTGCAAGGACAAGCCAAGAGCAATCTAATTGTGTTGTTTCAACCAAAGCCAGCTCAATGACTAAGCTCTCTAAGGACAAGGAATATAAAGCCTTTTTTTATTTAATGACTGCAATTCAATTTCTGCCACTGTTGGTCACCTGAGGAAATCCCAAACGATGCAAGATTTCCCATTCTGGAGACACTGAATAACGGGGTATGGGTCTTACCTCCCTCACACAAAAATTACAACAGTAGTGAATGAAGATCTTTCAAAATTTGGCTAAGGAGACAAAAGGATTTGTTATTTTTGGTTGTTTGGGTTCAGATTTCTGTGGTTCAGCTGCAGTCAGTGCCCTGTATTCAAACATTACAGGTGAAAAGGTACTGAATCAGACCAGGACCTGCTGCTGAGGAGGTGTTCTCTTCCCAGCTTCCACAGGAATCACCTTGGCTAACAGATGGATTTATGGTCTAAGGGGACTGAAAGCGTCTATTGCATATAATCTTTATTACTTGATACATTTCAACAGTAAGGAGGTTGCTTCATAATGGGATGACTTAATCTCAACTGTTAATTAACTATTCATTAGAATCACTATGCAAATCCAATAATACATTACACAGGGTTGGGGTTTTTCCAAACCTATTCATGTTCACAGTTCAAAATACCATTAATTAGAAAGTACATAATATTATTTAAACAGGGTTAGGGAATGTGCAAAGTAATTTTTCCTTAATACATTCTCCCAGCTTTTTTGCCTCAAGAAATCTCTCAAGTGTTAATTGCTGAGTTTTGCGTATACAAGACTGCTCAGGAACACTAAACATGCTCTGAGAATTTCATCAGTCTGTGCAACCCTCTTTAGTTCTTTTACAACTCTGCAAACATTTTATAATTTTTCCAAAACATCTTTTTCCTATGAACTGCACAATGCAATGAAGTATAACATTACAGATAACACACAAATTATTGCTCTTACGCAACAATTTATAAAACTGCACCTTTACTTTTCTGTCCTCAAAAATGAGAGTTCTTAATTTTTTGTGTCTCCTGTCCACATCATTCATGTTTTATCCCTGCTTTAAAACTGATTTCTTCATCAAAGGACCTGTTTCCAACTTCAATGATATTCAAGGGAAAAAAAAAAAAACACAATTACCAAATATTTTTAGTGTAGATAATCTCTCATCTACTACTAAAATTCTGTCCCATCTCAGATTTCATTACAAAATATCTGCTTTTCCAGGAGAATAAAAAACTTTTCCGAACCACTTTTGGACTAAGCCAGAAAGGCTATTTCCCAAAACAGAAGGAATTCAACAACCTGACCCAAATTTGCACATGACAAGTTTGCTGCTGTGAAAATGGACTACAAGTCTCATAATTAACCTCATTTGTTAAAACTGTAGTTTCAGGTTTCATCTAAAACATTTTTCAGAATTAGATACACACACAGAGCACACACAATGAGTTCCTATTCTTTGTTCCCACATCTCATGCTCCGGACCTCAATCCAAACACCTGGCAGCCAGATACTATTTATTTTTCATGCCTAGTCCGCAGTAATACTGATTCTGAAATAATGCATTTCATTTATGTTTACTTCTAATTCTACAACAGAGCAAACAAAGAGAAGTAAAGCCCATATCTAACAAAGCTTTGTTCACCACTGGGTATTGGTATTTGAAGACAATCATTGATGATATCTTGTGCTAGTGTTAACTAAACAGTCTTCAATGATTTTATTTGAAGGTAAACAGCCTACAGGAAAAAATTGCTCCTAATTCTTCTGTGACAATCCAGCAAGGTTCATAATAGTGCTGCTACCAAACATCCTGGTAGGTGGCAAAATAGTTTAGTAGCCTGTGGTGATGCATTTGTTGTCCCACGAGTTCACTGGTGTTGTGCACCAGGAATTATCTCTGGCCTTTGCATGTGTGCAGATCACAGATGGCCCCTGCATAGCTCAGGGAAGAAGTCACAGCCTTTCTCTCTAATAATACCATTTCTCTAAGATTTTATTTTCTTTCTTTCTGCACGATGCACAGACATTTCTGGGCTGGAGGTACCAACTGATCATCGCTTTATTTCTGTCCCTGGCCAGTCCTTCATGAAGTCAGTTTGATTGCACACATCCTTCCCATGCCACAGCAGCAGCTCTGTGTGTACAGCACAATCATGTTCCAAACCCTGGCATCAACAGCAACACCCAGCACAACAGCAAAGTCAGTCAGCAAAAAAAAAAAAACAACAACAAACTTTCTTCATCTGAAAGGCACTTCAGAGCAGGAGTCCATTAAGTAAATCATTTGGACAAGTTTTCATGTGCAAAAAACCCCCTAACTCCAAAGCTCTATTGACTTTAATAGTTCAAACACATGAAGAGCCACAGTTTTCCCCTGGTTTGGGGTAAGCACAAATCTGCTGGTGGTGGTGGCTTGGACTCCTTACCTCAACAGCTTTTCATATTTCTGGGGTATTATTCCCTCTTCCATAATTCATACATCAATAGGTAAGCTGCCATGCTCTATTTGAAAAATAAGGGTCAACAGTTGTTCTTTTACATTGTTCGTTGACAGAACACAAAGCCAGGCTGCTCTTAAAAAAATTCCCACACAATATCAGTCCCTCCTCGCTCATTTGCCCAAATTATTTAACTAAGAAAGCTTTAATATGTACCGTTTTTTAGCAAGAAAAAACTATTGTATTAACAAAAGCAGTACCACCATGTAGGTGATGTGCTGAGTCCAAGGAATTGAGGGAGAGGCATGAGACAACAACATGAAAAATCCAGGTATGCACAGAATCAATTTCCCCTAACTCTAAAGTTACTGTAACACAAGGGTGACTGACTGAAAATAATACACTTTGAAAGTTTCACTAAGATTTTTTTCCCCCTCTCCTCTTTGTCAATACTAACCAAAAGGTCCACTGAAAACTTTGTTCAAGTTCTGCAGAAGCAATGTCCCTCCAGCAAAGGATGTAACTGATGGCAGCACTTGCTAAGGCAGCCAGTGTCTGCATACACGCACAAATCACAACTGCATCAGCTGATAGTTATTGACTCACCTCGGGAGAGTAAGATCTCACTACAAACAAAGGTACAGTATTACGTCCTCAAAATGGTTATCAATACTCACAGTGCTCTTCTACGTAAAATTCCAACTATTTTTAAGCTACCTACAAATTTCTATATGGCAGATACTTGGAATTTGATTCTGTGTTTAAAGCAGAGGAATCCAGATTACATCAGAATTTTTTTTTTCTTTTTCCTTAAGTTCTCCCTTTTAATTTTCTTATTTTAACCCTGACTGCAGTAGCACACTCTCGTGGCAGTGCTGCAGAATAACTGTGCCCTTCCTTAATGACATGGCTTCATAAAAACAAACAAAGAAAAAACCCAGTACAACACCCCCAGTTAGCTGAGATGGGGATAATCTGTCTGGCCATCTAAGTGGCACCTGCCTGCTCCCAAGAGCCAGGGCTTCCTTACTCAGCTGACCAGCTCACTACTTCTGCACAGAGCTCTAGTTGAGATGTTGGCCATCAAAAAATTATTCTCCTCTGCAGCCTCACATAGCCATTAAGGAGAGTGCAAGGACAGGAGATGGGATCTAGTACCCATCAATCACTATTGCTAGCAACCAGGACTCTTAGCAAAATATAGAGAAATAACTATTTCACAGCCCAACTCGAACCAGCTTCACTCCTTCCCTCCCCATCATAAGGAGCCAAGTGGTCCTTGAATGCAAGATTGTATCACAGCTTATCCCTGAAAAGCATTATTAGCTTTTTTTAACAAAGAAATAGAACACTAACACTGAAGGTGCAGCAGCAGACATGAATTTAATTCTCTAATGCAGTTCAATCCCAAAATTATACACAATTACAAATGCACTTACTAAAGCTACCCCATTAAAATATGACACAAACACCCAGCCAAACAGTGCAGCATCCATTAGGAGCTAAAGATATAAATCTTGCAAAGTTCTTTACCTTTCATGCAGTGTCATCCCTCAGTTGAAGTCCCTATCATCTGTGTTACCTGGACATTATTTCTCTGCTGATTCCCTTGCTGCTGTGGCAGGTTTGAGACTGTACCTGAAAATCAGTGGCAAACACAGCCATAACTTTCTGTATTGGCAACAGAGCTACAGAACTTACTTTGTTATTCACCAGTTCTTCATTTGATTCTCAGACTAGTGAATATCTTTATCCATCACAGTTTCAGGTCGTTGCTAGTTCAATCACAGTGTAACTAAATTATTAGGAAACAGGATGCAAGAACTGACAGCCACTACCAAAAACTCTCAGGTTTGGTTTTGAGACATTCTAGATGACATTCTAAACAAGAGATTGCAGAAATCACAGCTGGAACAGAGCAACTGCATCATTACATTGTGAGCACAAGTAAAACAAAGAATATCAAAAGCAAACAAATACTTCTTAAATCATGTAATTGCAAAACAAATTAACTAATCAAAAATTACTTGAAAAACAGCACTTAGGGCAAATGCTTCATTCCTTTCTCAGCCATTTTCTAATCTACCAGAAGGTGCGAGCAATGCAATCTATTTTCAGGGAGCCTTCATACCCAATATAACCCCTCATTCCATTTCAGATAGGGAAACTCTCAGTACGTTGCATTTCTGAACCATCCTATTTGATAACATAAATCCCTTATTACAGTCCACAGACAGACTGGAGTAGCTCTCTTCTCAATGAAATACGAGAACAGGGAGAGAACACGCAGCAAACTGCACCCAAACCAGATACAAAGAGCACCTTACTGTTTTTCAAGCACGACAGCAGCCACAGAAGGGTGGGATTTTTCTACAGAAAACTGAATGACCAGCTTGGCATTCAAATCTCAGTTCATTATGTTTTGACAAAAGACAAGAACCTCTCAGCTACAGAAAGGAAAATTTAAAAAAAAAAAAAAATTTGCTAAACAACCCAAACAACAAGACACCTCAGAAAGCTATAGAAGTAACAACGATGGGGACCTACAAGTTGACTGATATCAATTCCATCTCTTGAAAAACTGAATTTGAGGAATTTTTTAGAGGACAAATTATCACATGAAAATGGGAAACACATAGGTTTGGGGGTTTTTTACAACTAAAAGAATGGATATTTCATATTTCACATCAACATTCAGAAATGAATAATCACAAAAGAAGTCAACTATTGTGGACACCTGTAATCATTTCTACAGCAAGCTATTACATTTCAAATGCACACAGTTACTGAAAAGAGATAAAATGGGGAGAAAAAAGTAATTACATAACTATGTGAAAGAGCAGAAAAAGAAAAATTGGCAAGCTATCAAACAGCATCACTACAATAATCTTCCCTATGAAGAGGAACTCACACCTCTGGTGTTGGTATTTCATCACCAATCAAAAAATGAAACGGGGGGGGGGGGGGAAAAAAAAA
>NW_008237174.1:4025575-4028247 GCF_000691975.1 Corvus brachyrhynchos | reverse complement strand
GGGATAAAAAAGGAAGAGTTTGTATCTGAATCCTTGGTATCTATTCCAAAACATGCTTTAAGAGACTATTTCTCTCCAGCTACATCAGGAGCTCTACCATACACACAGAGCTCACACTGAGGAATTCTGAAAGGAACCTGTCCCCATGTTCACTTCTGCAGTAACCGAATGAATGAGGTGCTTCCTTTGCATCTGTGAATGTTGTGAGAAATTAGAACAAGTCTGATTGCTGCAGCATAATTGGATTGCAGAAGTTGGCAGAGTAATAAAAACCTCCTAATTACATGATCAAAGTATATCACAGGCATAGAAATGCCTGTCCATTAAAGCCTTGCCAACTTCCTCTCTTAATCATTTCATGTGTCCCACTCAGACTCCTTTTTCATTCTGTTGACTGTTAAAACAAATGCTCATTTTGGTTACAAATCTTTCCATCAGTTATCTGAGGGTACTCTAATTGATTACAGTCTGAAAGAATATTAAAAATATCCATTTTATACAAGGCAGGACCAGAAAAAACTTCTTTATCAGGTTACCTAATGAACTTGAGGGATGTTGTTCTTGAAGAAAGTGTAACTTGACTGAACAGCAGCAAAATAAAATCCAGCCAAATTGAATCTCCAGTTGCTCTTAGAAAGACTCAAAGCTGCACTTCAGAAAAAGCAGATATCTTTATAAAGGTAATTAAAACTGATTTGGCAAATGCCAGAACACCATTTGAAAGTGTGAGCTGACTGTGTTCCCTTTATTAGTCTCTCTAACCTCACTAACCATTTAGGTCTCTTTCCATATCTAAATTAGAATTCAAGTGAAAGACATTCACTTTTCATTAATGTCTCATGCTTCCCCAGCAGAAAAAGAAATCTAAAGTAATAGAATGTTAAGACTGTACCATTCTAGAATAGAAAAAAATAGCTATTAATAAAACTTTAGACAGTTCAAAATATGGTAAATATATGACTGATCACAAGTTCTACCAATTACTGAATTCATTTTACTCAAGGATTTAATTTCAAAACTTATTCCTCCTTTTTTATTTTTATTCTCATGGTACAGAGTTCTCACAGTTACTGTCATTTCAGAGGGGAAAGCAGCCTTGAGGACACCATAACGTCAGGTGCTAGTGTCAGCCCATGTGTTATGACACTAAAAACAAATTCCATAATTCCACTCTTTGTTTGAAGGAAACATCCAAACCCAACTCCACAATTCAAATGTGATGCCCTGCACTGGGGCTGATTGAAGTACCTGATTAAAATAAAACTAATTAAAACCTTGAAAACTAGAAAAAAAAGTGGGAACTGTCCTATTCAAAGCAGATTTAGGGACACGCTGTCACATTGTGTTTATGTTTTAGACACTGTTATTGTGCCTGTAGGTTATATCTGGATGCAGTTTTGTTTTAAGGTAACTCTCAACGCAAATTTAGTGCTTTAGGCTCTTTATGATCACAAGTTCTTGGGAAGGTTTAAACCTCAAAAACCAGTCTTCATTCAATGGTCTGAATTCCTTTTTTGTTTGTCTCTGAACTGTTGCATGTTCCTGGGGGAGGCATTATCCATTAATTTACTCCGTGTCAAGAGATCCCACCCACACACTGCAGGAATTGACACTGACTGGCATCACATGGGAGTTTCTCACTGTCTGCAGCAGATCCTGGCAAGCCTCAGCTGGACCTGTCTATGGTATAACTAAGCAGTCCAAATGTTCCTAAAAATACTGATCCTCTCATACCCAGGACAGGCCAGGGCAGAGCTCTGTGTAACAGCAAGACTCCTGTTATTTTTATTTCTTCTTTTTATTTCTGTTATTATTATACACGGCATTAGCCCCCAACCTGTCAAAAATTTTTCCAAAGACAGGGAGACACCTCAGGTATTACAATAATGATGAAAGTCTCAAATTTACACCAGCAAAATGACCTTTAACAAAGAATTCAGGGAGCCATTTGTAAACAAGGGTTTCAGTGTCTAGCAACTAACACACATATAATGGTGAGCTCTAATAAATCCTTTATACTTTTCCACAGCACTCTGGCAGGAATAACAAATAAGCATAGTTAATATGCAGTTTTATGATACATTTCAAAAGAATTCCTAATGAGCCTACACTCAACATTAACTAAACTCCTTAGCCAGGGATAACCTTAAGAAAAAACTTCTTTTCTGCCATCATATAATAAATAATAAAGATTGTAGTGAACATTTATCTTTCACCTCTGTTAAATCTTTGATCATGTAAAAGGCATTAACACCTAGAAGTTTAATCTTGTACTGAAGCAAAACACAATGAACATTTACCAAAAAAAAAGTCTTTCAGAAAGACAGTTTAGACTGATTTGTTTGAAAATCCATCAAATTAGGAACAAATATTAATTAGAAATTTTTCTAAATTTCCATATTGAGGGTCTGGAACTGAACACCAGTAGATTCTTTTAAATAAAGCATTTTTCCCCTCAGAAATGCAGATCTTGCACTCAGAATTAACAAATGTAAGCCAAATGTTTTCTTACAGACCAAAAAGTGAGAAAGGCTTTGTCACAATTTCTGTGACTGTACACTCCCAGTGTATTCAATGCAAGGTTTGTATACACAAGATTTATTTCCAACCTTCTTTGTCCTCTTCTCCTCATCCCTCCCTGCCACTGTAAAATATGACACCTCTTCTTTCTG
>NW_008237174.1:4011841-4025426 GCF_000691975.1 Corvus brachyrhynchos | reverse complement strand
TGCTTAAGGAAAAGAAGCAGAAGGTCCATAATCTTTCCAATACTATATATACAGGGGAAACAAAATCTAATTCAATTTAACTTCAAGTTTTGACCCCATCTCCCACCTCATGCCTACCTTATGTTGACCAAATCAAAACAGAGCTGCGAACCTCTCTAGATTAGTAAAATAAATCAGGGTAGGGTTACCCAGCAGTCTCTTCCTCATCTAGGCAAGTTTTCCTTGTAGTCCAGTGTCTATCACAACAGATCTGGCTCTTTGAAGATCCAATATTCCACAACTGCCATCACATTTTCAGCTGGCCCTTGTCTGTTCCAGGTTTTAAAGAATGAGTATTATCACACAGTGCCCAGAACTTACAAACAATACTGTACTGTAACAATAACCCTGCTCCCTCGTACGATCAATCGTGTCAACTAGTACTGAAATCAAACACTTGAGAAATGACAAAAGGTTCTTCAGATCACTTCAGATTCAAGTTTCAATTCCCAAATACCAGTAATTGAAATCCAAACATCATCTAAGCATATTTAGGAGTGAAACACCTTGTGCAAATTCAAAAGGACAGTCACTGGTACCAGTGCTGCTTCGCCCTGCTCAGTTCTTTGGAATTTCTTCCTCTTCAGGCCACTTTTCACAATGAATGGGTCACCTTCCCCCACCAATATTTTTCAGAACAACAGTATGTACAAAAGTATTAAACTGTTATTTCTAAATCCTTGGAGATACAACTCTTTATTAAACTCCAGCAACTTAGTGGTAACAATTCTAACTGAAAGAAATGTTCTCCCAAAAAAATACTCATTACAAAGATTAGGGATGGCCTCCCCAGCTTGGCTGGGGAATCTTTCATGAAACCGAGGGGCACCCAGAGCATGACTGAACAGCCAACCCCTTGATAAATCACCACCTTGCAGCAAAGGAGCTGAAGAGTCAGTTCTGCTAATATCATTCCCATCTTCATGATGATCATAAAAAACAGTCTAAACCAAAGACTGAATTCAATTTTATACAATTCATCCTGGTAACATTAAGACACTTAATAGTTGTGCTTTTTCCCTTGAGTCAAGAAAGCTGTTTGAGTTTTTTCTACTGCGTCACCCAGTAAAAACAACAGAAGAGACTGGATAAAACAAGAGTTGTGGTGTAACTATCAGTGATGCTGTACAAGTATCAGAAGTAAAAGTTTTGTCCTAGCATGGGGGTTTAATGGTGACAGTGGCTGTAAGGACTAATCCAGCAACCTTCCAAAAAGCTCATTTTCCCTCCAGCAATTTACACAACAATTATGCACACAATGCTTCTTCCTTAAGGAACCACAAAACCAGAAAATAAAGCTGTAGGACACCAGGGCCATCTCCAAAAAATTAACTCAATCTCCTCTGAAATCAAAGTTTGCAAACTCTGCAAAGTTCATCATTTGTTTGCCATCACCTGGTTATAGCCCCTTCATGAGTTGCAGTGGTGTGACAGGTTCAATATACCCAAACTAACAGCATTGATATATCCTGTGTTCAGCCCCTTATGGAAAATGTCATCAGATTCTTAAGAATATTCTTAAGTTGAAAGAATGAATTTAAAAGAATTTAAGTTTTAAAATTTAAATCTAAATTACAGAAGTAATTTCCACTGGTATCTTTTCAGCAAGAGACCATGACTCTGCCTTAATGACTGTCAAAATGAATCCTGTCAAAAAGCCACAAGCACTCTGAAGGCTTATTTCAGTCTCCTGTTCTGCAAAGCAATTACAACAGTCAAGGTTTGTAAATTATACTCTTAACACTTAAAACTGTTGATAGAATACAGAAAATAAAACAGCAAAAAATTATATGGACTGCTTGTCAATAGACTGGGAGGTCAGAACAGTGGTGTTGGCCCACAGGCTCTTCTCCTGCTGGAGTGATCTCAAACACTCACTCCAGTCTTTGAACAGGTTCCTTCTGCCCCTTCTTCACAGAGGATGCTGCAGTCTCTCATACCTGCAGTTATTTATTCAGCTCAGCTATCAAAGCTGCAGTCACAAATTCCTTCATGTGGCTTTAAAGGTCAAAACCATGTCTCTCCAATTTAGGTCACTCGTGCTGCTCTTATATTGCAAATCAAGGTGAAAAAACTTAGTTTCCTCTCATGAAAGAATGAGAAAGAGTTAATTTCACCACTGACAGCAGTACCAGATGTAGCACAAACAGCAGCACTTTACAAAATGTGACATTCACTTCTCTTCCCAAAGATCATTTCTGGTGGTAAATGAATGTGCTGTATCAAGTTATCTTCTTATGCCACCAAAGCTGAAATAAACTGAAATTTTTCTCATTTAAAGAAAATATTTATCAACATTATATGAAAATATTTCCACATTGTAATTCACGTGTTCCCTCGCGCAATATTTTACCTAGAGCGCTTCAATTTGTTAGCTCTTGATAATAAATTATAAACAAGCAGTGCATGTGAGCTAAGTTCTCCTTCCCTCTCAGAAAAAAATCAATCTGAATAATTAATTACCGAAAACCTAACCAGTTGTTTCTGCAGCAGTAACATACTGGGAAAATTCAAAATTTTTCAAACTCACTATTTCATAATCTAGACTTAAGCCAGGATCCAACTCTACTTACTTTAGCTGTCAAAAAGAATAATTTGTTCCATCTTCTCTAGATGAGCCTTCCTCTCTTTATAAATATTGATTAGAGAAATAGCTTAAAGACATTAAAATTTCTAGACAGCTCAAGTTCATAAAATGGGTCCCTGCTACAGTGTGCTGCCTAGGACTGCATGCCACATGCAGTTTTGGCTGCAAAAAGCTCAGCAGGCAAGACAGTAATTCCAGGATCTGCAATAAGAGCCAGTAGAAAGGCAGGAGAGCAACACTGAATACAAAACTATAGTTCTCAGCTGGACAGACCACCTCACTTCAGAAATCCTGGATTCCATGGGCAAATCCAACAAGCATCCAGCACCCAGCCCAGCAGGCAGTGACTGTTGCAGCCTGCAGGACCAGACCAGTCAAACACTGGTGTATCAGCACATTCACTGCTGCACTGCCAGGCCTGCACTTCAGGCTCAAACACTAGGAGTTAAACCTTTCAAATTAGATTAGCACACATTCAACTCCATCCTCAGGAAAAAGGAATTCAAATAATCATTGACCTTTTACCAGGACACTGTTTTGCCATGGAGGAATTTAACTGCTGAGAAAAGCACCCATTTGGTCCTGTAACACTACATGTAGAGGAATATGCTACGTTGACCATTGGAAAGTAATAACAGATTTTACATAAAAATTGAGAGCTAAGAGTTACAGTTACACTTTTCCTCTGTTATAACCCTTTTTCACTGCAAGAGTTGATTTCTTCTTCATGTAAAATTAGTTAATTCCACTGATGAATTGGTTAAAAAGCCTTCTACCCTATTTAAACTTATTTACTCATGATACACTGGAGTAATAAAGAATAATCCTTCAGCAAGGAAAACATTCATTCTGTATAAATACCTAGCTATACTTTTCACATGCACAGCTATGTATGACCACACACAGCATATATACATGCAAGATACATGAGTGCTAAAGAATTGTGCTCAAAGCCACCCCAGATGACTGCAACAGCATCTGCATCAATTAATTTCAGAATAGAAGTGCTGATGGTGTGCACACATGTACATAAATATACTGTAAAAGTAAACTTCTATGAGATGACATCTGAAAGAGGACATGGCAATGTATGTAACAGAACTGCTAAACTATTTCCATTCTCTCTCCACTCCAAGATACTAAAAAATTAAAGTAAACCTTGGGCAAAAACTTCCAAAAGCTTAGATTGACCTGAAAAGACAAGACAGTCACTCTTCACTGGAATAAAACCTTACCTTGATGTTTTCAGACGTAAAGCTTTGCTCCGTTCACATTACAATAACTCTGTAGAGCTTTTGTTAACTTCAATTCTTATGTTCTTTTATTCCTTTTGATCACATCATGGCAAAGTCATTTCAGATCAATACATTGCCCAAGAGCTCAAAAGAACTCCAGTCAATGGGTTATTTGGACCTACCATGGACTATTATTAATTAATCCTCAGAAAGAAGTACTGTTCTACTCGAAAAGCAGAGATAAAGCATGAATAGCTGGATCAAAATTCAAAGAAATCACTTAGTCCTTAAAGTTAATTAATTGCTTCTCAATACTTTCTGAGGGCTTTTCCTACTACAGCTGACCACAGATGGCCTGCATTATTTCACATGATTAGAAAGAGTATTTAATTTCATGAACATTTTATTTGGCGATTATTACATTTTAAGTCTTTTATGGTTACCCTTCTACTCTGTTTTAGCAAGGTTTTAAGAACAATGTTCACCCTTTCCAACAACTGTCTGACCACGGGAGGGAAAGAGCAGCTCATGCCAGTTCACCAAGGAGAAAAGGAGAACATGAGACAGAAGGAGAAACCCTGAAATAACCAAATTAGTTTGAGATTTTATGAACTTCTTTATGTCTCCAAAGAATGTCTCTCACATTGTAGCTGCTACCTAAGCTTCTGTAAAGTCCCATAATACTAAATAAAATTTGACATTATGAAAAACTGCAAGTCTGCAAAGCACCTCGATGTCCTCAGTATTTGTGTAGAAACCTATTTATGTTCTGACTTACAAGCTGATGTGTATGTACAGCTTTTCAGAAGCAAACTGGAAATCTGCAGACCCTGCTTCAATACCAAAATTAAATTTTGATTCCTGAAACAGGCTGAAATTACTTTTTACAATAAAAATAAATAAATTGTTTGGTACAAAAAAACCCAAACAGTTAGTTTGGATTAGCAAACCAGGTCTAACAAAAATCTTAGACAGCAACAGTTTTACTCTGAATTTTCCAGACGTTCAAAAGATAGACATATGTTTTCCTTTGGCTGTGTATCCATGTACAACCACAACATCCATGTTCCTGATTTTAGAATCCACACCAAAATCTTAAAGCTGTAATTACTTATATCCACTTTGTCAAAATCTTGATAACTGTGTAACAATCAGTGACTAAATCAGTAAGGAAGTTTTCCAGTGAGTTAAACATTTCTACTTTCTCCCAGTAAATATTCTGATTCCACAGAAGAGCTGTGTCTGATTTCACAGACTATTCTGAGTTGGAAGAAAACAACAAGGATCACGGAGTCCAACTCTCACATGAATGGCCCATGCAGGGATTGCACCCACACTGTCATTAGCACCAACTGAACGCATCTTATCTTCACTGTTCATTTCACGGACTTGGATTCCTTAATTCTCCCTTTATAGACATCAGCATCAAGAGCACAACTGCATCAACACTATTTGGCAATACTGGTTCACAGCTGCAGAGAACAAGTAGTAGGAATAATTATTTAATGCCACTGCCAGAAAAATGTGTTTTGGAAGAATGAAGACCCAGCTGTGTCAGGTGCTGCACAAGGACCAGCCAAAAGCATAAATAATCCCATGAGAAACAACGAGGAAATTTAAAGTTTATTGAACTAAGATTGGCATATGCAGAAGGCCTGAGCACCAAGAAATGAATATAAAAACAGAGAAACCACAGACATACAATAGGCCTCTGCCCAGACATTGCCTATTCTACTTAAACTATTTAAATTTAATTGCAAGTCATCTGGGCTAGCTAAAGAGTGGAAATACTCACAGTGGAGAGAGCAAATTCTTTTTTTCCTTCCCATTATGAAACACTCCCACAAATTTCATTTCTCTTTTCTACTATCTTTAGTATCTTTGCACTCCTGCATACTTTGTATCTACACCTTAGCTCATCTCCACACAGAGGACAATGACATTCTGTTGCTATTTTACATCAGTGCTTGAACTACTGGCATGAAATTGAGGAGCATTTCTGATACAGAACTTTCTGTTCTGATTCATGACAAACATCCTTCCTGAAATTAAACTCTCCCTTCAGAAACTGCAAGTTTTGCTTGAATGAAAACTACAAGTAATCCTCTACTGTATCAGATTATATAATATAGGGCACACAGTACCTCTAGATAATTGCAGGGCAAGATACAAATGAAGATTAATCTTTTTCACTCTGACATGAGGCAAACAACAGCTGCAGTTTTAAATTATACCATCAAATTCCAAAAGACTGTAAAAGCTTAACAGTATCAACACCAATTTTCAATCTAAGTGAGATAGTATATATTCACTAAGGCACTAAGATTTTCACAATTTAGGGAGAGATTCACCTGATATCTTGTGCTTTGCTCTTATTACTAAAGCTTCTATTTGTCAAAACTCAATTGCAGTTGCCTCTGCTCCCACCCCTCCTCAAACACCTCTCACACTGCAAGAAACAGTTCACTGACTGCAGCTTGTTAAGCAAAAGAGCACCTACAGTACACAGATTCATGTCGGGAAAGCAGCTAAACAATTACACAGGGATATTGATTACCAAAGACATTTACTTTTATTAAAAGCATTATTCAGACTTGAACACTGACTGAACATTTCACACTGCGTTCAGTCAACAGCAATGCTTCACCTCCCAGTGGGCTACAAGCTAAGCTTCAGCTCCAGTGGACAGTGTGTGGCAGAAGAATCCAACCATGGAATTATCCCATTTATCATCCTAATTATGCCTCGGAAGCTGCTGCATTAACATCAATATCTGCATCAAACTCCAGGTGTCACTACAAATTCTCAGGCAATGAGCAATGTCAGCATGTGAAAGACAGAGGTGCCCAGGCAGAAATCAATGGAATATTACTTCCATCCTCCCCCTCCCTTCAGGATCATGGCCAGATGAAGAAATACCTGTGTTTGATCCTTATACTTACAGAAGGCCCCAGGTGATATGATGTGCAACTCCACAGAGCTGCTTGGAAAACCCTGACAACACCCAGATCAACAACGCACACTCTCGCAGCAAGCGCAAAAAGAGCCTCATGCAATATTTTTACCAGACATGTGAAATGAGGAAAGGAAGAGCCCTTGCATAGTAAGTACAATTAGACTGCTGAAAGAATAAACAGAAAAGATATTCTGTAAAATGTGCAAAGGGAACATACAGGTGCTATAGCAACACTGAGGTATGGCCAGTCACGACCAGCAAAGCGAGCTCTCATGACAAGGTCACAGCGCTCACAGACTGCCCTCACAACACTGAAAGCACCTCGGGCATGGTGAGAAAAGGACAATGGTAAGAGGAGATTCACAGGAAAGCCATCCCACAGAACTCATCTGAAAGCAACCCCAAATGCAGTGCAAGTGTACAGCTTCGTGTTAACAGGGTTGGAACAGGGACACCAGGAGAGCAAGAGAGCTATCGAGAATTAACCTGTCCAGGATCTCTTCAAGGAATAGCTACAGTGACTGCCAAGAGAACAAGTACTGGCCCATATTCCTCTCCACCACACAAATTGTTTTTACGTCCGGCAGGGACAACACCATTGTGAACCCCCCCAGCTCCTTGTTCCACAGCTACAAACACGTGAAGCAGCAAAAACAGGGAACTGGAATCTTCGCAAAGCAATTTTTTTTTTTTTTTTTCAGAGGAAAAAGCATCTTTTCCACAGATTAAATGCACTCTTTGATTCAGATCTTTACATTTAAGACCAACAGACTTCTCACTGCATTTATATTAATACTCAGACCGGAAGCTTTGTTGATTAAACATTCAGGTGCTGTTGAGTATCACCACAGCCTTATTACCTCGTGCTGGTGTCTGAGAGTGAATCTAATTCTAGCCCAGCACTAGCGCCTGTAAATTTTTTTTTTAACTGAATTTGCTTTTTCATACTTGTGCAAATGACTAATTTGCTCAGCAGTAAAACTTCTTTGCTGACTGCAATAAAAAACCAACAAAACCACACCACAGCCAGTTTAATCAAAACTAGCCCATTTTACAGGCCCTAAAATGAAGGGGGAACTATGCGCAAACAACTGGAAAGAGGAACGGCAGCTTTCTCTTTTTATTATATACTGTGTTCAAGTTGGCTGACTTTGGTTTTTTGTTACAATTTAGGCCTCTTTTTGAGTAGCTATTTGAACTGTGATGACATTGACTTGATAGAAAACTGTCAGAAATACAGGAAGCTCTTACCAGACTCCATCAAACCATTTTAAAAGTCATCTAAAAGAAGGCCCATGTAAACATGACACCCATTGGTTAAACCACTGCCAGTTTTGATTACATTTATAGTATCAGAAGGTTCTTCAAAATTACCTTGGCTTTTTTTTTAAGTACTATCTGTTCCTAGTTAATGAAAGTTAAGTTCAACAGTAGCATTCTGACTGCAGAATAATTGTCTAAATGGAAAAAGATTCTGCTGCTATTAAAGGATGTAGGATAAAAGAGATGCCCTGTATAAGTCTGAAAACAACCATAGCCTTCTTCATTGTGTCCTTGAAATGAATGCACATTAAGTGGCACAGGAGAACCTACAAAGAGAGCAATCAGTGATATGAGCTGGAATCGAAGGTAAAAAAAGGTCTGTTCACAGACTTAGACAAAGAAACCACGAAAGAATGTGCTGCTGAGAGATGCTTTCTCCTGCAAGGTAAAGCTGCATCACATTATAAGAGATTTATTTTCAAACGACATTTATAATACACTTTGACAAGAATGAACAGCCAAGACGGGGAAAAACTTCTAAATTATTAAAAATATTAATTGACTAAATTTTTTTCTTATGAATACTAAAATAAAGCTTTGTCTTAATTCTGTTCTGAGATCTTTTCTCAAATAAGGAGGAGTCCCTGTTGTTACACTCATGGCTTTATTATTCCCCCTTGAATTTTATGAAGTAAAAAAATGAATGTAAGAAATTATTTCTTAAATGGCTCACACATCATCTTAGGTCCCCTTTTTCACCTTATGAAATGTTTCCCACTAATCTTGATTTCACAAAAGGACAAAGGGAGGTAAAAATATTGGAGACATTTTTCTGATTCCCTTTTTTTTGTACATGAATGCAAACAACTAGATTATAATTAATCTTTTATCTGTCAGCTACTCCTAATATAACATCTGAGCAGTAGTTTGTCACTTACTGCTTTTTCTTTATTAATATGTCATGATATTTTAAAAAACCCACAAAAACCACAAGAACAAAGTCAGCAGTAAAATAAAATACAAGAGAGACCAAAGAGTCACTTCAGACCTCATTTTCTATTCATGGTGTATAGTTTAACAAATAATGTGTCTGTGTTTGATTTTATTATGTTACTGTGTGACCTACAGCATCTCAGGAGACCAGCTAAGAAGAGAGATGACCATTATTCCATTAGTGAGAAAAATCAGTAAGAGTAGTTACACACTTTATGCAGTCTAAAACCTAATTCATATAGAATTTTTAAGGAGAAGAATAAAAAAACCCAAACAAACAATTCTTAACTTTCCCTAGCCAATAAAGTAAAATAAAACTATGTTTCATTCAGAATCAAGGCCAAGAGTCTGGCTGTTATGCCTAAATACACCAAATGCAAATATAAATAGCATCTGTATTACAATATAGGGTTGCTTTGGGGGTTTGGTGGGTGGTTTTTTCCCCCCTTTCAAAACATTGTTATCTATAATTTCACACCTATTAAAAATAACATCCTTATTTTACAGTAGCTAGAAATGCTAAACTAAAAACCTACACAAATGGAAAACAGAGATAAGAGACAAATGTTCTGCCTGGGGAAAAAAAAAAAAATTAGCCTGCAAGCTTTTCTCCCATCTCTGTTTTCTGAGGTTCCTTTAGTGCTTTTGCCAGAGGAAAAACTTAAAAATAAATTGGGGTGATAGGAAAACTAGCAACACCCTAAGAAAAATATTTTTAAAGCCCTGAACAACAGTTTCCAGCCAGGGCATAATCACTGCATGGTAACCTGTGTATTCCTGCCTCGGTAATGACAAGGCATCCCTGTCACCAAACGGGCCCCTGCTGTGCCACGAAGGCTCACACATCTTAATGACACTGTAAGAGGATAACAGGCAAACATGAAAGAATGCCAGCTTGATGTACACTGCATCTGCAACTCACCAATCAGTCATTACCAGCAGGATTCACCATGTTTTTCAATTATCCTTGAAACACACACTCATACTGTAATTTAGTTTAAGGAACAGTACAACTATTGGTATCAGAGCCTAACCCAAAAAAACTCACATTTCTCAGATGGTGTGGGGATGCTTATAATAATGAATAATCTTCCTAAAAAAATCCTGCAAAGCAGAAAGATCCATGAGCCTGGAGAGAACAACACAGTGCTGAATGCACCACTCTCAGGGTCTGGGAAATCATTCACACATAGGACTGCCCTGTTGATTGCCCTCATTATCAGCTTCCTCCCCAGTTCTGGTCACAGACAGAGCGTACGTACCTTGCTGCATCATCCAGCGGTTGCTATGATACTCTGAGGTAGCTGACAGAGGCCCTTTGCTTTGCTGAACACAGACCAAGAGCATCCTCAGCCCTGAAACACAGAAGCTGCACAAACACCTGCTCCAGGAGAAGCTCCATCCTTTGGACCACGTGGAGCACAACAAGCCAAGGTGCCGCTCAAATCCTTGAACAGGCAGCAAACACAACTTTCAGCCCCAGCTTTGTCTAAGGTTGCAAAGAGGCACTGGCTCTAGAGACCACTGCAGGAAGGCTGCAACTGGTACCATTAACTCCCAGGTGCTGGTGAACAGAACAGCCAGCTCTGGCCCAGGACAGGATTCAAGCTACACACACTGTGTTCTTGAGGAGACCAAATAAATAAATCAGCTTTATCATAGCTAACAGTTTCAAGAAAACATAATGCAAGGAGAAAAGAATTCTTTAAAAGCTACTAGAGTCAGCAAAGGGGGGAAAAAAACCCCAAACCCAACAAAACAAAACAACAAACCACAAAAAAACAAACAAAAAAGCCCCACCACAAGCCAAGCAACCAAAGCATTGAAAAAATTGCAAACTGTTTCTCAGGAATAGTACAAAACCCTGAGGGAAAGGATGGAAAGAACCGTAACCTGGGACTTAAAAGCCCACGGTGCCAGTACTGCTGCCACAGTCTCCACATCCTGGATAGAAATGCAGTTGAGTTACTGCACTTCCAAGGGAATTAAGTGTGTGCCATTGAGGGCAGCTACAGATTGTAAGACAGCAAGAGGAAAGAAAATTGAAATCAAGAAAAGAACCAGCTAGTCTGAGTACCTCCAAGCTAACTAAACATTTTGGGATAGGGCATTTGGGCTGTGGAAGATGTTTTCTTCATAAGTTTTAGTGGGAAACACATTTTCAGCAGACTACTCAAAACCAAGGTACTTGCTTCACATTTGCTTTAACAGCAGAGCTGATAGTGAATGACAAGGGTGCTTCTACCACCACCACCCAGCTGGTTTATGACAGAATTCAGAGATGATTTTGCCCATTCACAAGAACAAAAGGAGCCACATAAAGCCATGTTCTGGCTCATACAAACAGCATGCACTGCTTGCTTTCCTTGCACTCCACCTTGTTCCTCACTCAGCTACACAAAGTGGAAAGATCTGGCATGGGAGCACAGAACAGGTGGGAGCACAGAACAGGAGACAGGCTGATAATCACAGAACATGGCTCAATGTGAACAAAGAGCAGCATTTAAAATAGAAAATGCATCACGCCTCTTTCATGAAGAATAAGCAGCAAAGAAAAATAAACTTCAAGCCAAATCCTGTCCATGGAATCTCACAGAGCCAAGAAGGAAGCAAGAAGAGCAAATCTGTGGTGTTTCACGAGTGATGTCTTAGCCCAGAGCCTTCTTTCTTTCCAGTGCCCCATTCTGAGGCAAATCCTAATAAAAAGTCATCTCACTGTGAAATATGGGTTTATAAGCTCCTTGAAAAAACCAGAACATATAGTTTTGTACTGCCTTGGACGCTAATCTTGATCTGCAGAATATGCACTGCTACGATTTCCCAACTGAAAGCCCAGTTTTGATCTCTAAACTTCCAACTTCCTTCACAAGCCACCCTGTTGACTTCAATGAAGAAAAAAAGCCAGGAAAATACATTAGCTAGCATAATTAAAGGAATTAGAATCTGATGCATATCAATCCCAAAAAGCCATCTGATTACAGAACAAACCACAAGTGTTCTATAACAAAAAGACAGAATTAAACTTAAGTCAAAAAGCATGACTTTTCACCAAGTCATTAAGAAATGCATAAAACATATTTGTATTTTCCGTGCTTCAACTGTTTACAGGTCTTGCCTGCAAAAATTACAAATTAATATTTAAGTTAACAAATGCACCATTCTCATTCACAGAAACAGTGGTCTAAAGCTAATCAATCAATTGCTCTACAGATCCATAAAATCTACTCCTAAAATGGAAATGGAACAGTTGAACTCCATATACAATCATTTATTCAGAATATGCAGGGTATGTACATATAAATAATACAAGGCATGTAGCAAGGATACACAATATTTTTAAAGTAGTTTTTACAGTCTGCTCAATGCTCACGTCACATTACAGTTCTCTTCAAGGAGTCAATTTAAAATGGGAAACATTTTCACGAATCAGTGCTCCAAATGCATTTAAAAAGAGCTAACAGCATGAAAAAACCTTCTTTAGGGTAGAGTTTTTACAGATTACTTGACAAATAAATGTAAATTCTAACCAGCAATATATACACCTAAATAAGCCTAACCTTGGACTAAGTAATTTCCCTCAGTTGCTGGCACAAATTTTGAATGAGAAGTTTGAGTACAACACAAGGAACTGCAAAAAGCACATGCAATGAACTTTATCCTGTTATCACCTGCATTCAGATGTATTGGTGATGAGACTTGAAAATCCATCTTCTCTTCAGAACCACCATGCTGAGAAACAGCCCTGTCCATCAAATAGTATGCATTTTATGCTCAGAGTATTGAGCAAATCAACTGCCTTCTTAGTCTTTTAATAATATTTTTTCTACCTGCAAAAGCTATTTAAATAAATTCCATTTAGTTTTAATATCCTTACCAATTGCTCCACAATATTAAATATTTCTCATAGGATGCAATCAAAAATTCACTGGCATGAGTTAGGAATGACAACAGTGGTGTCCTGTGCAAAATACTTTTCTGAGTTTCTCTGAACTCCAGATTCATGAGTTATCTCCCTGACTGCAAGGACTTGCAGTTAAGTTGATAACCTGCCCAGGTTGTCAGCACCTTGAGAAAAAGAAAAGGTCAAAAGGTCTGGGTGCACTAAACAGCATTTTCCAGAGACACTGGGAAAATCTGAGCCCCAAGCAAAAAGCAAGACTTTCTACTACACTGTCCCAGCCTCACACAGTATTCATCTCAAAGACTTCAGAAACAGGGTCAATATCATGATTTTTGTCATCTGCTCGTGCACACTGCAGAACATGAGTTAAACTAAACAGTGGCTAAAATTAATGCAATAAAGACACTTTTCAGCACACCAGTAGTAACCACCTCACTTGGTCCAGTAGCCATCTGCTCAAGGCAAGATTTTTAAAGAGATTTACCATATTAACATATGTAATTATATATTTTTTTTAGTAAATTAACATTTTTGTTCTTTTCTAGTTCTCCAAAATTTTTAAACTAAAATTTTGCACTCTAATCTTAAGAGGCCATGAAATATGCAAACAC
>NW_008237174.1:3997931-4011821 GCF_000691975.1 Corvus brachyrhynchos | reverse complement strand
AAGAAGCCCCAGGAGACTTCAGCCTACTTACCCATACTTTGCATCTGACCAATCCAGAATAGGCTGCAAAGGTCTCTTGACTGTGCTAAAGACAGGTTATTTTTAAAAACTGAAGACAAAAACCAACTTTACAATTTGATGGGAAAGAGAAACATTAACAGGAGAAAGAGGAATAAAGGCAATTATAACATTTAATCAGCTTTCCAAGCTATTCAGTGAATGTTGGTGCTCATGAATAGCAATCAACACTGCATTCTAGTAATTTGTTATGCAAATGAAGCACTTCAGCAGTATTATCCTATCCAAAAATTAACACCCTTAAAAACTCCAAAAAAAATTAAAATCTATTTGCCCTTATTATAAAGGCAAAGGAAAGAAAGAACACAGAGAACTTTCCTGGAATTTGAACCAGTTATACAAAGGTACCTGTTTACTTTCCAGAACAATTCCCACAATTTGAAGAAGATTCTGATACCTAGATACTTTTGAAATACCAAGCCCAAATTCACAAAAGACAGTTTGTTCAAGAATTACAGCAGAAAAAGTGAACTATTAGCATATGTAAAAGGAGTTTATAGCCTTAGTATAGTAAAAACAAAGTCAGTATCTCCACTATGAATGAAAAAGAAAGAAAAAGAAACCCAAACCACTGGTACTGGTCACATTGAAGCCTGGTCTGAATACAGAGGAAGAATAGTCAGACCTCATGTAATTCCTGCTATAAAAGACAGGAAGAAAAGATGCAAATTTTCGCCTGGAATGTTATGTTCAGTGATATTTGAAAATAACACATCTGCAGCTGCATGGTAAATACAGCATACATAGCAATTCATAAGTAACATCAAGTTAACCCAGACAGCAGCTGGTGAAAACTTACTTAAAAATCAAAAGTACTCTTTATTTTTCTCCTGCCCAAAGTCTAGTATTAACAGAACACATTAATCTCAGCAGCAGTCAGGTGTTCTACTGGTCACACAGAAGTCTCACTTTATCACACACATACCCAGACAAAGTATTGCAAATCACTGGAAAATCTTCTCCATAATTTCTGCCAACACAAAGAAGCATGATGCCACATGCTTTGTTGGGTTTTCAAGCATATTACCTAGTATATTTCTATTTCAGGTCACAAAATGTGGAACGTTACTTTGTACAAAGGCTATGAAGCATGGTCAACACAATTTCTCTCACACATTCTGAATTCCTGTGTGCAAACTTGCAGATTACCAAGGGTCTGCACACATGGACTGACTCAACTTTCCCATAGTTAGGAGAGTGATCCATTGATTTCCACATGAGCTGATGTACCCCTGAAATACAAGAATACTTCAGACTACTACTCTAGTAAAACAAGCACACACTTTTTCTCCAGTTTTTGTAAAATAAATACTGCATGGAAGCTCCCCTGCAGCAAAAGTGTCTCCAGCTGCATCACTGCAGTGAACAGTGCAGCAACTTTTCAGGGTCACACTCCTACAGAACCCATTTGGGTCCATGAGCTGGCAATGACATCTCCATTCTCTTTCTGCAGTGCAGTGATTGTGTACACCCCCCATCAAACACATCTTGGAGAAAAAATACCAGTGTGAGCACGTGATGCTGCAGCTCTTGCGCAATTTGAGCAGTCCATTTTTTATGAGGACCACAGGGGAGCTCATTATCCTCCCAAGGTAGCTGCAACTGTTGTTCTGAGGCAGGTATCTTGGAAAGTCTATGCAGAACCTCCCCTTTGAAGGGCAGAAGTCACTCTCAAAGTTTTGCTGCATGCACTCCAAAGTTCAGCCAAAGCAAGTTACCCCCCGATGGGTCATACAAAGCTGGTGGCAGTCAGTTCCACTTAATGATGGAACACCAAATGTAACAGCACTTGTTACTACAGAAATTAAAGTATCAGTTCTACATTTCAGATCAACTTCCTGCAACAACAAGCATTGAGTTAGGAGCAAAGTCCTCCCTTATAAGACGTTAATTTCTACATGCCTAAGAATGTGAAAGGATACACGTTCTATTTCATTTCCTTTCTCCTTTCCAGATCTCACAGAGATCACAGGGTGCTGAATTTTGACAGACTCACTGTATGAACTGATATGCATCACGAAAATATTGCCAAGTTTAGAAAGTTCTTACATTTAGATCTGAGACTGGAAATTTAACTTGTAATAACAAACATGAAACCAGCTGAAGTATTACAAGTCAACCAGGAAAAACACTGTTTTTCTGGAACCACAGAGTCCTTCAGTTCCCCAGCCTTTGGAGCCTTAGAAGGTGCTACATTTCTTATGAGGCAAGGAAAGCAAGAGTAGCATATGATGTCCTACATGCTCCTATCCCTTTCCTCCCTATGTGAGGAGGGACTTACATAGCTATTAGTGGTGCCCAGGAACAATGCAAAATAATTCATAAGTAGCATCCCACTGTTGCTGTTTTTCTACAAGTTACCACTGTGCATTTCCTTGCTGGCCTCGCCTCTCCATCATCAAGTTTCTCCTACTGTTCATGCAACAATAGCTGAGAAAGAGATCTGCACATTATACACAGGAAAAGACTGCAATCAGCTCCCTTTCCACAGATTAGACCAGACTTCTCCAGGTCCCAGGTGATTCAACTCCCCCGTGTATTCGGCCTTCAATTTCCTCCTTTGTTCAACACAGTCATTATAATCATTGCAGCAGGAAAGTGAAAAGGTCAGGAGGTCATAAATTATATCAGAGTAATTGCTTCTGTGAAATATAAGATAATTCTCTAATGTGCAGTCAGCCTAAAAGAACTGGTTTAGACAAGATCTGCAAAAAGATACCCAGGAAACATTTTGCAAAGATAAACTCAAAAATCTCAAAAATCCCTTACAATTATGCTACAGTCAGCACTTTGTAGGAGGTATTTTAGTATAGAAAGTGGTGAACTTAAATACAGACTAAAATTAATTTTCCTTCTATGTCCCAGTTTACCCTTCAGCTATTCTCAAGGTTTCACTAAATCCACTAATCTGCCAATATTGGCAAGTCTTGCAAAAATATATTGGGTTTTATTAGCTTCCAAAGAAACAGAAGCTGGTCTATAATTAAATTTCTATAACAGACCTTATTCCCTTGCCCTAATTTATTTTTAGAATTTGTGGTCTCAATGAGAACTGATTCCTGAAATACAGTCAAGGCCACATACCCAAAAGTTTACAAAATTTCAAAGCTTTCCCATCAATCAGAAATCTTTGGAGAGGGCTCATGGCTCAGAGCTCCTTTCCCTGTTAGGGTCTGCAGTGCTGAAAGCACTGAAGCCTTAGAAACCTCAGAACTTGATTTGCCAACCATTTTGCTTATCAAAATACCAAACTATTTTTCCTCTTCTGTTGATCTTGCTGTAACTAAATGCTCTCTGTTGTACAAAATAAGTACACAGCCTCATTTTGTACAGAAAGTATTTATATTGTTCAGCTTCAAGTCTTTCTAAAGGTTAAGCTAAACCATGCACAGATTTAGCTCATGTTCAAATGGAGAGTTTAAGAAATCATTACAGCATTTTAGGATTTATCCCCTAGTAAATTCCACTATACATTAAAGAATATATACTCTTTGAGACTGGAAAACAAGACAAGTTTGTATTTTGCAGAATGCGGGGGGGGGGAAGTAAATATTCCCCTGAACTTATAAGGGAACTAGCTCTTTTAAGATATCTCAAATTAAGTACTTTCTAAATAAAGGCACCTCCAGTTGCACAGTCAATTCCCTTCTTGGAGTGAATTGCCCTTGATTATCCCTTGCTCTTCTCCATCACACCAGTCCCTCCTCCCTGAACACTTGTGTACATGTTGTCCATATGTTTGCACACCCCCAGGCACGAGGGAAGCGTTCTGCAGACACCAGTGCAGGCCGCAGCCATGCCAACACCAGGTTTCCCTGCTTGCCCACTCAGCCAGGGTGCATTCCACGAGCCAAGGATGCTCCCCTGCAGAAAGGCAAAGTGCCCAACGTGACCTGCTATGGCAGCACGCTTCTGTTGAAGGAAGTGTTCTTTAAAACACAAAACATGGAGAGCCATTTGTGTAGCACAGAAATTGGCCACAGAACATTTTGTTGCCAGCTGGGTCCTCATTCACCCCAAATGCTGCTTCCTACCAGACATAACCACTGAGTTACCTTGCACTCAGGGCAGACCTGCAGCCCACAAAGACCAACAGAAGCAGGCGCCAACAGTGATTTAAAAAGGCCTTCAAGTACTCAGACTTTAAAAGTATTTATAAACATTGGAAGCATGCAGAGAAAAATTGAAGTCTGCAACTTACAAATTAGTGTGAAGTAATTATTATTTATTTACCAAGACTGACATTTTAAAACCTGCGAGAATTATATTCAAATCTACACAGATTTAAGTTATATAAAAAAAAGAACATATTGGACAAAATATCTTAACATCTTTTATTATTAGAAAGTCAAATATCCAATGAACAGACTGACTTTTTTTGAGGTCATGTTGTTTCCACCAAAAATATTCTCTCTCAGATATTTTTGCTGATCTTCACAAGCAGCTCCAGTTCTTTTTGATTTGTGAATCCCTACAAATTTAGATGGACAGCTGAATGGTAACACAAGCCTACTGAAAATAGACATGTTTTTCTCGATTATTTTTGCAGCCATTAGAATAGGCCCACAGATCCCACAACACCAAAGACCACCATTAAATGAGGAGTGCAGAAGAAACAAAAAAGGAAATCAGTTTCCCAAAATAAGCCTCAAAATATTTCTCTTCATATTATTTCATCTCAATAACTCTGCCTCATCTTGTGCTTTTTGCTTCAGCAAAACACTGAAATGATTGCACTTTGATCATTTATACAGACACAGTCTTTATGCTTTTTTTGAGGAAGAAAAAGATAGAAACCAATTACAATTGGCTTCAGTAGCCAGTGCTTTTCCCTTTATGACACCAAATCAAGAATTTGAGTCCACCTTTGCCAGGTTTAAAGACCACTATCAAAATGCTGACTTTTTAAGGCAGTTAAGTATAAATCAGACATTTAACATCTTTCTAGCTTTCATTTTTCAACACAAATTTAAAATTCTGTTAACTAAGGAAGAAAAAAGGAACTTTTAAGATCTAAGCCTGACAGTAATGGCAAATACCATCTGTTCAGCTATAGCTCAGGAATTTTTAAAGTAGCTCTCATAAGAAAAAGGGAAAATCATCCTTCAAACACAATTGCTGTACAATTTCTTCAGAAATACCTCAAACATTATTGCCAATGCATTCTGTCACAAATAGGCCTGTGCTAGTAGCCCTTGTGAACTAACTCCAAACCAAATTTCAGACACCAACATCATCTATCACACAGAAAACCATGAGAGAGACCTCAGAAATTATTTTAACTTTGTTCCACCAACCCATATTTTACAAGCTCCTCTTACAACCAAGAAATTCAACCCAGTCACTGCAAATTTGCAACCCAGTATAGGCAAGGGGTGTAATACTTTCCAGCTACAGTCAGACTTTGATTGCATTTCCAAGAGCCAGGTGTAAGACAAAAACAACCCACCAAGTTATGAGGGAAACATTAATTACTTCCTTTGTGTCTGTTAATTTTTGTGATTTACCTGCACAACCTTTGTGCTTCTCCCTCACATTTGAGGTAGAGTTTATCATTTTTTTAGGGGATAAAAGACTACATTTTCTTAGTCACTTGATTTCAGAAGCTTGGAGTTTAAGGAGGAAAAAACCCACATGTCTTAAAAGCCATTAAGTCCTTGTAAGATGATGACGATCAGAGACACATTCAGTACATATATAAACACATACACAGTATTGACAATCATGTGCGTATTTCAGTAAGAGGAGAATCTACACAAGTCAAAAAGAATGAGGAAATCAGTCCCAAATTAAGCAGAGTTTATTTTTCTCACCTACTTTACTTACTCTAATCTGCTAGGAAATGAGTGGTAGATGAATGCTGATCAGAAAAGCAGAATCTTAGTATTTACATCTTGCAATTTTCATCAAATGAAATAAAAGGTGCCCCACCTCATTTTAATTGTCCTAAGACATGCAAAGTAAAGTAGCAGTAAATTAAATGTCATTCTCAATAATTGTTAATAGAAAAACAGACAAGTATTATCCATATTTGGGATATGCAACTTAAAGTGATTGGTCTGATTTAAAACAGCAACAAAAAACAGCTCCACAAAATGAGTACAAGTGAAACCTGGGGAAAGTGCAGCACTGCTTGACTTTACTGCACTCACAGCATTTAACAGTAACAGACAGGAATCATGGGGCTGGAATACAGACAATGAGGAAAACAGACTGCTCCAATACAGGTATTCTGAAAGACAACATAGTGAAGAATAACCCCACTTAAACCTGCAGGATACCCATCTTGGGCAACACTTCACTCAATAGTTTTAAGTTGAATAAAAAGCACTTCGGAAAGAACAAAAGAAAAAAAAAAAATATTTAAAAAAAAAAAAAATCCAAACAACAACCAACAAACCAACCAGACAAAAGCCCCCAAGAATTGTTCTATTGACTCAGTGAAAGCAGTTATACCACAGGAAGCTGTAAGGTGAAAGAGATTGAATGAAACATTCCCCCTGTTTGGATAAAGGCAACTGTTAGCAGAACAACATTAAAAGCTTTGAAATAACTGTTTACATTTATAGGAAAACACGCAAAGGATGAAATTCTGATTCCACCAAGATACACTGCAAATCTCACATTGATTTAATGAGGGTCAAGATTCCACATACAAAAACCAAACATCTAAATAACACCATTAACTGCTGGGAAACTGCAAATCATGCAGAGCCATCTTTAAAATCAATACAGAGAGAAGCTACATTAAAATGAATTGTAACTCAGCATATACACTTCTATTCTATTCCAAAAGTTGCTTTTAGATAATAGGCAAAAATCGTCTTTCCTAGCCCAATACTCCTAAATAATCTATTGGTCAACTCACACTCCATCTGTATCTTGAGGATACTGAGCCCCATAAGGACCCAAAAAAACCCAAACCACTTTTACAATCCTTTTAATTTCTGCCAGGCTTGAACATCTTGTACACTCCCAACATATGCCAAAAAGCCAACAGCATCAGGCATACTTCACCACCAAGCACCACAAGAGATTTACACGAACTCGATTCATTTCTTATAAGACAGATTTTAAGAATCATCCATCTTCCACATAATGCAGGATTTCAGTGCAGGGAGGGTAAAACCCACTTATATTCAATGTGTCTTAAAAACTTACTTTTTTTTTTTTTTAATATCAGTTTTTGAGAACAAGTACCAAATTAACTGACGCATTTAGAGACACACATCCAGAGCCTTTAGGCTAATTTGATCAAGAAGTCACTTGAATTTTGATGTCATATTAGAATGCATAATGTTTTAACAACTTACTCTTAATAACTCACTCCCTTACTCTACACCTATAAGCAATCATCATATCCATTTTTATTGGAATACACACAGCAAAGAATTGGAAGGCATTTAGAGTGAACTGTCCTAAAGTGCACTTTAGAAATCAACACACATTTTAAATAGTTACATTCAACTCGTTAACCTACTTGATAAAATAAATTTGCAGCTCATAAAACAAAACAAAACACTGAAGCATTACAGGCATCCTGTAGATTGTGCTGAAAGCCCCCCTGTGAGGTGCACAACTCTCACCAACTCGGTATAGCTGTTGGGTGTTTAAAACCCAATTAAAGAAAACTAAGGTCACTTTTAAGTGTGCAATTTGGCCAGGAGAAGGTGTATCCAGATACAGATACAACCCTCGCAGTTCAGAAATAGTCACTTTGAAGTGGAAAAATTTAACCGATTAATGTAAAACTGAAACTAGGAGTTCTCACTCCCCGTTTTCACAGGCATTTGAAAGAAGCCAAGTCACATGAACAGAGTTCATGAAGATGCAAACAACACGGAAATGAAGGCTCAGGGTCTTTCTTTCTGTTGAAAATCCTTCTGTTGCAGGGTTTACTCTGCAAATTGTATCAGAGCACACTCAGCAAGTCCACACATCCCATTCCAGGATCTTGGCACACTCCGGTCTTGCACTGCTGTCTCACGAGACGCGGAATGCAGAAGGAATGGTGACGTTTCCTTTCAGGTTTGTACCACTCCTTACACCCCCCAGGCAGGCACGCAGGCACATTTGTATGGATACAGACATAACTCTGTTTAAAGCTAACACAGAGCACACACACACACGTGCTTTTCCATCCACATTTTCCGCTCACTACATAAATCACACAGCAGACATCCCACTACACTTTCCTGCAAGAACTGACTGGGAGCACAGGGAAGTGTATGATGCTGCAGAAAGCACTCAATACATTACAACACAAAGTGGCAGACAAGTAATCCTGCCTCTACGTGCAGTGACAGATTTAACAGCTCCTCAAATCATGCCACAAGTGTCTCTTGCAAAATTCCTTCTAACTTATTTTTACAAACACCCTTTCCCAATCGTGACAACATACTAAATTCATAGATGAAAGACTAAAGGCATCAAACCACAAACTTTAAATTTAGTCAGAAAATATTTTCTTTCTGATCTAAAAATTCTTCTCAAGTTTGATATTAAGCTTCTTTTCCCCACTTCTTCAAATTGTTTTCTCATTTTACACTTATTACTTTAGCTCCTACTTTTCAAACTAGGTTCACCTGTTCTCCAGTTCTCAAGTTTAACAGACTCAGATTCCTCCCCACCCTCCTCTCTACCTCAACTGCAAATACCAAAAGTACAAATACAGAATTTATTATGGGCTTGCCAGTGTACTACTCAAAACCTGCATTTGTGGAAACAAAAAGAAGTGCACCAAGTCTCAAATAAACCAGGATGGTCTTTAAATCTATAACAAAACCCTAGAATCTGTGTTGGGCACTTATGCCAGTTTTTTAAGTCTTACCCACCCCCATTCACTGGGTTGCTGGGTGAAGACCCCAGTAAAAGTCAAACCGTAGGAGAACAAGGGACAGCTGAAGCCAATATCCCTGCCTTGGCCAGCTGCAAGTGCCCAGGGAAAAGAGAAACACACTGGGTAGTTTGAAATCCAGGACATGAGATGATGTTAGGAAGTCACTGCATGCCTTCTCCTCCCTACCAAAAGGTCTAGTCCACTCTATGCACTAATATTCAAAGTTCCACTTTGGTCTTACAGCTCTCCAGTTAAATGCACTGAAAGATCATGACAGCAGCTTCTCCCGAAGCCTACCCAGAATGTTTCCTGTTTCTGTTTACTTTCTGTCCTGCCCACAGGAATATGGAGAACATGATTTTATCCTCTGCTTTGCAGGAGCTTTTGATGTACCTGGAAACCATTTCCATCTTCCTCAATTCCTTTTCATTCAGTCAATAACTGCTTCAGCATTGTCAAGTCACATTTTCTAGACTCATCAATATCCCTTGTTCTCTGCTGGAATCAATTCCAGCTGGTCCAGGTTCTACTTGCAGTGCAACATCCAAACCCCAATACTTCTGTCCAGCTGAATCTCAAATAAGGAATGTATCTCCTAACTTTGTTGCTGTGTCCTAATTATTCTGTTAAAATTATTGCAACTGAAGATTATTTTTTCCTGTTAATTTCTGCTTCATAAATCAAAAGGAATAAGATATTTGAGAGACTGAGGAATCACCATTTGAGCACAATCACTGGGAAAGCCAGAGATAAGTCAAAGATCCCATTTGGTACATGCCTTCTACCTGTTATTTTCAAACTGCTCTTTTTTAAGGATACCAGAGAGGGAAGGAAAAAAAAGTTCTCTGAGAAGAGCTACACTTAGTTTATTGTCTTCCCCACAGACAAACAAACAGGTTTGAGCCAGGCCAAATCTCCCTGCTATTGGGCTTTTAAATGTGTCTTTTAAAATTACACTTACACAACATTAAGCAACATTAAACACATTTTGAATGTCAGGACTTGAGTATTTGCCATATTTGCTAAAACAGGCTATAGACAACAGGGAACTACACTTGGCACCAGCAATTATCTTGCTATAGAAACAATGTATTTTCTCTTTCATTTTGCCATTACTCATTTCACAGTAGGGAAGCTCTCTGCCCTAGATGACGTGTTAGCTACACCACTCACACACTCTATGGGAAACAGGCAAGCTCTCTGCCACCTTCTGGAAGCAGAACCTTCTTGGAAACAAATGAAAAAAAAAGAAAAACCACTTTGAAACAACTACGACAAAATGGGGACCAAGATGAGGCCAGGGATAAAGGCACAAAGGAAAGGAACTGCGCTTGAAGCTAGACCTCTGAAATTACTTTCCCAAAACATCCTGTCAATCTGACAGAGAAAATCTGTGTATGAGAAAATCCACCCTCTGACATTTTTAAGGAGTATTAAATAACAGTACCATGAAACTATAATTTTAGGAATCCTAGGAGTAAAATTTTTTTCATAACACACACTGAGCTATACCTAATACAACCAGTAATTTGCACTCTGCTTTTTAATGCCTAATGGATGCACAGGGATATCGGATCATCAGTATCTTTTTTCCAGTTAAGCAGTAAATAATGAAAACAAAGGGACAACTCCTCCAAGAGCTTCTAATCATCTTTCACACACTCCTCCAAATCATTAAAAGGTGGAAAAGGAAAACTGAGGTCCACACAAACTGTGTACAATTTGGCCAGGAGAAGGTGTTTCCAGATGCAGATACAACCCTCAGAGTTCAAAACCAATTGCTTCAAAGGGGAAAAACAAGGATGAAATTCTGACTGCTCACAAGCCACTTAATGTGTGATGACAAAAGACACACTTTGGAAGGTGTTCTTTAAGTGGCACACACTCTGCTTACCATTAAAATATGCTTTGGAAGCTCTTAGGTTCCCAGTTTTGGTAGCCTTCCAAGTAATGCAATTAAAATTGGTAACAATATGATTATGACTGGCAAGCATTCTCTAACTTCATAATGATAATTTAAATATAGTTGTCAGTCTTCTAGGCTGAAATACTTGAATACTAAAGCTGTTATCAAATACTGACTTCTGTCTTTTGAGACCTCTGAATCATTTCATTATCTTGACACCCAGACTTCATAATCAGACAAATCTTTTATCCTGTGAGACACAAGAGTCAGTTTTCATGAACTGCTTTTCAATCAAAACACTCTGGGAAAAAAAAAGGTTCCTAACTCCATTTATTGATGAAAAGTAAGGGAAAGATGAAATCATTTACATGTCTTTATTGGGGTTTATTGGTGAGCTACAGGAAGCACCAGCAAAAGAAAGCACAGTTGCTTCACCTCCCAGCTTCTGACCTAAGCACTTGCCAAACCTTACTTCTCATGTATTTTGGATGAGGTTGAAAATAAGGCTTTTTTTTCTTAATGTCTCCTATGAACTGATAATGAGAAGTATTTCATTATTATTTACTATAAAAAGAAATACAAGAAAGCAGTGTGACGCAGAAAATTTCTGACTCTAGGATCTGTCTAGTGTGTGCTCAAAGCTTTTCCTTCCCTTTCTTCCCCCCAGGCTTTAAGGTTTCTCTTCCACACAAGATGCTGGCTCTGTCTCCCTGGGTCAGTTGTTTCTCTGCTGCTGATAGTCATATCTGATGTATTCACATCATAGACCTGCCAAGTGGGACTGAATGTTCCATTGATTTGGAAACATCCACAATGACTAAGACTTCAAGTTTTGCCCATGTAATTAATTTAATTGGAATCAAATATTCTTAGTTATTCAGATCATTGAGAGGCTTTCAGCTATACTTAAAAATTAAGACTAAAATCTTGTTTATGGTAATGATGAAGTTCAAATACAGTAAAACTTAAGAGGTTGATTAATTGGGTCTTACAAGAAATTTGGATATGAAAGCTCTTTTAGGACTTCACTGAGTAGTTTAGTAGTACATACTAGAATAAGGTAATAAATTATTTATGAGATCAGCTTTATGCAGAGATTTGTGGAAACAAAAAGTGCTGCAGGTTGTATTGCTCCCTGCCTATGACCACATGGACCTATGAATTTTGAATTTGTTGGGGGAAAAAAACTTTATCCTTCAGTATATTCTATTTTCCATACCTGAAGACCACAAGAGACAGTTCAGACATCATTAACACAATTACTTTAATCCAGAGAGTGCACTTCTGTCTTATCGAAAAAGCTATCTGAAAATACTTAAAAAGAAAACATTTTTCTGTCCAAAATGGTGATTTTTACTGGACCCTATGATAGAGATCTCAGTGTCAACAACCTGCTACAAAGCTAACAAACTGTATGTACATATTTAATACACACATTAAGTTCTCTAACTAACCACCTCCTAAACACTCTGATGTTACCTCATATTTCTTTTTCCTTGGAAAACTTTAGAGGGTTGTTTTTTGGTGTTTTTTTTGTTTTTTTGTTGTTTTGGGGGGTTTTTTTTTGGGGGGGGGGCACAGGGGGCATCACCCTTTCTATTGAGAGTAAATTATTTTTGCAGCCTGGACATATTTAGTGAAAGAAATTGTTATTTTCTACTGAGTGAAAAGTGAGAACCAGAACTGTTCCTGTAATCCTTCTCCCCATCCTCAAAAACATGTGGGAAAAAGGAGTGGGGGTGGAGGGGAGTTGGTTTTGTTTTTTAAATGAGAGGCAGCAGAGTACAGCCAAGTAGATGAGATAGGATGAGAACTGAAATCATTATCTTTGGGTTTTTTGATCCTCTATACAACAGGATGCTCAAGGCACCAGAGGAGTTTTGTACACACCACATCCTACCTGTGTCTCCAACCAGAATGCACCTTCAAGCCCCAAGTCCAGATTATGGTTACAGTACCAAGCTTTGCAATTGTGTCCATGAGATACCCACAAAATGCCTTTTGACTTAAAACTTCCTTGCTGTAGAAAAACAGAGAGCAAGGAGAAAGTAGCACCAGGTTCTTGCTGAAATGAACCCTTTTTTTCCTTTCCTCTACCGATCAGGTAGAGGAAAAAAAAGGCATATCAAATATTAACTGCATATAATGCCACGATATCTTACTTCATTTATTAGTACTGCATTATAGTCTTTGAAAATATTCTATTTAAAGAAAAAAGATCTATAAAGTAATAAGAAGAAACTTAAAGCACTTGAATATCAATATAAATAACCCTAAAATGCCTATTTTTAGCCACCAAGTACTGGCAGATCGTGGCTACTGTTCTCCAAAAATGTTCTCTGCAGCCCTCCAGTGGTGAAAGGCACAGGAGAGCCCAATGAGAGAACGACCCCGTTTCGTCTGGTGAACTACCGGCAGCGTTTAAAAGACATCTCCCAAGAAATAAAAGCTCACACCCTTATCTAAAGAAAAGATCCTTATAAAGGAGATAATTACCTTGAATTACATTAGAAAGTAAAGAGGATGAAAATAACTCCCCTCAATCAAAATGTTGCGTGTTAGATGTTAACCTGCCCAGAAAACACTCTATTTCCACCCGGACACCAAGGTACGTTGGGTTAGTAACAGAAGGCACAATCCATTTCCTACAGTCACTTTCTGCTATTCATACACGTAAATGTAAACGAAGTCAAGTAACATTTGCTGGAAAAAAAATCAATTTCCTCATAAAGTTACGGCTCAAGCAGTTGGTTGCGGTTTTCTTAGGAAAACAAACGTCAAACAAACACTGAAGTTTTCTCTCACACACATGTTCACAAATAAAATAAAAGGCAAAGCCCCATATAAAAGATAAGAGCAACTGAAACGTTTGAAAATAATATAAAATAGACTGAGACAGAGTTCTTAAAACTAAGTTTCTAAAACTTGGGGCTTGAAAGCCAGTCCTAAACTGCACGGAAACAATGCGAGCGAAAAGAACGCAAGCAGAGGCAAGAAATCCCCGACACCTGTGAGACCAGAGCCTTTAGAAGGGGCAAGGCTGGCTGGGAGGTGGGAGCGGGCGGCC